>NC_086449.1:439648408-439970352 GCF_028390025.1 Pseudophryne corroboree | reverse complement strand
ATACAAAGATGCAGATGAAGCACAATGGAACTTGGTGTGAGGAAAAGCCTTGGCTACTGGAATCTGAGTCTTACTTACACAGAATCAGACTCCGCACACAGATATACATAATGTATGAAGTACATCAAACTGAACAGGGCAAGCCAGCAATGCCATTTTGTCGCTGTCAGTTGTTTTATTTATATCAATAAGATGTACATTTTGAGTGAGAAAGACACGCTGGACCTGATGCGCTGAGAAGAAAGTTTATGACACATCTGTATATGTCCTTGTTATATGCTCTACTTCCCTACTGTACAGCACTATGGATTTTTGCAGTACCTTATAAATAAAGAATAAGATCAGTGTGAAGGTACAGACAGATGCTTCAGCACGTCGTCATTGTAGACAGTTTTTCTTCTTCCCAGGAGTCTCTAGGAAAGAGCCTAGTACAGTGGTCTCCAACCTTAATTGGGGTGTGAGCTACTCTGGAAAAATTAAACCTCCTGAGGAGCTACTAAATTTTTTTAAAAAAAATGCTGTACTTGAATGGTTGCTGGGACTATCTCAGTGTTAAGACCAGACTCGTGGGCAGTGGGGTAGCTATAAATTTTGCACCCCCCTGACAAAAAAGTTTCTGGTGCCCCCTCCCATTGTCATATGAAAAGTTAAGAATTTACACACGTCATAGGCGTGCGCACTCCAAAAAGAGTGTATGGCCTCACTGCAAGGGGCGTGGCATTGCACTGCAGGAAATGACTACCTTATACCCCAGTTTTGCAACCTGCACACCCAGACATTGGCCACCACAGGAAAAAAAAATCCTGATTCATGTCCCTTACATTATTTGTCATTTTTCCTCCTTACAGTAATGCCCGTTATACATTATGCTGCAAACCATAATGCCTGTGACACATTATACCACACACCATAATGCCACCTACACAATATGCCACACACAGTAATGCCCGTTACACATTATGCCACACACTGCAATGCCCCTGACACATTATTCCACACACCGCAATGTCCCTGAAACACTATTACACACACTGCAATGCCCGTGACACATTATTCCACACACTGCAATGCCCGGGACACATTATGCACACACACCGCAATACCCTGACACATTATTCCACACACCGCAATGCCCCTGAAACATTATTACACACAGAGCAATGCCCATGACACACTGAGGCAGATGTAAGAACGTGCGTTATGTGCCTTTGTGCACATAGCGCACGTTAAGTACTGCTTTCTCCGATTCTCCCTAATGTAAGAACCGGCTGTCAGCGTGGTTTTAACGAATGCATAAAGCGCATACAGCAGTATCGTCTGCTGCGCTGTGTGCATAGGAAGGCGAAGCTTACCTGATGTACCAAGGCTGAAATAGCTCCTCACCGCACGTTACTCCCCTCCGGTCACTTCATCAGGTTGGGGCTGGCGTTGGCTCTGTTCTTAAAGAATCTTTTTTTTTTTTTGTTCTTATTCATTCAACTTTATTGTTCCTCAGTGCTAGGCATGCTGTGAGATGTGGACAGCACTGTCAAATACTCCCGGCGTGCCTTTTGCAGGAGAGCCAGTAATGTCGGAAAGGAAAAAAAAACATGACAGACGCAGGGGACAGTGGGAACAGCTACTGGTGCGCATGTGCGGGAGCTCAACGAATGGCGCAAAGAGGGTATCCGTTCAGATGATCGACAGTGTTAAGGTCGACACTCATTAGGTCGACATTGACATGGAAAAATGGTCGACACATGAAAGGTTGACATGGCTTTTTAAAAAAAAAAAAAAAATTAAATTTTTAACTTTTTCATACTTTACCATCCACGTGGACTACGATCGGGAATGGTAACCTGTGCCGAGCGCAGTGACAGCGGAGCGAGGCACCTTGCCGCAGCATGGCGAGCAAAGCAAACCATGCAAGGGGACGCGGCACACTAATTGGGTTTCTGGTCATGTTACGGAAAAAACAGTCCATAAATCCATGTCAACCTTTTCATGTGTCGACCATTTGTCCATGTCGACCATTAGTGGTCGACCTAATGAGTGTTGACCTTAACATTGTCACCCATTCATATCAGAACCCGCAAAGAGGCAGGAGATCACTTCACTTCACCTGGGGCCGGACATAGCGCATCGCTATGAGGTCAGGCAAGGCGGACATACATTATGGTGATAAGTGACGGCACATCACCGCAAAAAAATGGTGAAGTGCAAAAGTGGGAAAAACGAACTTTAAGGGACTGATAATACATCTACCCCATTATACCATGCACTGCAATGACACATTATTCCACACACAGTAATGCCTGTGACACATTATGCCACACACCACAATGCCCCTAACACATCACATACCATAATGCCCATGACATCGCAATGCCCGACACATTATTCCACACACCGCAATGCCTGTGATACATTATGCCACACACCGTAATGTCTGTGACACATTATGCCACATACTGCAATGCCCTTACTAAATTATGCCACACACTGCAATACCCATGATATATTATGCCACACACCGTAATGCCCATTACACATTATGACCTACAGTAAGGCTTCTAATTACTTATAAATTACCTCCTCATTGCCAGGGGTCTCATGCTCATTGTCAGGGGTTTCATGCTCGTTGCCAGGTGTTTCATGCTCTGGGTGTCATGCTTGTTGCCAGGGGTGTAATGCTCTGGATGTCATGCTCATTGCTAGGGGTCTTGTTGCCAGGGGTGTAATGTTCATTGCCAGGAGTCTTGTTGCCAGGGGTATAATGCTCGCTGTGAAGGGTGTAATGGAAGTGCCAGGAGCACCAGCGCTGAGGGCTCCCGCACTTCTGGGTAGCTATGGTGCTGTCTGACAGACGCTAGAGGTCAAGTATGACCTCTAGCGTCTGTCTCCTCGGTGGCGGAGGAGCGCTACGGACTGGCTGGGGAAGTCAATTGTGGACTCCCCCCAAAGTTGGGCAGCAGCAGCAGCCAGCAAGGGTCGAGTGACCCGGAATGCAGCTGCGAGCTACCGACGGGTTGGTGACCGCTGACCTAGAATATACTCAATACTGGAGTTGTTTCAAGCTAACACAGATGTTTACTTTATGTTCCAATAAATGTGGCATCTGCTGCAGATTTGGGTAGCGAGAGTTCTGTCCATCACATGGTATTTTAGAATGCCAAGAGAAGGATCCATGAAAGATTAAATACGTTACCTGGGGTTGGGTATGAAATCCCAGACAGAATGGCGATGGCTTGCAAAACCCTTTATCCTACCCACCCTTCCCATAGCCTAAACCTAACTGTCCCCTCCTGTAGCCTAACCCTAACCGGCTCATCCTGCAGCCTAACTCTAACCCCTCCCCCCGAAGCCTAACCCTTACCATCCCCCTAGTGCCTAACCCTAGCCTCAAGACCAGTACTTCCTTTGGGATCTGTCAAGAATCTGACCACCTGGATCCCACTGTCAGTATTCTGAATGTTGAGATCCCGACTGCCGGGTTCCTGACGGCATCCTATTACCTGCAATCAATTAAGTACCATTTTAAGAGGGGCTGGACCTGAGCAAAGCAGTCAGGATTCATGCAATGTTGCCTTTCCTGCTTTTGTAGTCCCTGTTACAGGGTTTGGAGAAGAGAGCAGGTAGATGTTTGGTTCAGGATGGCACCAATTTCCCCTCCACTATTTTTATTTTTGGGATGTTTTCGGTGATTTAAGTATTTTATATTGTACTTTGGTTTGGATGGTGTTTAAAAATAGAAAACTTGTTACAGTTTTATTAAATTTACTGTCTTATTTGTGATTTTGTTTCATTGTTTGAAAGGTTATGTGCTAATACTGTATTTCTAATGCCTTTAACACAAACAAGATATACTGTAACAACTGTGCCTAATATATAACCGCTACCCTTGGCTTAACAGATCAAAAATCAACAAAATAACTAATGTTTGTATATGGGAGGGAATGTTGGGAGGATAGAAGCAAATATATAGGAAACCTACAGCCAGGGCTGTAGCAAAATCAGTAAGACTGGGGTTGGCACCCAGGGAATGATGCCCTGGGGGTGACATGGTCGCTACCAGTCCCAAGCCATTTAGGTCCTTTCAGTCAGAGGGTCTGAGCCCAACATATAGTGCCAGGCTTTCTCCAGTGGTGAGCACAGCTCTGGCTGCCCATGATTCCCAACTCAGGGTTGGACTGGCCCACAGGGAAAGCCCCGGTGGGGCCCACTGTTTGGGCCACCACCTTCACCTCTAGGGATTGGGATCCAGACTGTGCACTTGAATTATACATAGGTTACATTGTACTGCACAGGACAACATGGTGTATTTTCTACAGTGCATTTCTCTTATTAATCTGGTACATTACCATGCATGCACTATAAGTATTTACAATATACATATTTATTAAGGGGTCCAGACCATTCACTCTCTAATGGTTAGGCAAACCAAAGTGGCTGCTGGCCACTTCCCCTCTGGAGACTAGCCACACTCCTAAACATGGGCCCTTACCAATCTCTTCACCTGGTGGGCCCTTCATGCCCCAGTCCGATACTGCCCCAACTCCTATGTTTGACTGCAGCACTGTATTACAAAGTGAGCGACACTGACTGTGGGCAGTCAGTCAGTCAGTCAGTCACTCTCTTCCTCATCCCTACCTGAGAAAATAAGGTATTGCAAGCAAGAGCGCATCCCCAGCCAACTAATTATCAGCCCCAGACCAGAGGGAAGAAGAAAATAAACACAGAAGTATTTCAGCAGAATAAAAGGACAGGAAGAAGCAGTGGAGGAACAAGTATGGAAAATGGAAGGGGGGAGCTCAGCCATTAAATATATATTTGGGGTGGAGGATGAGTCATTAAAAAAAATGGGGCCCTATATTTACATATAACTTTTATTTGTTGATAAGAAAATGTTTAATTATAATGTTAAATTGTGAGATATTTAAATCAAAGATACAGGGGCAGATTTATTAAGTCTGGTGAAGTGATAAAGTGGAAGGTGATAATGCTCCAGCCAGTCAGCTCCTAACTATCATTTTTCAAATCCAGCCTGTAACATGGAAGGTAGGAGCTGACTGGCTGGTGCGTTATCACCTTCCACTTTATCACTTCACCAGGCTTAATAAATCTGCCCCACAATTTGGTATGTTGGAGTGAAAACATGAAAACTCATTAAGCTATATATACTGTATGCATCCCAATAGTAACGTGTCTAATTTATTTTCTTATTCAAGATTACATATAGAGCAGTCATTCCCAACATTGGTTCTCAAGGCCCACTGACAGTCCAGGTTTTAGTGCCTCAGTTATTTTGATTTACCCTTCTTTGCTGAAGCCTGGACATTAAAACCTCCACTGTTAGTGTGCCTTGAGGACCGAGGTTGGGAATGCCTTGATCTTGTGAGCAACACACAGAGACACAGAGCAACACGCAGAGACACTCATTCCCTTCTCTTTTTTGTCAGTTGAGGTTCTTGTGTGTCCCATCACACTTTACCTCTCCACATGGCCCTTAGATGATAACTCTCCAGGTGCCTCGTTAGGTTCCATCAGACCCTACCAGATCCCCTTTATGTGCCATCAATCCATCCCTTACGCTCTTTATGAGCTATCAGTCCCATCCACATGCTCTTTTATAATCATCTTCTATTGAATAACCCCCCCCTTGGCATGTAATACTGTCCTAGTGTGGGTGACAATTAGAAGGATAAATGCTGTATGTGGGAAAAACAATCTTATTACCTATGCTCTCTCTTACGGACGTCCACCTTGGAGGAATAAACAAACACACTATCTGATATGTTTCAAAGCGCAGTGGAACAGACCACTTGTCAGGTTATTTAAAATATATATAATTTTCATACAAAAATGTACAAATTGGTAGTAAATCTAAATTAACTGTCCAAGGCCATGAAATACTGGGAAGTGGGTGGGCACTGAAATGTCTAGCTATGGATCTGCTCACAGCAAAATATTTGTACAGGAAATCTATTCAACATACATCTTGATCCATTTTTTAGTGAACCTTGCAAGTGGTTGGAGGGTAAAGGTAGGACCATTTTGATTCATTTTAATCAATTTAGGATTTTTTTAAATCTGCGCTTAGGCAATAACTGCCTGTCTTTTCTGTGACCATACCACAAGCAGCACTGGATACACACTCAGATAATAAACTAGAACTAAAGCAGAAAGGCATCTATATAGTAAATGTAGGTATTCCTTCACTATTGTCTATTGTCTGTCCATAAGTACAGTAGTAGAAATGTCCGTCTCCTAAAGCTGTTCTTCATTCCATTAATAAGTTGTGAACACACAGACTCATTTCTTGTAATGCATGTTTCCGTCTCTTGCTGAAGAACAGCTGAAGGAGTTGTGTAGCATTTACTAGCAATGCAAAAGCACTGATTAACTTTCTGATAAGCTGATTCTTCACTACGTACAGTGGGCCTGAGTCCGATTTGTACGCAAAGCCTATGCAGCTGCAATTTTTTTCAGATTACAGACGTGAGAAACAACACAAGAGAAGCAGCAACCCAGAAATCATTAGAGATGGCCATCAGTGCCATCGCAAAATCGCAGCTTCGGTGCAAATCCAAGGAACATCAAGCCCCCTGAGAGAGTCTATGGTCTCACAGTGGCCGTGAGAGCTGCAATGCGGACGCCATGTTTCCTGCGAGCGTGATCACAGATGTAGGCAGAGATACGCCTCCCGAAAACAGTCATGCATGTCAATCACTCTGAGAATAAATCCTCACTGTGAGTGGCAGCACAAAAGTACCCTGGCATGTGTGCAGTGCGGCTGTCATGCATGTACAGTTGTCCAATAATCGGTCAGCTGTGTAAATGCCGGCATTGACTACGAATCTGAAAAAAGCCCAGTGTCATTGCTGATCTGTGTTTCATTCTCCATCAGCAGTGCATGTCTGATCAGCACCATTTCATTACTGTTAGCATGATCACAGCGTCCTGAATATGTACGCTGGTGTGATCGTCTGGAAATAGGAAGCCATCATCTTCTTGCTGTAATCGCTCGCTCAGTGTGCTTATTATCCTGTCATATATTCTAGTAATAAAAAATAAAATAAAAGTGTTTAAATTGTTGGTAACGCAAGAAACATCGCTAACAAACTTGGACACCTTCATCATCATCATCACTTCACCATCAGCAAATATTGCAACACTAGATGTATAAATAACATATTCATTCTTATTTCTGGAACTGCTATTAGGTATGTTTGGTTTTGCAGTTTTCCTTCAAAGGAAATGTATGCTTTTCCATAGTTGGATATAGGGTTTATATTTTAAAATATGTTCCTCTGTGACCTGAACTGACCCTTTCTGCACATGCTACTGTACTTGTCATCTTTGCTATGTAAGTACTGACACTCTGAAAAATGCCAATTGGGCTATTTTAAGCCTGTAATGGTGAGTGTCCTTTTAAGATAATGAATGATTTAAATTTTTTAAATAGATTTACTTAGTAAGGTTGTAGGAGATTCGGCAGCCATGACAAAGACAAGTACAGAAACAATTGCTTTTTATTTTTGTCAGTGTGTTATAAAACAATTTACAAGTACAAGAGTTGAGATAGCAATAGCAAGAAATGTATTGCCTGTGAGGTTTGCACATCTATGCAGTTAATGACATGGGCCAGAAATAGCATCCACAACTGCTGAGCAAGAATGGAGTGCCAGAGAGACTGTAAGCCCCTTTTTGCAAGGCTATAGACCCATGACATTTGTTGTTGACGCTTGTATTTTATGCACTGTGATTAGCCTGATACTCCTGTGGAATGCATTTTGGGGGTCATTCCGAGTTGTTCGCTCATTGCCGATTTTCTTAACGGAGCGATTAAGGCAAAAATGCGCATGCGCATGGTACGCAGTGCACATGCGCTAAGTATTTTAGCACAAAACTTAGTAGATTTACTCACGTCCGAACGAAGAATTTTCATAGTTGAAGTGATTGGAGTGTGATTGACAGGAAGTGGGTGTTTCCGGGCGGAAACTGACCGTTTTCTGGGAGTGTGCGGAAAAACACAGGCGTGCCAGGATAAAACGCGGGAGTGTCTGGAGAAACGGGGGAGTGGCTGACCGAACGCAGGGTGTGTGTGTGACGTCAAACCAGGAACGAAACGGGCTGAGCTGATCCCAGTGTAGGAGTAAGTCTCGAGCTACTCAGAAACTGCTAAGAAAGTTCTATTCGCAATTCTGCTAATCTTTCGTTCGCAATTCTGCTAAGCTAAGATTCACTCCCAGAGGGCGGCGGCCTACCGTGTGCAATGCTGCTAAAATCTGCTAGCGAGCGAACAACTCGGAATGACCCCCTTTGTGCAACCCTGGAAAGCAGGCCAAATTCAGAAGTTATATGACAATATGCTCTGCCCTTTTATTGTTCTTTTTTTTTTATTGTAAAGCTTTATTATAATGAATCAGTACTATAATAACAACAGTACAATTGTGGGAATGAAAAAACAAAGTACTATACTGCTCACAATAACTGAATAAGTAACAATGGAGGCAATCCAAACCCACGGAGAGAAAGTAAGAGAAAAAGAAAAAGGAAGACTAGGTAAAATAGGAGAGCAAAAAGGAAGAAAACGGGAAAATTGGCCCAAAAGAATAGGAAGCAAGGAGAGACATTAGGGTATGGGGTGGTCATATCAAGAGTGACCAAACTGCCGATCAGTCTAAACGGGATGAGTATGATATCCTGGCTGTCGGTAGACAGACATCGGGATCCTGACAGCCAAGATACCAGCAGCAAGCACAGCTTGCCCCATCGCGGGCTCGCTACGCTCACCACGCTTTGGGCCCGGTGGCGGCCTTTGGTCGCTACAGGGTTATATTCACCCTCAGGTGGTGGCGTGGACCCCCACCCAAGTGTGAATTAGAGCCAGTAGTCAGGATTCCGGCGTCGGTATCCTGACAGCCAGGATCCCGACCGC
This sequence comes from Pseudophryne corroboree, assembly GCF_028390025.1. Classification (NCBI taxonomy): domain Eukaryota; kingdom Metazoa; phylum Chordata; class Amphibia; order Anura; family Myobatrachidae; genus Pseudophryne; species Pseudophryne corroboree. Next base: position 439,961,432 of record NC_086449.1, on the reverse strand, counting down.
CAGAAAATTGACTGTCTCCCGTCTAAACAAATGCTGAAAAAGTGGAATGAGGCCAGAGATGTAAAAAAATTATGTACTTCATAATTAAAAATAGGAGAGAGGGGTTGTAAGGAAGCAAGTGGTTCAGAGGTACAAAAAAAGGCACACAGAGGTAGGAAGATAATAAAAAAACAAAATGGGAGTGAGTCCGGCGAGAGAAGGAGCAGAATGAGGAGAGGTGAAGGAGGAAAAAGAGAGGAAAATAGTAGGGAACGGAACGGACTATAGAATGAAAGTAGAAAAGAGACGCGAGGGAGAAAGAGGGACCAGGAAGGGTCACATAATGGAAAAGATACTAAGGAGACCCGATCATGTGTAACGTATCCACCATGTTGTTTTGGAGACTAGTTATATATTCTATTTTGGACACAAACCTAATCCTGTCCATAAGCTCCTGATGAGATGGTGGAGAGGGTTGCTTCCAGGCTCTAGCAAGTTGCTAATTAGCTGCACAAGGAAATGTGTAAAATGTATTTATTGGTAGGCTTAGGTGTCTGGTAGCCTGGAGCACATATGAGCAGAGTAGCCAGAGTAAGAGGGGAGCCCAGAGAGAGAGAGATTATAAGCAACTGAAACATCACCCACAATGGCACAATTCATGTACAGGTTCCCCAAATACAGTATGGAAGGAGCCAATGTGACCACATCCACACCAACACAGATTAGAAGTACTGGGGCACCTTCGATTCAGGTGCTCCAGGACAAGATACCACCGGGTGTATACCTTATAGGAATTTTACTTGATAAATACACTAATGGAACATTTTGATATATTGGACTTGATTGCATTCCAAGTGTCCCCACCTAGAGGAGAGCCTACATCTAGATCCCATGCAAATTCAGGGGCAGCTAAGTGTGAGGAGTCCACAGCCAAACTGGAATGGTACCGGATAAGTAGGAAATGGTGCCTTTATCAGTAGTAAATACAAAGCTGTTCCATTGGTGTTGGATCATGCAGGGAGCCGGTAGTTGAGACAGAGGAGCTGACACAGTGCATAATTTTGAGCACGGGCGTCGGAATGGGGGGGGGGGGGGCACTAGCATTGGGCCTCATTTACAAAGCGCAAAAAGGAAGAGGCACAAAATAACATTTAGTGGTTGATTTCGTGAACCTTAATGTGCAACTAGTTCCATCGCAGCATCTGGTTCCGTGGAGCAAGATACCGGCAGTCTCAGGGAGGCAGAAATTTGCACTGCCTGAGGAGGAATTGAGTGGGAGAAGGGTGCTCAGGACCACTGCCCGCTCATTAAAACATGCAATAAGAATAGCACATGAAGAGGCGGCACATGCCAAGGAGGGGGTATTACACTTCCTATATGGCTGGCTCAGGCCCCTGCTGGGCTCCCCAGAAAAGCTCAATCCCAAATAATTAGTACCAACCCTAACCCACTCTTTTGGTGCCCCTGAGGGTGCTTCTTTGTAAAGGCGGAGTAGGCCTTATCTTATGAAACATGAGATTTCATTTGGAGGAGCACGGTGAGTAAAATGAGATGAAGGTGTACATTTAGGGGTGTTCCTAGCTTTGTAAGTGAACTTTGCCCACTGTAAATAAGACCTTCAGGGAATTGGCCGGCTGGTGCTCATGATTAATCCATGTTTAATACATAAATTAAGATTACTAATTTCATGAAAGTGGTGAAGAAGTGGTCTTAATGTACAGTGCCCCCTGCAGATGGGATGTAGTTCATATCCCAGCGGTCGTAATCCCTACGGTCAGAATGTCGACGCCGGGATGCTGACAATGCCAACGGCCAGAATGCCGGCTAACAGGGGCTATTCCCACTCGTGGGTGTCTATGACATCCATAGAGTGGGAATAGAACTGTGGCAAGCAGAGTGAACCACTGAGCCCACAGCATGGTGAGCGCAGTGAGCCCGCAATGGGCTTAGTTTCACTTGCTGGCATTCTGGTGGCTGGGATCAAGGCGTTGGCATTCTCATCACCAGGATCCCATACCCAACACCTGTAGATCCTGGCACACCTAGACACCCTCCTAGCTTGCAGTGGGAGGACCATACCAGTACACCAGGTTCATCTTAATGCATAGAGTAAGGAGTAGGCTTTTTACCCAGGGCTGTGGTTAAAGCAGATCAGGCAAACCAGCAGTAACGTTATAGATAAGTTTAGGTCAGGATGACAAAACATCACCCCCAATCCCCCCTACAGCCTATCTCTAACCTTCCCCCATGATGCCCAAACCTAACCCCCTTCTCTGCAGCCCAACCCTCCCCACCCCACAGCCTAACCCTCCCCGGGGGTGCCTAACCCTAATTCCCACATACTAAGCCCCCCATTCCCGCAGCCTAAAACTACCCTACCCCTGCCTGCAGCCTAACTGTCACCAGGGGTGCATAACTCTAATCTCCCCTTCCTGCAGCCTAAACCTAACCCTCCCTGGCCGCAGCCTAACACTAACCCTCCCCCTTGCAGCTTAAATATAACCTCCAACCCCGCAACCACCACCTTCCATGGCTTACCTCTCCGGTGGCCCTGCACATAGACATCCAGGATCCCGGTGGTCAGTATTCTGGCGCCGGGATTGTGATCCTATTCGGGGTGGCAATGCCAGCATTCTGAGCAGTATCGGGATTCCGGCGTAGGTATTTCGACCACCAAGATCCTCACCGGATCCCGTGCTTACCATGTTACTGGGAACGCTAATAATCATAATGATACACCGACACATATGCCTATCATGTCACCCACTGTCACAGTATGCTGGGAAGATAGGGGCGCCAAACTATGATTATATATTTACCCTCCCCCCCAACCTAAAGACGTTCTGCCTCCCCTGATTTGGAGGTACTGGTAGAAACAAGCATGGGGCAATGGGTAACTGTTCTGGTCTTTTATTATGCTTTTTTCATATAGCACTGTATAGAGAATATTTCTCATTATGAACGCAGTAGAATTTGCCCCTTTGAAGTATACACTTTAAATTGCCTAACATACTGTAAGTTTCACATTGCCTTAACATAGCACATTTTGATCCTCCCCTTTTCCCCATCTGCTCCCTCCTACTCATTCCTTATCTCGTTTTCACACCCTTTCTTTTCTCCTCCTCTGCTCAATATTATACTCAAACTAGTACTTTTGCTTGTAGTTGTTGAACAGGTACACAACCGTGTCCACCACCATATAACTGAACCTAAGCACAATATTCTTATTTTAATTATTTCTGCTGAGTATCTCAATAGGCACTTTTGGCCTAGGGGTGCTGTGAAAAAATTGCTGAGACTTTAGGGCTCCGTGAACTGAGAACATTTTGGGAACCACTGGCCTTGGCTGTTGTGGCAGCAGTCTTCCTATAACCATGCATTCTTTGTGGCTTTGCAAAAGTCATCTTCTGTGTACACAGACAATGACAGGAGAGATCCAATACTGACATTTTCAGCAATCGCGCTATAACCACCTTATTGTAAATGCTCAGCACAATGGGGGTAATTCCAAGTTGATCGCAGCAGGAATTTTGTTAGCAGTTGGGCAAAACCATGTGCACTGCAGGGGAGGCAGATATAACATGTGTAGAGAGAATAAGATTTGGGTGGGTTATTTTGTTTCTGTGCAGGGTAAATACTGGCTGCTTTATTTTTACACTGTAATTTAGATTGCAGATTGAACACACCACACCCAAATCTAACTCTCTCTGCACATGTTATATCTGCCTCCCCTGCAGTGCACATGGTTTTGCCCAACTGCTAACAAAATTCCTGCTGCGATCAACTTGGAATTACCCCCAATGTCCACTACCTGCTCGTTACTTGCTCAACAAATGATTTAATATTAGGAAACATTGTGTATCTGGCAGAAACAAACAAATATACACGGCAATTGCAAGGGATACCATATGTTGTAAACTGTATTTGCTGACATGAAATGCAAAGCAATTGCATACTGTAATTATTTTTAAGGAAAGAAAACAAAGCAAAATATTCTAAACATGAACAGACACATGGTTGATTAAAAAATTAGATAATTATTTTATTACCTTGCAACGTGATTAATAACTGGAGCAAAGTTGGTCGGTCCATATAGCTGTACACTTTTCAAGCTTCTATAATAGGCTTCCATCACTCCTTCTATTCCTTGGCAGTATGGGTTCTGTGGGTTGCCATTCTGTACCGCAAAAAGAATATAGAAGACTACAGAATATATAATATTTATTGTATGTATGCTGAGGACTTCATGCTTAATATCTACCTGCCATCAGCTACACTAACCATTTCTGATTTTAAATACAGTAAAAACAACATAAATCTGTGGGGTATATTTACAAAAGGTCAGTTTTTCAAAGCCTGACAATTATCTTCTCCTTTGAGGGCTGACTTTAAAAGGGTAGTAGTAATAAACACAACTCAGGATCTTCAGGTAAATATACCTCTGTGTCTTTTTTTTTTGTGGGTGAAGTTGTTGTAATAGATTCTCGTGGATGTTGGCTTCTATATAAGGGCACTGTGGTTGGGACTCTGCACCATTTCACTCTGCTCAGGCCCGCTGCTGCATGCTGCTCTGTACTCTGCTGTATTGGCTGAGCTCTTTATTACAGTCACTGTCGGTGTATACAGAGCTTAGAGTTAAAAAAAAATAAAAATCAAATATAGTTAAGTTCTATGGTTTGTACTGTTTTGTGCGTTTTACCCTAGTACGCTTTGTTCAAAGCCCTGTGACTCCATGTAGTTTGAACCGAGCTGCGAGTTAAAAAAAGGAAAAAAATAAATAGATCTATTGTTTGTACTGTTCTGTGCACTGTAACCCAGTACGCTGTGGCAATGTCTCAGATGTGCCGTATACTGCCGTGTGTTTGTGCCAATGATCAACTTAGTAGCCAGACAGCACTGCAGCCTTTGGCCTAAAGCGGATGAAAACAATATTGTGAGCTGCGAGGTAGTCAAAATTAGCTGGAATGAGTAGTAATAAATGTTACTGAGGTTAATAATACTCTATTAACGAAAAAAAGGCCAAATTATGTGATTTTAGCTTTTTTTGGTCAATTTTTGGAAAAATATCCATAACCGAAACCAGTCACGGACAAAATCCAAAACGGATTAAAAAAACGGAAAATGAATTAAGACCAAAACCAAGCCAGCAAAAATGATACGGCACACATCTTTACTTTTTTATATAAAACAAACAAGGTATATTGAGAAACTGACAAATTATGCATTTGAAGTGCATTTTGCAAAACACTGAATGTGTGATATTTTGAAATCATCATTGGACACTTGAAAGTGAATTTCCAGCTCACTATCGGTCACACGCAAGTTCACTCACAGAGCAACATATTTGCTCAAATAAATATTTGTTCTATCATTGTGGGGGCTTTGATTTCCTTCCAGCCATGTCTAGAGAAGGACTCAAAGGGAGGTATCCAATTACCAGAGCTACATTTTTCGTCTGAAAAAACCCCATGCTATTTTGGCCTGATTTTTTTTCGTGATTTTGGCCAGATTGTCATTAACAGACTATGCAATTATAGCCCTTTTCGGGCTAAAACACATTGGATGTGGGATAAGTCCCAGCCCCATGTGTATTTATGGAAAAAAACATGGCTCTATGGGATGGTTATCAGGGATTTTGACAGCATCAGGGATAAGGGTATAGCCTTGGGCGAGTCAATCAGCTGCAGTAAATTACAATGGCTAACTGGATACTGCCCAATGGGGGTCAATCCAACCCGTTCGCTGGCTGCGTTTTCACGCAGCAGAGCGAACGGGTCCCTGCTGCGCATGCGCCGGCGCCTTTGTGCGCCTGCGGAGCGGCCGACGGCCGTAGCAGGACAGCGATCGCCTCTGCCTGACTGACAGGCAGAGGCGATCGATGGGCGGGAGGGGGCAAAACGGCAGCGTTTGGGTGCTGTTTCGCGGGCGTGGCCGGACCGAACGGGGGCGGGCCGCAGCAGCTGCGGGCCAGGGAGCGAGGAGTAGCTCCCGGCCAGCACGCTGAAGCTGCGCTGGCCGGGAGTTACTCCTGAAGTGCAAAGGCATCGCCGCTGTGTGATTCCTTTGCACTTCTGCGAGGGGGCCGGCACTGACATGCGGGGCGGACTAGCCCCGTGCTGGGCGTCCCCCCGCAGGTCTGGAAAGTTGATCGTAGCTGTGCAAAATTTTGATATTATGATATTGTACGTTATTAATGTCCTGTGGTTCTATCCTCCAATATCTGATTGGTGTCAAGAGTCCTACAATCCCTATTGGTAATCAATGGCAACTGAATAATGGATAAGCATGGGGGATGCTATAGGCCTGGTGTTCACCAAAAGGACTGTTGGAAGAGGCATGACATGATGCCATAAACTACCCATTCAGGATAGAGGAGAGCATCAACGACTGTTCAACTTGTTTGAAACAGCCAGACAATTGTTGCAGACACGTCAGACAATAGCGTCGGGAACCATGGAGGTTTCTGTGAATGGTAAATTACTGTTATTTACACCACACAATACTAATTTCGTTTTTGGTGAGATCTCTATATACACATATCCCTACCACAAAGGAAGGTAGTCAATTTGCCGGCTATTGCGATCCCGGCGGTCAGGATACCGACGCCGGAATGGCAACACCCAGTGAAATGCCGGCGGTTGGAATACAGACCACCCCTCAGAATCCCCACTCGGGTGGTGGTCCACGCCACCATCCGAGGGGGAATAGATTAGTGTGCCACCGGGTATGAAGCATGGCGTGCACAGCGAGCCCACAAGAGGACACACTGCGCTCGCCACCCATATTCCAGCTGTCGTGATTCCAGCAACCGTCTGCTGACCGCCAGGATCCCAACATCCGGCATATCGTACTGATCCCACCACAAGTATGTGAAATTATAATTACAACGCCCCTACAGATCCCTTGCTTATCAAATCCAAAATTATTAAATAAGATTTCCTTTAATACATATGAAAAGGCTTTGGTTTTTTTTAAACAAAAATAATAATATTACAGCATATTCATATTGGCAGTATAGGTTTTGTCATCCTTTTAACATCTTACATAAAAATAAAAGTAGAAAGAATAAAATAACTTACCAAGGCAAATTCATGACATACTCTTCCATCAGGTGGCAACTTTGCTCCAAACCCTAATGCTGGAAACATTTTATCACTATCATAATCCTGAATAATTTCTCCAACGGCCTTTAGTGCCATGCCATATGCATTCAGCTGATAAGGATTCATATAGTGCAGAGAGGTGGGTTGTGCAGGGTTTCCTGTTTGAAAAAATAAAAAATATGTATATGTATATATAGAGTTGTTCAAATTGAATGCAATTCAAGTTATTTATTAAGAAACATCCAAAACTTATAGCATGCAAAAATAAAATAAAATATGAATTTGTAATTTGAGCTACATCATTGCTTATGATCTTTTGTGCATTTACAATTTAGTACTTTGATAATAATCGTCCCCTTTGAAATAACTGAACAGTGCAGTTAATATTCTTCTGATATGTGGACTTTTTATCCAGATTTCTATTCTCTTACAGCAGAATAATTTGTTTTTGGGGAATTCCTCCTAGTATTACTGACTATTACTGTCACGATCCGGGTATCTGGACGCCATTACTTACCCTTCAGATGCCTCCTAAGGCTGGCTCAGCGTTCCAGGACCGGATCCCGCTGTTCCTGAGTTTCCACATGCAGAATGTCAGAGTGGTGATTTCATCAGCCGCGGCCTCCGCTGTGCCCGCGTGGTTAAATGTGCACTTGTCAGTCTGGCGTCTCCTGTGGCCGGCGTCGCCATTACTGTTTCAATTCTCACATGGATTACAAACCAAACTTCCCTCCAAGTGTCTGCATGGGCGCAGCCATCTTGGATTTTGTCATCTGATCATTTCCACCAATCTGCTGTCTGTATTGTTGATTTGCATAATTGCCTAGCCAACCCCTTCCTTGCTGCAGGTATAAGTAAGCTGTGCTTGAGCAAGGAAGTCGTCAGTGCTTTGGTTGTCTAACCTAGTTCCAGTTTGTCTCTCTCCTGTGGTTGTCTTCCAGGTTCCAGCTCCTGTCTCCAGACTTCTGCTATAGAGACCCGCACCAGCATTCCATCTGCGGTGTAGCCTGACTCTCCGATCCATTCTGGACTCACCTGTTTCCAGCTACAGCAATCACCTGCTTCCAGCCCAGCTTCCAGCAGTGTATAGCTTCTCTTAAAGGGCCGGTGTCCTTTTCTGCAGTTTACCACTCTCCACCGGTATTATTATTTCACCGCTCTCAAACTCCAAACTTCATTATTATTTCATCGCTCTCAAGTTCGTTTATTATTTAACTGGTTCCAGCCAGTATCCACTCCGTACCAACAACAGTCTGGTTCCAGCCAGTATCCACAGCAGCCGTTTTACCTTCAGCAGCCCAGCCTTTCCTGGAACATCAGCTGGTACGATCCTGGGTTCTCTCCATTGCTACAGTCAGGCCTGGTAAGGACTTTCCAACTAGAAGATTATAAGAACTGTCTCACACTACCAGTGCCTGTGGCCCTTGCCACCCTGTAGTACCCAGGAATTGTATTTATCCTCTGTTGACTTTTATGTTTCCTTTTACTGCTGCTGTGTTACGGAGTTTGTCATAATAAACATCATTGACTTTTATCCTGGTTGTCGTGGTCACGCCTTCGGGCAGTTATTCTACATGTTACTTACATGTCTAGGGGTCTGATACAATCTCCCAGGTTCCGTTACATCTCAGCCCCTACAACTGAGGCTGCCTCCCGTCAGCTCAGGCCCTCAGTTGTGACAGTAAGCACTGACCTAATGAATCCAGCCGGAGACCAGGATCAAGCGGCCAGGCCGATGCAAGAACTGGTAGCCCGACTTGAACATCAGGAGGCTGCACAGGGCCACATCATCCGCTGTCTCCAGGATCTCTCTACACGGCTGGATGGGATTCAAACGACCCTCCGTGGACCTGGCACGTCCGGTGCGTCCACTACAGTGACCCCAGCTGTAACCCCACCCTCCTTACCCATTTCCAGTCCACATCTTCATCTTCCAACGCCAGCAAAATTTGATGGATCTCCAAGGTTCTGCAGGGGATTTCTCAATCAATGTGAAATCCACTTTGAGCTTCTACCTGGCAATTTCTTCAGTGACCGTACCAAAATTGCCTATATCATCTCCCTTCTCAGTGGCTCAGCCCTTGACTGGGCATCACCTTTATGGGAGAAGTCTGATCCCCTGCTATCCTCCTATACTGACTTTGTAGCTACATTCAGGCGCATCTTCGACGAGCCAGGCCGGATAACATCTGCTTCATCTGAGATTCTCCGTTTACGCCAGGGAACACGTACTGTGGGACAGTATCTTATACAGTTTAAAATCCTGGCATCCGAACTGGCATGGAACGACGAGGCCCTGTATGCTGCATTCTGGCATGGCTTATCAGAACGCATCAAGGATGAGTTAGCTACCAGAGACTTGCCCTCTAAGTTGGATGAGCTAATTCCTCTTTGCACGAAGGTTGATCTACGTTTCAGAGAGAGAGCAACCGAGCGAGGAAGATCATCTACTCCTAAATCTTCTGCTCCTCCTCCTCGTCAACCATCTCCATCCAAGGATGAGCCTATGCAAATTAGTCGTTCCCGTCTATCTCCCGCTGAGCGCCGAAGACGTCTCTCTGAGTCTCTCTGTCTCTACTGTGCAGCTCCGTCGCACACTATCAATGCCTGTCCCAAACGTCCGGGAAACTCCAGATCCTAGCTCGCCAAGGAGAGGGCCGGCTAGGAGTAATGATCTCCTCTCCATCTCCTCATGACTGTAACCTCCCAGTGTCGCTCCAAATTGCTCAACGTTACAGGAACGTCATTGCCCTCCTTGATTCCGGAGCAGCTGGGAATTTCATAACCGAAGCTTATGTTAAACGGTGGTCCCTACCCACCGAGAGACTGTCCTCGTCCATCTCTTTGACTGCCGTGGATGGCAGCAAGATTTTTGACGCAGTCATTTCCTTAAGGACTCTTCCAGTTCGTCTGAGAGTGGGAGTTCTTCATTCTGAGTATATTTCTTTTTTAGTGATTCCAAGAGCCACACATCCAGTGGTTTTAGGCCTTCCATGGCTCCGTCTCCACAACCCATCAATTGACTGGACGACTACGCAAATACTGGCATGGGGTCCCTCCTGTGCTGAGACTTGTTTAGCCAAAGTTCTTCCTGTTTGTTCTTCCTTCCCCAGGTCATCTGATGTTCCGCCTCCTCCATATCAAGACTTCACGGACGTGTTCAGTAAAGCCTCTGCTGATATCCTTCCTCCTCATAGAGAATGGGACTGCCCAATCGACCTCATTCCAGGGAAGGTTCCACCGCGAGGCCGAACTTATCCGTTGTCTCTGCCTGAGACACACTCAATGGAAGAGTACATCAAAGAGAACCTGGCGAAGGGTTTCATCCGACCATCTTCTTCTCCAGCCGGCGCAGGCTTCTTCTTCGTTAAGAAGAAAGACGGTGGTCTGCGTCCGTGCATCGACTACAGAGGTCTGAACGACATTACCGTCAAGAACCGATACCCTTTACCCCTGATTACCGAGCTCTTTGATAGAGTTAGTGGTGCAACTATTTTCACAAAGCTGGACTTGAGGGGTGCCTACAATCTCATCCGAATCCGTGAGGGTGACGAGTGGAAGACCGCCTTTAACACCCGTGACGGACATTATGAGTACCTCGTCATGCCCTTCGGATTGAGCAACGCTCCAGCAGTCTTCCAGCACTTCGTGAATGAGATTTTCAGGGACATCTTGTACCGCCATGTCGTGGTTTATCTAGACGACATCCTCATCTTTGCTAATAATCTCGAAGATCATCGTTTCTGGGTAAAAGAGGTTCTTTCCCGTCTCCGTGTCAATCACCTCTATTGTAAATTGGAGAAGTGTGTGTTTGAAGTTAAAACCATTCCGTTTCTAGGTTACATTGTGTCCGGTTCCGGACTAGAGATGGATCCTGAGAAACTCCAAGCAATCCAGAATTGGCCTATAACCTTAAGCCTCAAAGGGGTCCAGAGGTTCTTAGGGTTCGCCAATTATTATAGAAAATTTATACGAGACTTTTCCACCATTGTGGCGCCTATCACTGCATTAACCAAGAAAGGTGCTAATCCGTCCAAGTGGTCCGAGGAAGCTACACAGGCCTTTCACCTTCTGAAGCAACGGTTCATCTCTGCACCAGTTCTGAAACAGCCCGACACCGACTCTCCTTTTATCTTAGAGGTAGATGCCTCCTCCGTTGGAGTAGGAGCAGTGTTATCCCAGAGGGCCAAAGATGGACATCTACATCCTTGCAGTTTCTTCTCCCGGAAGTTCTCCCCAGCTGAGCGCAACTATGCCATTGGCGATCAGGAGTTGCTAGCCATCAAGCTCGCTCTGGAGGAGTGGAGATACCTGTTGGAGGGAGCTTCCCACTCAATCACCATACTTACCGACCACAAAAATCTTTTATATCTCAAAGGCGCACAATGTCTGAATCCTCGTCAGGCCAGATGGGCACTTTTCTTCTCTAGGTTTGACTTTAAACTCCAGTTCTGTCCGGGTTCTCAGAATCGTAAGGCCGATGCCCTTTCCCGCTCATGGGAGCAAGAAAATGAGTCCGAGTCTGCAGACAAGCATCCTATTATTAATCCGTTGGCATTCTCCACGGTAGGGATGGACTCTACGCCTCCACCAGGGAAAAGTTTTGTTAAGCCAGTTCTAAGGAAGAAGCTCATGCATTGGGCCCATGCTTCCCGTTTTGCTGGACATACAGGCATTCAGAAAACCCTTGAATTTATTTCTAGGTCCTACTGGTGGCCAACTCTGAAGAAGGACGTTATGGAATTTATTGCCTCCTGCCCAAAGTGTGCCCAACACAAAGTCTCCCGCCAGTCGCCTGCGGGGCAACTGGTTCCATTATCTGTTCCCCATCGACCTTGGACCCATTTGTCGATGGACTTTGTTTCCGATCTACCTATCTGCAACAAGTTTAATACCATCTGGGTGGTAGTTGACCGGTTCACCAAGATGGCACATTTCATCCCTCTCACCGGTCTTCCGTCAGCTTCCAAGTTGGCTCAAGTGTTTATACAAGAGATCTTCCGACTTCATGGTCTTCCTGAAGAGATCATCTCGGATCGTGGAGTACAATTTGTAGCCAAATTTTGGCGAAGTTTGTGTCAAGCCCTCCAAGTCAAGTTAAAGTTTTCCACGGCTTACCATCCTCAGACCAATGGTCAAACCGAGAGGGTGAATCAGGACTTGGAGGCCTTCCTCCGTATATATGTGTCTTCCTCTCAAGATGACTGGGTTCAACTTCTTCCTTGGGCCGAGTTCAGCCACAACAATCAATACCATTCCTCATCTTCTTCTACACCATTCTTCATTAATTATGGATTCCACCCTAAAGTCCCAGAATTCCAACCGCTTCCCGCAACTTCGGTTCCAGCAGTGGATGTCACCTTGCGTCAGTTTTCAAATAACTGGAGGAACGTCCGCGCAGCCCTGCTTAAAGCCTCATTCAGGTATAAGAAGTTTGCCGATAGGAAGCGTAGAGCGGTTCCTGCTCTCAAGGTGGGTGATCGTGTGTGGCTGTCCACGAAGAATTTGAGGTTGAGAGTTCCCAGCATGAAATTTGCACCTCGCTACATCGGACCCTTCAAGATTGAACAAGTCATCAATCCTGTTGCCTACAGGTTACAGTTACCATCCTTCTTGAAAATACCCAGGACATTTCATGTTTCTTTGTTGAAACCGCTGATCCTGAATCGGTTTCATTCCGCACTTCCTCCAGCTCCCAAAGTTCAGACTCAACGGGGAGTCGAGTACGAGGTGGCCAAGATTTTGGACTCACGTTTCCGTTACGGTCAGTTACAATACCTCATTGACTGGAAGGGCTATGGTCCTGAAGAACGCTCTTGGACCAATGCCACAGACGTCCATGCTCCTGCCTTGGTCCGAAATTTCCACGCAAAGTTTCCTTTAAATCCTAAGAAGTGTCCTGGGGCCACTCCTAAAGGGGGGGGTGCTGTCACGATCCGGGTATCTGGACGCCATTACTTACCCTTCAGATGCCTCCTAAGGCTGGCTCAGCGTTCCAGGACCGGATCCCGCTGTTCCTGAGTTTCCACATGCAGAATGTCAGAGTGGTGATTTCATCAGCCGCGGCCTCCGCTGTGCCCGCGTGGTTAAATGTGCACTTGTCAGTCTGGCGTCTCCTGTCTCCTGTGGCCGGCGTCGCCATTACTGTTTCAATTCTCACATGGATTACAAACCAAACTTCCCTCCAAGTGTCTGCATGGGCGCAGCCATCTTGGATTTTGTCATCTGATCATTTCCACCAATCTGCTGTCTGTATTGTTGATTTGCATAATTGCCTAGCCAACCCCTTCCTTGCTGCAGGTATAAGTAAGCTGTGCTTGAGCAAGGAAGTCGTCAGTGCTTTGGTTGTCTAACCTAGTTCCAGTTTGTCTCTCTCCTGTGGTTGTCTTCCAGGTTCCAGCTCCTGTCTCCAGACTTCTGCTATAGAGACCCGCACCAGCATTCCATCTGCGGTGTAGCCTGACTCTCCGATCCATTCTGGACTCACCTGTTTCCAGCTACAGCAATCACCTGCTTCCAGCCCAGCTTCCAGCAGTGTATAGCTTCTCTTAAAGGGCCGGTGTCCTTTTCTGCAGTTTACCACTCTCCACCGGTATTATTATTTCACCGCTCTCAAACTCCAAACTTCATTATTATTTCATCGCTCTCAAGTTCGTTTATTATTTAACTGGTTCCAGCCAGTATCCACTCCGTACCAACAACAGTCTGGTTCCAGCCAGTATCCACAGCAGCCGTTTTACCTTCAGCAGCCCAGCCTTTCCTGGAACATCAGCTGGTACGATCCTGGGTTCTCTCCATTGCTACAGTCAGGCCTGGTAAGGACTTTCCAACTAGAAGATTATAAGAACTGTCTCACACTACCAGTGCCTGTGGCCCTTGCCACCCTGTAGTACCCAGGAATTGTATTTATCCTCTGTTGACTTTTATGTTTCCTTTTACTGCTGCTGTGTTACGGAGTTTGTCATAATAAACATCATTGACTTTTATCCTGGTTGTCGTGGTCACGCCTTCGGGCAGTTATTCTACATGTTACTTACATGTCTAGGGGTCTGATACAATCTCCCAGGTTCCGTTACATCTCAGCCCCTACAACTGAGGCTGCCTCTCGTCAGCTCAGGCCCTCAGTTGTGACAATTACACAGTAAATTTCTCTACAGATATAAATCTCTTTTGCCAGTTAGTTTGATGAGGTTTAATTTTACTCTGTAGGAAACTACATTCCACTGCTTATGTATTACTAAACAACCAATGGTTTCTTGAAGTCACTTTGAATTTCATGAATATTTATGTTGATTTGAATGAAACACATTTGCATACTGGTAGATATTTTTGTTTAACTCTTTCCAAATTGACATTTGGACAATGACGTCTTTTTTTGCACGTCTTCCACTACACTTCTGTAAGGGTTGACATAATAAGAACAGTGACTTTTGCCTGTACTATGCTCATGTAATAACACTTCTCTAAGGGATGATATACAGGTTGAGTATCCCATATCCAAAATGCTTGGGACCAGAAGTATTTTGGATATCGGATTTTTCCGTATTTTGGAATAACTACATACCATAATGAGATATCATGATGATGGTACACAAGTCTAAGCACAGAATGCAGTTATGTTTAATAACTTAGTGCATTAAACAAAGTTTGTATACATACACACAATTCATTTATTTTTCATATACACCTTATACACACAGCCTGAAGGTCATTTAATACAATATTTTTAATAATTTTGTGTGTTAAACAAAGTTTGTGTACACTGAGACATCAGAAAACAAAGGTTTCACTATCGCAGTCTGACTCAAAAAATTCAGTATTTCGGAATATTTGGATATGGGATACTCAACCTGTAATAAGAACAGTGATTATTGTCTGCACAGTATCCGGACTCTAGGTTCACACTGTCTAGGTCGACATGGGAAAAAGTCGACATGAGTTTTTCAACAAATTTTTCATTTCTTGAACTTTTTCATACTTTACGATCCATGTGGACTACAATTGGTAACGGTAACCTGTGCTGAGCATGCGAGGGGACGCTGTGCAGTAATTGGGGTTCCCAGTTACTTTACAAAGAAAACAACACCCAAAAGAAAACAAAAAAACTTATGTCGCCCTTTGTCCATGTCGACCTAATGGCTGTGTCAACCCATTTCCTGTGTCGACCTAGACACTATCGACCCTGAGTCCCATACTCGTCTGTACTATGCACATGTAATAACACTTCTCTAAGGGGTGATATAATAAGAACAGTGACTATTACCTGTACTGTGCTCATGTAATAACATTTCTCTAAGGGGTGATATAATAAGAACAGTGACTATTACCTGTACTGTGCTCATGTAATAAAACTTCTCTAAGGGGTGATATAATAAGAACAGTGACTATTACCTGTACTATGCTCATGTAATAACAATTCTCTAAGGGGTGGTATAATAAGAAAATAAACTATTGTCTCCACTATGCTCATGTAATAACACTTCTCTAAGGGGTGATATAATAAGAACAGTGACTATTGTCTGTACGGAACTTAGTTAGGAGACCACCAGTCACATTACCGGCACCTACATCACACACACACCTAATCCGGACAGTCAACATGCCGACTAGCAGGGACTATTCCCACTCCTGGGTGTCCACCCGTAGAGTGGGAATAGAACCTGTCCCGGCATCGGGATGCTTAACATTGGGATCTCGGCGGCCGGTAGCCCATGCCCAACCCGCCTGTACTATGCTCATGTAATAATTCTGTAGTTTTTGCCTCCATCCAGTGTTGTCATTATTTCACAAGCATTTGGTTAGACGATGTTACCTTAGAAAGCAGTTTGGGAAAGTGAGCACCTGGTTCCTCTCATGATTGCCTTTGTGTTTAGCTTTGCATGTTATAATTTTGATCATACAAGGATCAGATTAAAAGAATGTACAGGAGATATTTTTTCTAATTAAATAACATCTGATGACTCCCATTATCATGCTAGTGTTACGTAGGCCAAAGGAAACATACTGTCACATTCTGCGCTGTGTTATGGGGTGCCGGCATTCTCTTTAGAAGCAAAAGCACATTTCTTGGGAAACATTATAGGTCTGAGTTTGAGCAACACGTAATGCCGATGTGCATGTAGTTGAGCTGTTATCTGCAACTGTGCAAAAAAATTCTGAAAAACCCTACAATGCATGTTTGACACAGAGTGTACGGAGATAAAGGTGCTGTTGCATTTGGGACAGGCGGTATCAGAAAGGTGGCAGAAACATTATGGACACTCCTGGATGGTGACAAGGTGGTGGCGAGTGGTCTTCAGTTTGCCGGCTGTGGGGATCCCGGCACCGGGATCCGGTGCTGGAATCCCGACAGCCGGCATACCGACAGCCGGCATACCGACACTTTATCTCCCTCTTGGGGGTCCACGACCCCCCTGGAGGGAGAATAAATAGCATAGCGCGCCACCGTGCCCGTAGCATGGTGAGTGCAGTGAGCCCGCAAGGGGCTCATTTGCGCTCACCACGCTGTCGGTATGCCGGCGATCGGGATTCCGGCGCCGGTATGCTGGTCACCGGGAGCCCAGCCGCAGGCATACCATACTACACCCGGTGGTGGCTATTAGTGCCTGCAAAATTAGTCTGCTCAGTAGGCGTGTTATGGGAGAGTTGCGGGTGTGCCAATGCAAATAGTCATAGGCATGCGCACGGGGGGTGCCTGGTGCACACAGGCACCCCCTAATGTCTGGCACCCCCTACATGATACGCCTGCAGCACAGTGATCGCTGTTCATTCCTGTGCCCCCTCCCACCACCCCTCCGCGCTCTCTCTCCCCTCCCATCCGCGGCTCTCTCTCCTCAATCCCATCCGTGGCTCTGTCTCCCCATCCCATCCGCGGCTCTGTCTCCACCTCCCGCCCGCACTCTGTGCCAGTGTGCAGCCACGCTAACGCCACAGCCTCAGACCAGCATTCCTCTCGGGAGGGCTCGGAGTCAGAGTCGAGTGAGACAGTAGTCACCGCTCAGCTTAGGCAGTTGGTGAGTGTTAAGTAAACTGCAATGCTGGAGGCCTGTACATAAAGTTACCCCACCAACTCCAAAAAAAAGTGGAGATCTGTAGACTAAGTGCACTCAGAATTTTTATAAAAAGAGAGAGGAAGCCTGTTTATACATACACAGATTACACACACACACACACACACACACACACACACACACACACACACATATATATATATATATATATATATACTCGTATGTATATATATATATATATATATATATATATATATATACATACATACACACTGAATTTCATCTCATACCGTGTAGTGTAATGTGAATTTGGCTCATACTGTGTGGCGTAATGTGAATTTCGGTTCATACCTTGTGGCGTAATGTGAATTTCGGCTCATACAGTGTAGCGTTATGTGAATTTCAGCTCATACCGTGTAGTGTAATGTGAATTTGGCTCATACCGTGTGGCGTAATGTGAATTTCGGCTCATACCGTGTGGCGTAATGTGAATTTCGGCTCATACTGTGTGGTGTAATGCGAATTTCGGCTCATACTGTGTGGTGTAATGCGAATTTCGGCTCATACTGTGTGGTGTAATGCGAATTTCGGCTCATACTGTGTGGCGTAATGTGAATTTCGTCTCATATGGTGTGGCTTAATGTGAATTTCAGCTCATACAGTGTGGTGTAATGTGAATTTCGGCTCATACAGTGTGGTGTAATGTGAATTTCGGCTCATACTGTGTGGCTTAATGTGAATTTCAGCTCATACTGTGTGGCTTAATGTGAATTTCAGCTCATATGGTGTGGTGTAATGTGAATTTTGGTTCCTACTGTGTGGTGTAATGTGAATTTTGGCTCATACTGTGTGGCATAATGTGAATAAGGGGAACTACTGTCAGTAGCTGGTGAGCATGGGGACATGTGTGACAAATGCTGGTGTCCTGCAGAGGAGGGGGTCTAATGGCCTAGAAAGAGGCAGATGTGGCTCTAATGGCACATGTATAAATTATAAATCTTACTTGTTATATTAAAACTGAAATCTTTGGCCCCCTAAATCTGCCATATTTTTCAGAGTGGTCCACTCAAAATCAGGGTGTAGGTGTTGGAGGGTGCAAGGGGTGAAGTGTGTGTGTGTATGGGGAGAGGAATGCATATGCACCTAGGCCTACCACTCTCTAGTTAAGCCACTGGGTCAGGGATAGGTTGGGGAAGTATAAGCAGCGATAGGGAGCAGCAGCAGCTAGTACTCAGGGTTATGCTGTAACAGACATTCAGCACCAGCCGGCAGCCACATTATGTTTTATTTTATTTCTAAGGGGTATATTATATCTACTTTATTATTAGGAACTAGGGAGAAATTAGATTAAGCCATGTGATTTTACTGCAAGAATGTAAAATAGTTCTGGATATGTCCCTGTGTGGTGCTAGCCATGCCCAAAAGGCGGTGCTAGATACGCCCCTCCGGCAAAATGTACCCCCTAATACAATTAGCTGCGCACGCCGATGCAAGTGGTTGCAATCACAGATGCACAGTCACAAGCTTACAAAGCCACGGTCAGATGGAAAAACTGCACCTGCCTTATGGCTGGTGCAATTTTCCATGGTTCGTATTAGGACTTACCAATCATATTACAGTGTGCACAGTCACTAAAATTAGACATCTAAGTCTGTCCACATTTGGCCACATGAATGAATACTCCTTCATAGGAAGAACTCACTTAATACTCAGTGCTAGGTGATTAAAGTCCATTCCCAAATACTGTCCACAACCTGGCTACCATGTGTTTGTCTAATGCATCTTACCTCTGGCTAGGTTCTCATTCTTTCTCTCCAGCAGTGACCTGTTCTGACAACCTGCATACAAACACGGCGCATGCCTTGACTTTGACAGTTCTGATAACATGGCTTCATTTGTAAACTTGGAGTAAACTGATTAACCTATGTTGGATTTTCAATGGACTTGAGTGTGTGTGGCTAAATACACAGGCCCAGGCCTGATGGAGGAGCCCAGTGAGGGCTCTGGGCTTCCTCCCACTTAACTGGCAGCAGCAGCTACAGCTCTTCTCCTAAGCCCAGCACACGCTGCTGAATGCTGGGCAGGAGTGTGGCCATGGTGGCACTTAAAATATAATGTTTTCTGTATGTTTTCAAAGGGTGGATGACCACGCCTCCTGTGGATAGGCAATGGTCCCTGAAAACCACCTGGGCCCAGCCAGATTCTCTACTGCCCTGCAGATAGGCCTGGGATCATCTATGTAACTCATCCTGATTATTCCCTGATCATAAAATCTTCAATATTTCCAACTCTGTCATATAAAACCTCCATATAGTGAATCTTAAGCTCCTCTCTGTCTCTTTTATTGATTCATTATTTACTTATATAGTGCCAGCATATTCCATTTTCCTTTACAATTGGGAGCAAAACAGTAATAAAATTAGACTGATTGAAAAGAGAGACAGAAACGAAAGGCCCCTACAATCTATGATAAAATAGGAGTTTGATACATGAAGATAAGTGCTACATATTGCAAATGGGTCCAGACAGATTGCAAAAGTTCTTGGTGTTCTGTATGATCATGTGTTTTGTTAACTTCCCTTCCATAACATCTCCTACTCTGACAGTCTCCAAGTACAACTGGACATTGTCATCTGCTCATAAAAAGGTTACTAATGCCAATCTACCGTACGCTGCATCTGCTACAGAATCTAAAACTTGATACAATTTGCAAACAAAAACCCAGCAAAAAAATATGTA
This sequence comes from Pseudophryne corroboree, assembly GCF_028390025.1. NCBI lineage: Eukaryota > Metazoa > Chordata > Amphibia > Anura > Myobatrachidae > Pseudophryne > Pseudophryne corroboree. The sequence goes on along the minus strand of NC_086449.1, from coordinate 439,941,601 downwards.
ATTTATATTGCTAAATCCAGATGGAGAAAATCTGGTTTGAACTCCAATTTCCACAATTACAAATCCTCAATTTGACTAAACGAAATTACTTTCCCTTACAAGCCACTCTTGTTAACCCAGGTTTGCTTACCACAACAAAGTGGCCAAGACATTGCAGGCTTCTTCAAAGAAAAAAAACCCAACAACTCATTATGCCACTCCAAACATTCCAAACAAATTACCAATCTGCACCTATATTATTGGTAATTTAAACCGTACGCCTAAAGATTTAGCTGCCACACTCTTTTCACCCTGTAATTTTACAAACTGCCCACTTGATTCAATACCTTATAACCAACTCTTCACTCTCTCCATGGCACTGGTCCCTTTCCTGACTAATTTATTCAGCCTTGTCCTGTGCAAAGGTAAGGTCCTTCTCTTTCGTTAATCATGTAAACATCATTCCCATATTCAAGAAACATCATTTGGCCCATTCCTGCCCTCTAACTATGGCCCATTTCTCTACTCCCATTTGCCTCAAAATTAATAGAAATCCTTTTTAGTGAGAGGCCACTTTTCTTACCTCTAACTTCATAACAGACAATCTGTAATCTGGCTTTTGCCCACCATACTGTGCAGAACTGCTCTCAGACATTACAAATAACATTGCAGCCCAATTAAAGGGTAAGCCTTGGCAACCTGATACTGTCATCTCCAAAGTTTCATCATCCATTTTACAATATGTTTAAATGTGACTAAACTCCACTTTGATGAAATGTGGTTATGTAAATCGCATTTTTGGAAAATTCTAATATAAACAATCACACAATTTTCTTTGATGGTTCCTTCTTTCTTCCAAATCATTGGATAGCTGGGATCCGGTATGATATACCGGCAGACGGGATACTGGCTCGTGGGCTTGCTGCACTCGCTACGCTTTAGGCCCGGTTCTATTCCCACTCAGTTGGTGGCATGTACCCACCAACTGAGTGGTAAAACAGGGCGGGTGGAGGGATTCTGTATCCTGAATGACAGGATCCCAACATCCGGCATTTTAACGGCATCCTGTAACCTGTTACTCTTGTTCCAGCCGGGAAATTTCTGGAGTAGATTGATACAGTGCAACAAAGTAATTATTTAAATAATATTTTTTATAGTCAAACATTATGCTAGTTACTCATATACAACAATATCTAGGTTTCCTATTTTGAAGTACAGTATATGAATATATGAAATTATATTAAAAAAAATATAAAACAGCTAATACATAACCTTTTTATACTTACCATTTGATGCTGTGAAATCTATTGCAACTGTAAAATTAATTTGTGTCCTATTGATAAAAGACAAATAAAGTATCTGTTATTCAATTTTGCTCAGCAACAAACACTTTAGTTACGGGTAATATACAACTGCTCATAGTTTTCCTATATAAAATGAGTTTCAAATATTGGTATTAAATATAACTGGCAAATTTATTAGCTAATACTAAAATTGATTTAGTCACATAAGAAGAGCCATATAAAGGTTTAGAATTTCATAATCGGTCATTGCCAAATCAACCAACAATTCACTCTGAATGCTCATTCCCTACAATTCAGCTGCACACTTATCACTTATTTGTGGCAAGAACAGGGCAAGTACATATTATATACTATTTACAGTCCTTCCACATCACATGTTTTATAGTACAGTAAACAGAGAAGACACACAACTCAGAGCTGTGCATACAGATACAGTACCTATGTAGCTCATAGTGTACAGGGCTGATATTTCAAACCACTGACAGAGGTACAGTACAGTGGAGAATCTTGACGGCATAACCGCAGTTGTGCCAACAGAGTGGTTATTCCAGGTAAGTATGCACACATACCATTTCGGCTGCTCGATATGTCGACCCTCACATCACAGCTTGGCGGGCATTTGAATTTGTCCGCCCAGCTGTGATGTCAGTCCCCGCAGCATGTGTATGGGAAGATATATCAGCCATTGGCTGTGTTGCACAGCCGACGCAATGGGCAGTATTCGATTGTTATTTTTGCCGGCAGCCAGCAGATTGCGTCCAATGGAGTTATTCAATTGTAGCTCTGTTCAGGTGTGATCGACTGCCGCTGCCAGCATTTCAGCTTACACCTACTGCGGGTGGCAAGCTTAAATGCGTGAAAAGTGATCCTGTTTGAGCGCTCAAAAGGGACTTTTTGTGTCGCGCCCATTAGTTTGGTTGAGTTTACCCATCTAAACCCGGCCTCTCTGGGAGCGATCAGCGTGAGAAAAAAAATTGAACTGCACCCCGTGATCTTCCATCACTTTAGACGGGAAATCAGGTGCGCAAAACAATTGAATTCTCCCCAATATGTCTGTGAACGATGTAGTTTATAGATATATCATTTTCCTACACCTACCGACCCACTAGGGATATGTACTGGCCAGTCACTTGAACGGCTGATATATATCGCCTAGTGGGTACCCAGCATAACTGTCACTTATCTTATGGCAGTTGGAAGCGGATTCGGTGCTATGTGCAAATTCTCCACTTTATCTCTCTCAAAGGGTTGATACATCTCCTCCTAAATCTTAGGATTTATGAGGACCTACTAGGAAGAAATCTGGTCTATGTAGGCTAACAATAAGTTCTGAGTACTCTATATGGTAATAATATAAATATATCAGACAGTATGATAGTATATGAGGGTATACTTTAGGCATATGGGCTTATGGTGGCATATTAGACTATATGAAGGTACATGAAGCTATATAGGCAATATGGGTTGAGGTGATACAGGGCCATGTGACAGTATATGATAGCATATGAGGTTTTATGAGGGCAATATGAGGGTGGCAGTTAGGACTGATGAACACAGTGTAATATATATATATTGGTCTCTACTTTACAAACAGCTTCAATGCAGGGTGTGATTTCAGAACCCATCAAAAAATCATTGGAAGTTACTCATCCCATTAAGCTGTGCTTTACACAGTTCCCAAAATACACAAGCACCCCGGCAAACCATCGAGACAGACAATTATCTTGTTGAGGGGCTCACTATATCAGAAAATTTTTAATATTTCTGGATGTATATATGCAGCCATGTGTACAAGCAAGGCCAATGTTCCTAAAAGACACCAATATGCTACTGAATTCACTATCTAAACTTTCCAATTTGCCGTCTGACTGATTATTATGTTCAGTGGACGTCTGCAATTTATACACATGTATCCCACATATCATGGGTATTACGGCTACTAAAATGTTGCTAACCAATAAAGTACACTACAAAGGTCCTGATTTAGACCTATTTGTGGCTTTATTAGAAATAGTGTTAATGTGTAACTATTTTTACCATGATGGTGGCTAGTATGTGCAGTTATTTGGATGCACGATGGGGTCCAATATGGCCCCATACTTTGCAAACACATTTAGGTTTATGAACAAACAGGATGTCCCCTTTACTGAATAAGGCATAGCTGATATTTTGACGTTTTACCGTTACATAGACAATTTGTTTATATTGTGGGGAGGTACAGAGGTTAATTTTTTAGATGTCACCATCACGAAATTGGGTAGTGGCTTACAGACACCCGAAAGTGGGTAGTGGCTTACAGATACAAAACTAACTGACAGAGAAAATTAACTCTTTGCAAGCAGTGCACACCTGAAACCAATAAAAGATGCTTCACCCTATTCCCAATTTTTGTGGGCACTACTTTACATACCTCTAGCAGTAGCAAAGCAACAGTCAGTCAAAATGACATACTTTTTTCTAAGTTTCTAGAGGGTACCATCGCTGAATTTAACTGAACTTAAAAACAAGGATTTGTCTGTACTTCAGATGTTGTCACATAAAACTACCAAGGAAACAGAGAATATGCACATATGTGTTAATTCATTTAACCATATGAGCACCCATATCAATCAAGAGGCCAAATCACTTTGGCTGATGATAACCTCAGACACTGATCTAAAACCACTTAACAATAGAACTTTAATGTCCTGCTATTGCAGGTGGAGGAATTTAAAAGATTATTTAATCCACACTGATATAACAAATTTCAATAAACAGGGACCAATAACTGTTTTAGGCCTAGCAAGGAAAGGATGCTTCAAATGCCCAAATTGCTTGACCTGCCAATATTTACAACCATTGAATACAAATTTTCATCCCTATACAGGAGTTAAAAATAATATCTGCCATCATTGACTTGTTCAAGTACAATTGTAATATACATGATTACCTGTCCATGTGCTCGACTATAGGATGAAGAATGTGAATGTCAATTCAAAGAATGGATGACACAGAACCATCAGAGCTGCCCTCCTTTTGGGTACTAGTGAGCAGCCTGTTGCGAGGCATTTTGCCTCAGCAAAACACAATCTTTCTACATGCAGAAATAGGATTACAGATCATGTGCCTTCTTTGACACATGGAAGTGACAGCTCTAGAATGCTTTTAATATTGGAATCAAAATGGATATAGAGACTAGATACATTACACCCTAGATGACTGTATGAAACCGCTCGGTCCACACTGCTTTCTTTAATAACATACTGTACATACAATAACTTGTTTCTATATTTTCTGCTAATGCCTTTAATGACCTGCTTGATGTAGTTTTTCCTTTGTATGTTTTGACATTAATTATCATAGTATCTGCATTTATATAACATGTACTATAAGGGTTTTTATATATGAGCTTTATCGATTGCCTTGGAATGGGATTTCAATTTGCCGGCTGTCGGGATCCCGGCGGTCAGGATACTGATGACAGAATCCCAACAGCCAGAATGCCGGCTCAATAGGGATATTCCCACTGGTGGATGTTCACGACACTCATACAGTGGGAACAGATCCTGCGGCGAGCGCAGCGAGCCACCGAGCCTGCTGTGTGACGAGTGCAGCGACTCAAAGCGCTCATCCTACTACCAGCATCCTGGCAGGCGTGATGCCGTGGTCGAGATACTGACAACTGGCATCTCATCCATCGGCAAATCATATGTAATCCTTGTAATATAGTATTTTGTATCATGTGCATTTATTTAACTTTATTATTCCTGCATCGACTATTGATACACTATGCATTTTATGTGGATTATTTATTTTGTATCTATCCTATTTTTACACTTTATTATTCGCAACTTTGTATCACGAGGTTTGTTGTGATCTGTGTTTCCTAGCTACATGATGAGGATGATGACGTCTTTTCCTGTGTGACGTGCTGAGCCAGCCGGACACAGGGAAGCAGCATCCAGCAAACAATGGTGATGGGGGCTATTTATTCGGGTGTAGTATGGCTGACCGCCAGTCAGGAGACCGCCGGTCAGCTTACTGACGCCGGGATCCCGGCAGCATACCGACGCCGGGATCCCGGCGGGGATGGGCGAGCGCAAGCAAGCCCCTGCGCTCGCCACGGGTTCTTTTCCCACTCTATGGGTGTCAAGGACACCCACGAGTGGAAATAGTCCCTGTTGGTTGGCATGCCGACCATCGGGATAGTGAGGGGTCGGGATGGTGGAGGAGGTCATGTGACTGTCGGTCTCCCGACCGCCGGTCACATGAATACCACCCATTTATTCTGGTGAGTACATGTTTTCTGTATTGTTCTGTTGCTTTACAGAAGTGCAATAAAGCTCAGTCTAAAATGTTGCAATTATATTTTGCGGAACTAAACAGTAATGTCAGCACCGGTGGCTGTGTGCGCCTAAACAGAGCAACACTTAAATAGCTCCGCCAGCATCTAAAACACTTGAAGAGGTGAGGAGGAGCATTAGCCTTTCAGTAGTATGGTATGCCGGCGGTCGGGCTCCCGACGACCAGCATACCGGCGCCGGGAGCCCGACCGCCGGCTTACCGACAGTGTGGCGAGCGCAAATGAGCCCCTTGTCGGTATGCCGGCTGTCGGGATTCCGGCGCCGGGATCCCGACAGCCGGCATACTGAAGACCACCCTTTCATTATATAGGATAAGGGCACCCGGCAAGGATCTCATCTGAACTAACAAGTGCTAGGTCTTTGAGATTATATATATATATATATATATATATATATATATATATATGTATATGAAATGCACTGAGAATCAAATTTGGAGTGACCTTCCATATGTCCAATTTACATCATGGAAGAGCAGAGTTTACTGACTTGTTAATTTTATAAACTTTTGAAATAAATGTGTCAAATGTTTAACACCGAAAGGCTCATTGTTTTTTTGTGTGTTTTTTTTTCTTTCAAATATGTCTATTGAAAGACATAAACAACATAAAAGTCTGTAAGTACATTCTTGCATACAGGTCGGCAATATCTAAAGCTCCATAGGAGGAAAAAGTAGATTTAAATATAAGTATAAGTAGGCTCATTGTTTTTATCGGGTTTTATTGGTGTGAAGGTTTCTTTCAGAGAGAGGAGGAGGACAGTAGTCCCTATTACCTCGATCATCATGAAACAGAAATCTAAAACTGTATTATAACACTGGATAATATTGAGGTGGACTGCGCTATTGGACACGATATTGAAGCGCCCCTTTGCTGTGTAATTATGGATTTGGGTCTATGGCCAACAGAGAACGTTCCTGGTAGAAGCAGCTGGATTTCATAAAATTGAGTGTACGTTGTTCTAAAATATTGTGTAAAACAAAAAAATGGCACATACGTAGTGTATTTTTATATATTGTGTGTATAAAACCAGACGTAGGATGACACTCAGGAGTAATTGCTTAAACTAGAGGTCTTGTTTATTTAAAGCATAATGTCACATATATATGTATATATAATAAAATATTTTCCTGATGCCATCATTTTTGCTGTAGCGATATGTCAAATAGCAGTGTGTATTATAATCATTATAATCATTTCACAAATATAGCAGAGCAGGGTTTATGGTTAACCCACTCTAAAATATTAAAGTAGGCAATGTGTAGTTTGAGAAACCTGAGAAATATGAATGCTCAATGAAATTAAAATCCGTTTTATTTTTTAGACCATTAAAATGCTCTTAACATTTGTCTTAAGGTTGTGTGTAAAGTATATTCTTTGCACATTTCAGGGTTATTAAGTCTGTAAAAGATAATTGCAAATTTTCAGTTTTATTTGAAATCACTGCACAAAAACACAGTATTTTTGCCCCTACAGTGACATGAATGAGTGGGCAGATGCCTCAAAAGTGGGAACGTTTCCTTCTTACTGAAGGAGGTTAAAATAATAAAAACCATATTTACAAGTCTTCTATCCTTAGTTACTGCCAGAGGGTCTGGGATAGGCAGAGGTGGGGCTATGACATCACGCCAATGCACAATAACATATCTTTGCTCACCCATGCACTACAGACAAAAATCTGAAGTGCTAGTATAAGTCAGAGGGCACAAAAAGTGCCTGATCTCCCACATTTTAGCAATCAGAGACTCAAAAACACCCTAATATGAGAGAGGTTACTTACCTCTTTGAAATGATGTGACCCCCTGGGCCCAATTCAGTTATGCTTTAAAGCTTACCACGTGAGGAAGAGAGTGGTAGAACTGGACTTTTACACATAGAGTTATTTAATTACTCCTTTTCCTCAAGCTGTAAAATTGCAGCTAATACATTACCCCATAAGATCTGGGATAAGTACCCGGCACTATGGGTTAACGCGTTATTGGCACCCGATATAAGGGCACATACGGCAGATTTCTGTTCGAGTGTCCCTCAGGCTCAGAAAATCCACACTAACTGCAGCCTGCCATGGGCTTTAATTGAATAGCCCTGACCACTTAATAAGCCTAATGTGAATTGCCACAGCTAATTGAATCCAGCTCATAGTAGTTATTGTCTGGTGATCAACTCTGCTGCCTTGGCGTCACTCGACTCCTCCCTCTCCTTTGCCCCCCACATCCAATATCTGGCTCAATCCTGTCAATTCCAGCTACGCAACATTGCTCGCATCAGGCCATTCCTCTCCCAGAGTGCTCCTAAACTTATCATCCACTCACTAGTCATCTCACGGCTCGACTATTGCAACATTCTTCTCACTGGCCTCCCACTCTCCCATCTCGCTCCACTCCGATCTGTTCTCAACTCCACAGCTAGACTTATCTTCTTCTCCCGCTGCTCCACATCTGCCACTCCCCTTCGACAAAACCTACACTGGCTACCATTCCCCCGCAGAATTCTCTTCAAACTCCTAACCCTCACATACAAGTCCCTCTCTAATTCCACTGCACCATACATCTCCAACCTCATCTCCATACATACTCCCACCCACTCCAGTCGGCTAATGACCGTCACCTCTCATCTACCCTGGTCACTACATCCCATGTGCGGATTCAAGATTTTGCCCGCACTGCCTCTCTGCACTGGAACAAGCTCCCTTGCTCTATTAGACTCTCCCCAACCTTGCAAAGCTTCAAACGGGCACTGAAAACTCACCTGTTAATCAAAACGCACCCATCTGTATAACCTAGTCTTGAGGCCGCTCTCCCATCCGCTCGCCTTGGCCATCACTGTCTCGCTTTCTTCCTGACAACAGGCCACCTTCCGCTTGCTTGTACCTCATGTCCCCAGTCTGTCTCCCTCTCCCCCTAGATTGTAAGCTCCTTAGAGCAGGGCCTTCTTCCATCCTGTTCTCACAGCCCTCTTCTCTTGTACTTTAATTACAGCTCTCTCCCACTCAGTGACTGTCTATACCTACATTTTCTCTTGCTCGTGACTGTTCATCTCTTCCAATGGCTGCTTCTCTTCCAATGGCTGCTCACCTCCAGTAGTATGCCGATTACTTCTTTGCTTTCTTACATCTCATCTATATTGTGTACTGAGAACTGTGGTGCTAATTGTTACCTATGCTCTGTTTTAGTTTTCTGTGCTGTTAAGTTCTGTATACCCTGTATTGTTCTAATGTGTGATGTGTGAACGGCACTGTGAAACACTTGTGGCGCCTTATAAATAAATTGTAATGATAATGATGATAATAATAATAGGGGAGCAGAAGAAAATAACACAGTAACTTACATTACAGAAACACAGGAAAAGCTGGTAGAGGCAGTAAAAGTGCACCATCATCCCCATACTGGCTCCTATACACTCAGGGCAGCTGTCATTCCCCCCCCCCCCCCATCTTTAGTAGTTATAATCCGGTCATCACCAAAACATAACACCTTACACCGTGTCATCGTTGACTCTGAACTATCCCTTGTTCCCCACATTCACTCTGTCTCAAAATCATGTTACATACAGTACATCTAAGAAACATATCCAAAATATGATCATACCTCACACAAGACACTGCAAAAACTCAAAAGCTCTCATATCTCCTGCATTGATTATTGCAATAGTCTTCATAGTGGTCCAAGAAGAGAATCTCACCGCTATACTCCATTCTGAATGCAGCTGAGGGGCTAATCTTCTTCGCTATACATTCATCATCTGTAGATCCATTTTGTCAGTCCCTCTGGTTACCTGTACTCTACCGTATTCAATATGAAATAATTTTACTCAAACACAAGGTCATTAACCAGACTACACCTACTGTATGTACATCTCTTTGCTTATCCCAAAATATCTCCCAACCCAACCTCTTTTCTGTTCAGAAGATCTAGGTCCGTCATCCAGACTCATTACTTTCCCATGCATGACTGCAGGACTTTCTTCGGGCTGCACCCACTCTGTGGAATGCCCTACCACACACAGTAATACTCTCCTCTAGTCTCCAAACCTTAAAGTGCTCCCTGAAAACTCACCTATTCAGACAAGCTTATCAAATTCCAGAACCTCTCACATAACCTTCGTAAGCTTTAATATCCAATTATATCTCCACTGTACAGTCGACACATATCCTAACATAGTTTCTCTTCCTTCACTTTCCCTTCCTCCTGACCTTGGTTCATCATTGCTTTGATGTGATATCATGCAGCCCACTGAGAACCTTTGCAATCTGCTGGACCATTATGCAATAGATAGCCCCTATCCTTGTGTATCAGTGCCTATTTCCCTATAGATTGTAAGCTTGCAAGCAGGGCCTTCCTACCTCTATGACTGTTTGTTATTACCCAGTTTTGTTGTATCATTGTTTCCAATTGTAAACCGCAATGGAATTTGCTGCGCTATATAAGAAAATGTTAATAAATAAATAAATAAATTATAAATTAATAATACACTACAGAGCAGTACAAAATCTAGAGATGGGGGTTGCAATGGCCAGAAATCCCCATCCTGGCTGAGGAAACTAGAGGGTAACCTTATTTATTGCACTATAGTTTTCAAAAAAGTATACCTTGTTGGGCCACTTATTTTATGAATTGCATTAAGGATGACCTAATCTAGCAAATGGAAAAAAAGATCATTTACATGTCAGGATATTATTCAGAAAACCCATGTGTTGAATTTAACTTTTTGCTGCTTGCAAAACATGGATTGTTGTTAAAGCTAGAGCCAGTATGTATTTCTTAGTGGAATTTAGAAAAAAAATGGACACTTGAAATGAAGCGCAACAGTGAATTAATTTCATGTGCATTATTAAATCATAAATTGTTACATTTCTTTAAAGATGAAACTTGTCTCAGATGAAATGTACCAAACTAATGGAATTTTCTATAAATTCGAAATCTTCTGACACAAAGTAGAATTTGTGTGGGTATTGCATACACAAAGAATGGATATTGATGTTGTAATGCGACCATCTTAAAAAGAGCCAGGAGTGAGAAAAGGCTCAGTGGTGAAGGGGTTAATGAATATTTCTATGTATGAGTTGGATGTCTATAAAACGTGAGCTATGCTTACACAAATTACTGTATATGTACCATAAATCGGACATTATGTATTTGTTGTAACTTTGAGTCCTTCATATACCTATTGTCATCATAACCCCATGTGGTATATGTGAAGGTCACAAAGCATTTGCAATATCTGATCATGTACAAATCCTGCTAAAAGCGTAAAGTGGTTTCAGGAAGTACGGAGGGCAGAATGTTGCTTGGAAACTGTAATCAGCTATTTTTATAACCAGGAGTAAGCTTCTCCAGTACACTGTGCAATAGAGGGATAGTGCTGCGCTCAGTCCTGATTAATGTTGGAATAATGTGTTGTTATGTGGACCTCTCTACACATGCATATAACGGATAATCGTTTCTTGTAGTCGTGAAATAATAAATAACTATAAACCGTATGTCTAAATGATAAGGTAGTACTGTATAGATGTTAAAATATACTTATTTATTGGTTATAAATAGCTTTTATGTGCCAGATGGTGTAGCAGCATAAAGTTTTTCTCAGTCACTTGTAGCTCAATGAGGGATGCGGCGTCCCGCCCCTCTGTTTGTATATGTCCTTTTTATAGTGCACTTATAGTGGCTTAAACTGAACAAAACACTGATCGTGTTTGGTGGTGATAGATAGTGTCCTTTCCCTTTCTTCACGGTGTCTAGAGCATTCAGCTTTTGGCATAAGATTAGATAAGGAGGGCTCTGGACAGGTCCATGTCCCGGACCATAGGAACCCGCGGTGCGTCCTGGTGCAGACGCCCTCGGGAACCCGTGAACCGGAGTGTCGGTCCCGTCTTGGGTTGCAGGGAAATCCCGGATAGTGCTCTGCAGAGCTAACCTATCGGATGTCCCCCCACCGCTCACAGAGCCTGACCTCTTACCTTCTCCCGCTGTCCGCCGCGCTCTGTCACCGGCTTATCCTTCACTCGTCTTCTGTTGCTAGGTGATCTCCTCTGCTTCCGAGTTTCCCCGATCACGTGATCGGGACTTGTCTGTGCAGTGGACGCTCGCTCTGGTCCTTTTGTTAAGTCGGGGGAATTCCAGTGTGTGGATAATCGTGGCTCCAAAGCGTTTCAGCCTCTAAAGGGCCTTCCTCACAAACATCACCTGGATCTGATTGTCATAAATGTCTTCAACATCAGATTTCTGTTCTATCATTGGGTGGCAAAATGTCTATTTCTGGTTGTCCTTCCACACCTGAATCATCAACAATCACAGCTAAGGCATCTTCAACTGTACAGGACCTTCTCAGAAGCACTTTGCAACAGTAGTTGGGTACAGACTTTGCAAAAATGAACAGATTCCTACTTTTCTTCTCCCCTCTCCGGGAGATACTCTGTGCTGTGATTGTTGATGATTCAGGTGTGGAAGGACAACCAGAAATAGACATTTTGCCACCCAATGATAGAACAGAAATCTGATGTTGAAGACATTTATGACAATCAGATCCAGGTGATGTTTGTGAGGAAGGCCCTTTAGAGGCTGAAACGCGTTGGAGCCACGATTATCCACACACTGGAATTCCCCCGACTTAACAAAAGGACCAGAGCGAGCGTCCACTGCACAGACAAGTCCCGATCACGTGATCGGGGAAACCCGGAAGCAGAGGAGATCACCTAGCAACAGAAGACGAGTGAAGGATAAGCCGGTGACAGAGCGCGGCGGACAGCGGAAGAAGGTAAGAGGTGAGGCTCTGTGAGCGGTGGGGGGACATCCGATAGGTTAGCTCTGCAGAGCACTATCCGGGATTTCCCCGCAACCCAAGACGGGACCGACACTCCGGTTCCCGGGTTCCCGAGGGCGTCTGCACCAGGACGCACCGCGGGTTCCTATGGTCCGGGACAAGGACCTGTCCAGAGCCCTCCTTATCTAATCTTATGCCTAAAGCTGAATGCTCTAGACACCGTGAAGAAAGGGAAAGGACACTATCTATCACCACCAAACACGATCAGTGTTTTGTTCAGTTTAAGCCACTATAAGTGCACTATAAAAAAAACATATACAAACAGAGGGGCGGGACGCCGCATCCCTCATTGAGCTACAAGTGACTGAGAAAAACTTTATGCTGCTACACCATCTGGCACATAAAAGCTATTTATAACCAATAAATAAGGATATTTTAACATCTATACAGTACTACCTTATCATTTAGACATACGGTTTATAGTTATTTATTATTTCACGACTACAAGAAACGATTATCCGTTATATGCATGTGTAGAGAGGTCCACATAACAACACATTATTCCAACATTAATCAGGACTGAGCGCAGCACTATCCCTCTATTGCACAGTAACTTTTCAGGTTGGTCACCTGTAAGTGCAGCTGCTTGTCCGCACAATAGGTCTCAGTGCGCAGTGAACCACAACGAATACAATTCTCCAGTACACTGATTGTTTGCCAATAGATATAGATGGGATAGAGCCAAAACTGACGGTTAATTAAAGTACCCCTGAGTGTTCTGATTTATGTGTACACTGACACAAGCAAGTAGTAATTTTGGGTATTACACCAATTTGTGAATGTATACAAATAGTACACAGTTGTTAACAATCAAGTGTCAACACTGGCCAACAGGTGTAGTAATCTATGTCAACACTGCTGTAATGTCGACACTGTCTTGCTTGCATAATTGTCTCCCTAACCCTATTTTAAGTGTTGACATTCTGTCAGTGTCGATACTTTTCGAACCTTCTGCTGTCAACATTATGAATGTTGACATTCTGATCAGCAACATACTGAGAAACCTGGTGAACACAAATTTATATCTATTATCAGTGATTCCTGTATATGAATGTGTTTAAAGTTTATACTGTAACATGATAAATTATGGCTTTTCGTAGACTTCTATAAAAATGTGTTTTTAACAAGAGTATTGTGTTTAGACCACCTGAACATTTTTGCAAACTACATTTTTTTATAAGCTATTGTGCTTAATAAACCAGACACACTTGTTTGGAGTCATCCTCAAGGATAAAGGGGACACAAACACCGGCCTCTAATTTACCTGCCCTGAACCCTCTGACTGTCAACAAACAAGCATAGAGTTCCGTTAGGACTTATTGTGAGATGCATGCGGCACTGAGCTTGTGTAAGGAAATGTTGGCACACTTTGCATCATCATGCCCTGGAACAGCCCACTTCTCTGGTGAAATAAGGGGGATCTGGTTGGTTGGTTTACTCTCCTAGGAAACCAGGGTGCTTGCCAAAATTTGTGACTGAAAATTCCAGGAGAGCAGTCAAGTATGTATGTTCTCCCTATGTTTACGTGGGTTTGTAGAGTAAATGGATTTTGACAAATAATGAAGCCTAGTGTATATGTATGCTTGTGTGTATGTGCGGTAGGGAATATAGATTGTAAGCTCCACTGGGGCAGGGATTTAAGTGAATGACTAAATATTCTCTGTAAAGTGCTATGGAATGTGTGTGCACTATATGAATAAACAACGCATGCACCGCAATGTGCACGTGCGTCGGACAACAACAAAGGGCATCACTGTTCTGCGACAGGATGGTGCGGAAAATCCGACCGCATGGGCGTTCGCAAGTTGATTGACAGGAGGAGGTCGTTTGTGGCTGGCAACTGAGCATATACAGGGTGTGTCCAGAAAAACGCAGGCGTGCCCAATCGTTTTCAGGGAGGGGTCTGACGTCAGCTCCGGCCCCAATCATCCTGTTCGCATCACACTGTAGGAGTAAGTCTTCAGATGCCCACAGACTACACATGGTGTACACATACGATCGTACACTTGCACTGTGAATTTACACTCCTCCAGGAGGCAGTGACTATCTGAACGCAGGACAGCAAAGTTAGCAGCCCAGCGATCTGGTCTGAAACACCCCCAGAAGTAATAAACAGATGTAAACAAACATTACTATGCACAGAATTAATGAGCATAAAAATACAGAATGGAGTGTGCTATGAGACTAAATTGGCAGCTGTCCTTTCGGTTCCCTCAATACAAGAGGTGTCTGTTGCAATTAAATGTCAAAAACGAAAGTTTCCTGTGGGTTAGCGTCCGGAAAGGAGGGTATCGTAAGCACCAGTGTCAACCCTATTGTTCTTATTGTTTAAACCTTTAATATCAGTTACTGTCTGTAATAAATACGATACACTGAAACACAAAGTCCAGCCAACTGGCAGTTCCAGCAATTACCAGATGGCCCGTCCCGGGCGTCCCAAAGCCTGGCTTAGCAGCTCTGCCTCAAGGCACTCTGTTTGGGAGGGTGGGGTTCCTGTAAGGTGTCGCTGTGTCATGATGTTATGACATCACATTGTGCAACCGCATACTGATACAAGGAGAAGAGGACACCATTGGCAGACTTCTCTGGGCAAGGGTTTGAAAAAACGGGCCGAGATTGGCATCCGTAATTATACCCCTTTTCCACCAAAGTCTCGGGTCTGACCCGGGATATGCAACAGTTCCAAAATTGGTCAAACCTGGGATAGACCCCTTTTCACTGCGGCACCAATCCGAGATATTCCCGGATCAGCACTAGTCACGCTGCACTCGTGTGCAGTGCCGGCGCTTGGAAATAATATCATCTCCTTGAGCCGAAATGTAGCGCTCCATGGGCCTAATTTAGAGTTGACACAGCAGCAAATTTGTTAGCAGTTAAGCAAAACCATGTGCACTGCAGGGTGGGCAGATATAATATGTGCAGAGAGAGTTAGATTTGGGTGGGATGTGTTCAAACTGAAATCTAAATTGCAGTGTAAAAATAAAGCAGCCCGTATTTACCCTGCACAGAAACAAAATAACCCACCCAAATCTAACTCTCTCTGCAAATGTTATATCTGCCCCACCTGCACTGCACATGGTTTTACCCAACTGCTAACAAATTTGCTGCTGCGATCAACTCTGAATTACCCCCCATGTACTGTAAATGGGACCCAGGTCAGACGACACTGCAGGTCCCCCGGTCCTTCCTGTGTAAAACCCTGCTAGGATTCCAGTGTGACTTGACCCACATGGCGCAGTTTCCACTGACAAAAATCCCGGGTTATTGCACATATGGGGTATTCGAGAAAAGAGTACAGTACATTCTGCATAACATGTTCCCACTCCTTTCTCTGTGGGCTCCGGCTGGGAACTTAATCGTTTTTTAGACACGTGGCAAACACTTGCCAAACACTCCCTGGATGTCAGGGAAACTCCCTGAAAAAGTGGTTATTTCCCTGACTCCCTGAGGACTCTATCATCCAGGGCTACCAGATTATCAATGAGGCAAATGGATCTACAGATCCAGGCCTCCATATAAAAATAGGTCCATTGTCATGGCAACATGATAACCAGCTGCCTAGTTTGCCTAGTTGGCCATACAGTCGGCCATAAATAGGAACATGCAGTACTATAGACCTCAAGGCAAAGCAGAAGTCCTCTGCGACAGTCGTGGTGGCCCAAATGCATTATACCTGCCACTGCTACCTTACTAACCCCCCCTGTTCACAGCCCGCTAAGCCCCTCCCCCTCACAGACTTCCTGTAAAGCAGTCACACACAGGAGTGTGCTGCAGCCACAGGTATATGTGCTCAAAGTGCAGCAGCGGCCATAGTACAGTACCGCATAAGTGTACTGGCCCTGGGGGCACATGGCATTCAGCCCCCTGGCCAGCCCGCCACTGGGCATGTATGATGTGGACTTGTGAGTGGCATGTGGAGGGGAGGCATGTAGCGAAGTCTGAGTGTGTGCATGAATTGTGTATTTTGGAGCATGAGTGGAATGTATTGTAATACTCAAACAATTAAGAGGCACCTGGCTGCATTTTGGAGTGATGACATTATGTTGAGGCTCTATTTGTTATAATTAAGGGTAATGTATCGCCCTTTTGAAGGTTTTGGACCTTATTGATCACATAATTTTATAGTGTGACATATAAATATCAATGTCATGTTTGAAGCACATTTATATGCATCTCTACTATAAAGATCCCTCTTATTAAAGGATCAGTAGGGGCGTGGGAGGGCGAGCACAAAGAGTCCTCTTGAGGGCTCAGTGGCTCACCACAGGTTCTAATCCCTCTCTATGGGCGTCGTGGACAGCCACGAGTGGGAATAGCCCTTGTTAGTCGGGATTCCGGTTGTTGGCATTGTCAGCGGTCGGTATCCTTACTGCCAGGATCCTGACTGCTGGCAACGTAACTACATACCCTTAATACACAAGCAGTCTTTACATCTTGAAGTAAATTAAAACATACTGTTAATAAAGTTTGTGCTTTGCATATCTGCGAGGAAATCATGTTTATTACTGTGGTGAGAGCATTCTGCTCGCAATACTTGCTGTATAGAGAAGCCAAATATGTCCTTCTGCAAATCAATAATATACTGCAAGACAATTACTGATCCCTGAGTCTTTTATAACAGACACTAAGGGGAAATCATACAAACAATGAATCAAACAAGATGGAAGTAGTAGTAAATGACCCTTTCTTTTCATACAAAAAATAATCTTAGTGTCTCCCATAAAAATGCACACTTTCCACCGGATTCCGCCTCATGTGATATAAAGATACAAATTTGGTTCACTAATTGTACGTGTTTATATAGCATTTTCAGCTAGGCTGCAATCTTAGTAAAGAACTGTTGAAAGTCTGAAATATATTTAAAAAAAAAATAAGAATTTACTTACCGATAATTCTATTTCTCATAGTCCGTAGTGGATGCTGGGGACTCCAAAAGGACCATGGGGAATAGCGGCTCCGCAGGAGACTGGGCACAAAAGTAAAAGCTTTAGGACTACCTGGTGTGCACTGGCTCCTCCCCCCATGACCCCCCTCCAAGCCTCAGTTAGGATACTGTGCCCGGACGAGCGTACACAATAAGGAAGGATTTTGAATCCCGGGTAAGACTCATACCAGCCACACCAATCACACCGTACAACTTGTGATTTGAACCCAGTTAACAGCATGATAACAGAGGAGCCTCTGAAAAGATGGCTCACAACAATAATAACCCGATTTTTGTAACAATAACTATGTACAAGTATTGCAGACAATCCGCACTTGGGATGGGCGCCCAGCATCCACTACGGACTATGAGAAATAGAATTATCGGTAAGTAAATTCTTATTTTCTCTAACGTCCTAGTGGATGCTGGGGACTCCGAAAGGACCATGGGGATTATACCAAAGCTCCCAAACGGGCGGGAGAGTGCGGATGACTCTGCAGCACCGAATGAGAGAACTCCAGGTCCTCCTCAGCCAGGGTATCAAATTTGTAGAATTTTGCAAACGTATTTGCCCCTGACCAAGTAGCTGCTCGGCAAAGTTGTAAAGCCGAGACCCCTCGGGCAGCCGCCCAAGATGAGCCCACTTTCCGTGTGGAATGGGCTTTTACAGATTTTGGCTGTGGCAGGCCTGCCACAGAATGTGCAAGCTGAATTGTACTACAAATCCAACGAGCAATCGTCTGCTTAGAAGCAGGAGCACCCAGCTTGTTGGGTGCATACAGGATAAACAGCGAGTCAGATTTTCTGACTCCAGCCGTCCTGGAAACATATATTTTCAGGGCCCTGACTACGTCCAGCAACTTGGAATCCTCCAAGTCCCTAGTAGCCGCAGGCACCACAATAGGCTGGTTTAAGTGAAATGCTGAAACCACCTTCGGGAGAAATTGAGGACGAGTCCTCAATTCTGCCCTGTCCGTATGAAAAATTAGGTAAGGGCTTTTATAGGATAAAGCCGCCAATTCTGACTGTCAACAAACAAGCATAGAGTTCCGTTAGGACTTATTGTGAGATGCATGCGGCACTGAGCTTGTGTAAGGAAATGTTGGCACACTTTGCATCATCATGCCCTGGAACAGCCCACTTCTCTGGTGAAATAAGGGGGATCTGGTTGGTTGGTTTACTCTCCTAGGAAACCAGGGTGCTTGCCAAAATTTGTGACTGAAAATTCCAGGAGAGCAGTCAAGTATGTATGTTCTCCCTATGTTTACGTGGGTTTGTAGAGTAAATGGATTTTGACAAATAATGAAGCCTAGTGTATATGTATGCTTGTGTGTATGTGCGGTAGGGAATATAGATTGTAAGCTCCACTGGGGCAGGGATTTAAGTGAATGACTAAATATTCTCTGTAAAGTGCTATGGAATGTGTGTGCACTATATGAATAAACAACGCATGCACCGCAATGTGCACGTGCGTCGGACAACAACAAAGGGCATCACTGTTCTGCGACAGGATGGTGCGGAAAATCCGACCGCATGGGCGTTCGCAAGTTGATTGACAGGAGGAGGTCGTTTGTGGCTGGCAACTGAGCATATACAGGGTGTGTCCAGAAAAACGCAGGCGTGCCCAATCGTTTTCAGGGAGGGGTCTGACGTCAGCTCCGGCCCCAATCATCCTGTTCGCATCACACTGTAGGAGTAAGTCTTCAGATGCCCACAGACTACACATGGTGTACACATACGATCGTACACTTGCACTGTGAATTTACACTCCTCCAGGAGGCAGTGACTATCTGAACGCAGGACAGCAAAGTTAGCAGCCCAGCGATCTGGTCTGAAACACCCCCAGAAGTAATAAACAGATGTAAACAAACATTACTATGCACAGAATTAATGAGCATAAAAATACAGAATGGAGTGTGCTATGAGACTAAATTGGCAGCTGTCCTTTCGGTTCCCTCAATACAAGAGGTGTCTGTTGCAATTAAATGTCAAAAACGAAAGTTTCCTGTGGGTTAGCGTCCGGAAAGGAGGGTATCGTAAGCACCAGTGTCAACCCTATTGTTCTTATTGTTTAAACCTTTAATATCAGTTACTGTCTGTAATAAATACGATACACTGAAACACAAAGTCCAGCCAACTGGCAGTTCCAGCAATTACCAGATGGCCCGTCCCGGGCGTCCCAAAGCCTGGCTTAGCAGCTCTGCCTCAAGGCACTCTGTTTGGGAGGGTGGGGTTCCTGTAAGGTGTCGCTGTGTCATGATGTTATGACATCACATTGTGCAACCGCATACTGATACAAGGAGAAGAGGACACCATTGGCAGACTTCTCTGGGCAAGGGTTTGAAAAAACGGGCCGAGATTGGCATCCGTAATTATACCCCTTTTCCACCAAAGTCTCGGGTCTGACCCGGGATATGCAACAGTTCCAAAATTGGTCAAACCTGGGATAGACCCCTTTTCACTGCGGCACCAATCCGAGATATTCCCGGATCAGCACTAGTCACGCTGCACTCGTGTGCAGTGCCGGCGCTTGGAAATAATATCATCTCCTTGAGCCGAAATGTAGCGCTCCATGGGCCTAATTTAGAGTTGACACAGCAGCAAATTTGTTAGCAGTTAAGCAAAACCATGTGCACTGCAGGGTGGGCAGATATAATATGTGCAGAGAGAGTTAGATTTGGGTGGGATGTGTTCAAACTGAAATCTAAATTGCAGTGTAAAAATAAAGCAGCCCGTATTTACCCTGCACAGAAACAAAATAACCCACCCAAATCTAACTCTCTCTGCAAATGTTATATCTGCCCCACCTGCACTGCACATGGTTTTACCCAACTGCTAACAAATTTGCTGCTGCGATCAACTCTGAATTACCCCCCATGTACTGTAAATGGGACCCAGGTCAGACGACACTGCAGGTCCCCCGGTCCTTCCTGTGTAAAACCCTGCTAGGATTCCAGTGTGACTTGACCCACATGGCGCAGTTTCCACTGACAAAAATCCCGGGTTATTGCACATATGGGGTATTCGAGAAAAGAGTACAGTACATTCTGCATAACATGTTCCCACTCCTTTCTCTGTGGGCTCCGGCTGGGAACTTAATCGTTTTTTAGACACGTGGCAAACACTTGCCAAACACTCCCTGGATGTCAGGGAAACTCCCTGAAAAAGTGGTTATTTCCCTGACTCCCTGAGGACTCTATCATCCAGGGCTACCAGATTATCAATGAGGCAAATGGATCTACAGATCCAGGCCTCCATATAAAAATAGGTCCATTGTCATGGCAACATGATAACCAGCTGCCTAGTTTGCCTAGTTGGCCATACAGTCGGCCATAAATAGGAACATGCAGTACTATAGACCTCAAGGCAAAGCAGAAGTCCTCTGCGACAGTCGTGGTGGCCCAAATGCATTATACCTGCCACTGCTACCTTACTAACCCCCCCTGTTCACAGCCCGCTAAGCCCCTCCCCCTCACAGACTTCCTGTAAAGCAGTCACACACAGGAGTGTGCTGCAGCCACAGGTATATGTGCTCAAAGTGCAGCAGCGGCCATAGTACAGTACCGCATAAGTGTACTGGCCCTGGGGGCACATGGCATTCAGCCCCCTGGCCAGCCCGCCACTGGGCATGTATGATGTGGACTTGTGAGTGGCATGTGGAGGGGAGGCATGTAGCGAAGTCTGAGTGTGTGCATGAATTGTGTATTTTGGAGCATGAGTGGAATGTATTGTAATACTCAAACAATTAAGAGGCACCTGGCTGCATTTTGGAGTGATGACATTATGTTGAGGCTCTATTTGTTATAATTAAGGGTAATGTATCGCCCTTTTGAAGGTTTTGGACCTTATTGATCACATAATTTTATAGTGTGACATATAAATATCAATGTCATGTTTGAAGCACATTTATATGCATCTCTACTATAAAGATCCCTCTTATTAAAGGATCAGTAGGGGCGTGGGAGGGCGAGCACAAAGAGTCCTCTTGAGGGCTCAGTGGCTCACCACAGGTTCTAATCCCTCTCTATGGGCGTCGTGGACAGCCACGAGTGGGAATAGCCCTTGTTAGTCGGGATTCCGGTTGTTGGCATTGTCAGCGGTCGGTATCCTTACTGCCAGGATCCTGACTGCTGGCAACGTAACTACATACCCTTAATACACAAGCAGTCTTTACATCTTGAAGTAAATTAAAACATACTGTTAATAAAGTTTGTGCTTTGCATATCTGCGAGGAAATCATGTTTATTACTGTGGTGAGAGCATTCTGCTCGCAATACTTGCTGTATAGAGAAGCCAAATATGTCCTTCTGCAAATCAATAATATACTGCAAGACAATTACTGATCCCTGAGTCTTTTATAACAGACACTAAGGGGAAATCATACAAACAATGAATCAAACAAGATGGAAGTAGTAGTAAATGACCCTTTCTTTTCATACAAAAAATAATCTTAGTGTCTCCCATAAAAATGCACACTTTCCACCGGATTCCGCCTCATGTGATATAAAGATACAAATTTGGTTCACTAATTGTACGTGTTTATATAGCATTTTCAGCTAGGCTGCAATCTTAGTAAAGAACTGTTGAAAGTCTGAAATATATTTAAAAAAAAAATAAGAATTTACTTACCGATAATTCTATTTCTCATAGTCCGTAGTGGATGCTGGGGACTCCAAAAGGACCATGGGGAATAGCGGCTCCGCAGGAGACTGGGCACAAAAGTAAAAGCTTTAGGACTACCTGGTGTGCACTGGCTCCTCCCCCCATGATCCCCCTCCAAGCCTCAGTTAGGATACTGTGCCCGGACGAGCGTACACAATAAGGAAGGATTTTGAATCCCGGGTAAGACTCATACCAGCCACACCAATCACACCGTACAACTTGTGATTTGAACCCAGTTAACAGCATGATAACAGAGGAGCCTCTGAAAAGATGGCTCACAACAATAATAACCCGATTTTTGTAACAATAACTATGTACAAGTATTGCAGACAATCCGCACTTGGGATGGGCGCCCAGCATCCACTACGGACTATGAGAAATAGAATTATCGGTAAGTAAATTCTTATTTTCTCTAACGTCCTAGTGGATGCTGGGGACTCCGAAAGGACCATGGGGATTATACCAAAGCTCCCAAACGGGCGGGAGAGTGCGGATGACTCTGCAGCACCGAATGAGAGAACTCCAGGTCCTCCTCAGCCAGGGTATCAAATTTGTAGAATTTTGCAAACGTATTTGCCCCTGACCAAGTAGCTGCTCGGCAAAGTTGTAAAGCCGAGACCCCTCGGGCAGCCGCCCAAGATGAGCCCACTTTCCGTGTGGAATGGGCTTTTACAGATTTTGGCTGTGGCAGGCCTGCCACAGAATGTGCAAGCTGAATTGTACTACAAATCCAACGAGCAATCGTCTGCTTAGAAGCAGGAGCACCCAGCTTGTTGGGTGCATACAGGATAAACAGCGAGTCAGATTTTCTGACTCCAGCCGTCCTGGAAACATATATTTTCAGGGCCCTGACTACGTCCAGCAACTTGGAATCCTCCAAGTCCCTAGTAGCCGCAGGCACCACAATAGGCTGGTTTAAGTGAAATGCTGAAACCACCTTCGGGAGAAATTGAGGACGAGTCCTCAATTCTGCCCTGTCCGTATGAAAAATTAGGTAAGGGCTTTTATAGGATAAAGCCGCCAATTCTGATACACGCCTGGCTGAAGCCAGGGCTAACAGCATTACCACTTTCCATGTGAGATATTTTAAGTCCACAGTGGTGAGTGGTTCAAACCAATGTGATTTTAGGAATCCCAAAACTACATTGAGATCCCAAGGTGCCACTGGAGGCACAAAAGGAGGCTGTATATGCAGTACCCCCTTGACAAACGTCTGAACTTCAGGAACTGAAGCTAGTTCTTTTTGGAAGAATATTGACAGGGGGGCGAAATTTGAACCTTAATGGACCCTAATTTGAGGCCCATAGACAGCCCTGTTTGCAGGAAATGCAGGAATGGACCCAGTTGAAATTTCTCTGTAGGGGCCTTCCTGGCCTCACACCACGCAACATATTTACGCCAAATACGGTGATAATGTTGCACAGTTACATCCTTCCTGGCTTTGATCAGGGTAGGGATGACTTCATCTGGAATGCCTTTTTCCTTCAGAATCCGGCGTTCAACCGCCATGCCGTCAAACACAGCCGCGGTAAGTCTTGGAACAGACATGGTCCCTGCTGGAGCAGGTCCTTTCTTAGAGGTAGAGGCCACGGGTCTTCCGTGAGCATCTCTTGAATTTCCGGGTACCAAGTCCTTCTTGGCCAATCCGGAGCCACGAGTATAGTCTTTACACCTCTCCTTCTTATGATTCTCAGTACCTTGGGTATGAGAGGCAGAGGAGGGAACACATATACTGACTGGTACACCCACGGTGTTACCAGAGCGTCCACAGCTATTGCCTGAGGGTCCCTTGACCTGGCGCAATATCTGTCCAGTTTTTTGTTGAGGCGGGACGCCATCATGTCCACCTTTGGTTTTTCCCAACGGTTCACAATCATGTGGAAGACTTCTGGGTGAAGTCCCCACTCCCCCGGGTGAAGATCGTGTCTGCTGAGGAAGTCTGCTTCCCAGTTGTCCACTCCCGGAATGAACACTGCTGACAGTGCTATCACATGATTTTCCGCCCAGCGAAGAATCCTTGCAACTTCCGTCATTGCCCTCCTGCTTCTTGTGCCGCCCTGTCTGTTTACGTGGGCGACTGCCGTGATGTTGTCCGACTGGATCAACACCGGCTGACCCTGAAGCAGAGGCCTTGCCTGACTTAGGGCATTGTAAATGGCCCTTAGTTCCAGGATATTTATGTGAAGTGACGTTTCCATGCTTGACCACAAGCCCTGGAAATTTTTTCCCTGTGTGACTGCTCCCCAGCCTCTCAGGCTGGCATCCGTGGTCACCAGGACCCAATCCTGAATGCCGAATCTGCGGCCCTCTAGGAGATGAGCACTCTGTAACCACCACAGGAGAGACACCCTTGTCCTTGGAGACAGGGTTATCCGCTGATGCATTTGAAGATGCGATCCGGACCATTTGTCCAGCAGATCCCACTGAAAAGTTCTTGCGTGGAATCTGCCGAATGGAATCGCTTCGTAAGAAGCCACCATCTTTCCCAGGACCCTTGTGCATTGATGCACTGACACTTGGCCTGGTCTTAGGAGGTTCCTGACTAGGTCGGATAACTCCCTGGCCTTCTCCTCCGGGAGAAACACCTTTTTCTGTACTGTGTCCAGAATCATCCCTAGGAACAGCAGACGTGTCGTCGGAATCAGCTGCGATTTTGGAATATTTAGAATCCATCCGTGCTGTCGTAGTACTACTTGAGATAGTGCTACTCCGACCTCTAACTGTTCTCTGGACCTTGCCCTTATCAGGAGATCATCCAAGTAAGGGATAATTAAGACGCCTTTTCTTCGAAGAAGAATCATCATTTTGGCCATTACCTTGGTAAAGACCCGGGGTGCCGTGGACAATCCAAACGGCAGCGTCTGAAACTGATAGTGACAGTTCTGTACCACAAACCTGAGGTACCCTTGGTGAGAAGGGCAAATTGGGACATGGAGGTAAGCATCCTTGATGTCCAGAGACACCATATAGTCCCCTTCTTCCAGGTTCGCTATCACTGCTCTGAGTGACTCCATCTTGAACTTGAACCTTTTTATGTAAGTGTTCAAGGATTTCAGATTTAAAATGGGTCTCACCGAGCCGTCCGGCTTCGGTACCACAAACAGCGTGGAATAATACCCCTTTCCCTGTTGTAGGAGGGGTACCTTGATTATCACCTGCTGGGAATACAGCTTGTGAATGGCTTCCAATACCGCCTCCCTGTCGGGGGGAGACGTTGGTAAAGCAGACTTCAGGAACCGGCGAGGGGGAGACGTCTCTAATTCCAATTTGTACCCCTGAGATACTACCTGCAGGATCCAGGGATCCACTTGCGAGTGAGCCCACTGCGCGCTGAAATTCTTGAGACGGGCCCCCACCGTGCCTGAGTCCGCTTGTAAGGCCCCAGCGTCATGCTGAGGACTTGGCAGAAGCGGGGGAGGGCTTCTGTTCGTGGGAAGAGGCTGTCTGCTGCAGTCTTTTTCCCCTTCCTCTGCCCCGGGGCAGATATGAGTGGCCTTTTGCCCGCTTGCCCTTATGGGGACGAAAGGACTGAGCCTGAAAAGACGGTATCTTTTTCTGCTGAGAGGTGACCTGGGGTAAAAAGGTGGATTTCCCAGCCGTTGCCGTGGCCACCAGGTCCGATAGACCGACCCCAAATAACTCCTCCCCTTTATACGGCAATACTTCCATATGCCGTTTGGAATCCGCATCACCTGACCACTGTCGCGTCCATAACCCTCTTCTGGCAGAAATGGACATCGCACTTACTCTTGATGCCAGAGTGCAAATATCCCTCTGTGCATCACGCATATATAGAAATGCATCCTTTAAATGCTCTATTCCAGGGTATCAATATTTTCAGTCAGGGAATCCGACCAAGCCACCCCAGCACTGCACATCCAGGCTGAGGCGATTGCTGGTCGCAGTATAATACCAGTATGTGTGTATATACTTTTTATGATATTTTTCAGCTTCCTATCAGCTGGTTCCTTGAGGGCGGCCGTATAAGGAGACGGTAACGCCACTTGTTTTGATAAGCGTGTGAGCGCCTTATCTACCCTAGGGGGTGTTTCCCAACGTGCCCTAACCTCTGGCGGGAAAGGGTATAATGCCAATAATTTTTTAGAAATTAGCAGTTTTTTATCGGGGGAAACCCACGCTTCATCACACACCTCATTTAATTCATCTGATTCAGGAAAAACTACGGGTAGTTTTTTCACACCCCACATAATACCCTTTTTTGTGGTACTTGTAGTATCAGAAATGTTCAAAACCTCCTTCATTGCCGTGATCATGTAACGTGTGGCCCTACTGGAAAATACGTTTGTTTCCTCACCGTCGACACTGGAGTCAGTGTCCGTGTCAGTGTCTGTATCGACCAGAGGTAACGGGCGTTTTATAGCCCCTGACGGTGTTTGAGACGCCTGTACAGGTATTAACTGATTTGCCGGCTGTCTCATGTCGTCAACAGTCTTTTGTAAAGTGCTGACACTATCACGTAATTCTTTCCATAAGACCATCCAGTCAGGTGTCGACTCCCTAGGGGGTGACATCACTAACACAGGCAATTGCTCCGCCTCCACACCATTTTCCTCCTCATACATGTCGACACAACGTACCGACACACAGCACACACACAGGGAATGCTCTGATAGAGGACAGGACCCCACTAGCCCTTTGGGGAGACAGAGGGAGAGTTTGCCAGCACACACCAGAGCGCTATATATATATAGGGATAACCTTATATAAGTGTTTTTCCCTGATATAGCTGCTGTATATATTTATCTGCCAAATTAGTGCCCCCCCTCTCTTGTTTTACCCTGTTTCTGTAGTGCAGGACTGCAGGGGAGAGTCAGGGAGCCTTCCTCCAACGGAGCTGTGAGGAAAAAATGGCGCCAGTGTGCTGAGGAGATAGGCTCCGCCCCCTTCTCGGCGGCCTTTCTCCCGCTTTTTTATGGAAAAATTGGCAGGGGTTAAATGCATCCATATAGCCCAGGAGCTATATGTGATGTATTTTTTGCCAAAAAAGGTATTTTTATTGCGTCTCAGGGCGCCCCCCCCCAGCGCCCTGCACCCTCAGTGACCGGAGTGTGAAGTGTGCTGAGAGCAATGGCGCACAGCTGCGGTGCTGTGCGCTACCTTATTGAAGACAGGACGTCTTCTGCCACCGATTTTCCGGACCTCTTCAGTCTTCTGGCTCTGTAAGGGGGCCGGCGGCGCGGCTCTGGGACCCATCCATGGCTGGGCCTGTGATCGTCCCTCTGGAGCTAATGTCCAGTAGCCTAAGAAGCCCAATCCACTCTGCACGCAGGTGAGTTCGCTTCTTCTCCCCTTAGTCCCTCGGTGCAGTGAGCCTGTTGCCAGCAGGTCTCACTGAAAATAAAAAACCTACTTTAAACTTTTACTCTAAGCAGCTCAGGAGAGCCCCTTAGTATGCACCCTTCTCGTTCGGGCACAAAAATCTAACTGAGGCTTGGAGGGGGGTCATGGGGGGAGGAGCCAGTGCACACCAGGTAGTCCTAAAGCTTTTACTTTTGTGCCCAGTCTCCTGCGGAGCCGCTATTCCCCATGGTCCTTTCGGAGTCCCCAGCATCCACTAGGACGTTAGAGAAAAGAGAAAATGCAGGTGCATACTCAAAATACTAAGCACTGCTAACCAGAATAATTATAATAAAGTCCTCAATATAGCAGAGTAAAACCTGAGGTGCTTTGCATAATTTTGGAATAAAATATGGGCCCACCAACAGTTACCAGGTGACCTCATCTGGTGGATCAATAGCAGTAAGGCTCAAGTCAAGGACACGGGACCCCTCAGGCCAGCACAAGCCAACTGCCCAAGGTATCACACTAGTAGAAGGTTTAAGTGTTGAAAAGTATTACATTAGTAAGAAGCAGCAGCTATGTGTTGAGATGAGAGGTAATAATTAGAGTGTAAAAAAGTGTTACATTGGCCAAAAAAAATAGGATTTTAATACCTACCGGTAAATCCTTTTTTCCTAGTCCGTAGAGGATGCTGGGAACTCCAAAAGGACCATGGGGTATAGACGGGATCCGCAGGAGACATGGGCACACTATAAGACTTTGAATGGGTATGAACTGGCTCCTCCCTCTATGCCCCTCCTCCATACCTCAGTTATAGGAACTGTGCCCAGGGAGACGGACATTTCGAGGAAAATGATTTTTGTTACACTAAGGGTGAGATACACACCAGCTCAAACCACAACACACCGTACAACTGGAGCACCAGGAACCCAGAGAACAGTATGAACGAAAAACAGCAACAAGCTGAACATAACCGATACACAACACCTTCGTGTAATCGAAAACAACAACTAACAGTACAACTGCAAGTAACAGTCCGCACTGGGATGGGCGCCCAGCATCCTCTACAAACTAGGAGAAAAGGATTTACCGGTAGGTATTAAAATCCTATTTTCTCTACCGTCCTAGAGGATGCTGGGGACTCCAAAAGTACCATGGGGTCCATACCAAAGCTCCAGACAGGGCGGGAGAGTGTGGACGATTCTGCAGCACCGACTGAGCAAACATGAGGTCTTCATCAGCCAGGGTGTCAAATTTGTAGAACTTAGCAAAAGTGTTTGAACCCGACCATGTAGCTGCTCGGCAAAGTTGAAGTGCCGAGACCCCTCGGGCAGCCGCCCAAGATGAGCCCACCTTCCTGGTAGAATGGGCCTTCGCTGACTTCGGCAACGGCAATCCAGCCATAGAATGAGCATGCTGAATCGTATTACAAATCCAGCGTGCAATAGTCTGCTTGGAAGCAGGATTTCCAATCTTGTTGGAAGCATACAGGACAAACAGAGCCTCCGTTTTCCTAACAACAGCCGTTCTGGCGACATGAATTTTCAAAGCTCTCACGACATTGAGAGATTTTGGCACCACCACGGCATCCGTAGCCACAGGCACTACAATAGGTTGATTTATGTGAAATGAAGAAACCACCTTCGGTAGAAAATGTTGACGAGTTCTCAATTCCGCTCTATCCACATGGAAAATCAAATATGGGCTCTTGTGAGACAAAGCTGCCAATTCCCACACCCGTCTGGCGGACGCCAAGGCTAAAAGCATGACCACTTTCCAAGTGAGTAATTTCAACTCAACCTTTCGCAAAGGTTCAAACCAGTGAGACATAAGAAATTGTAACACCACATCAAGATCCCACGGTGCCACGGGTGGCACAAACGGAGGATGGATATGCAGCACTCCCTTCACGAAAGTCTGAACTTCAGGAAGGACGGCCAATTCTTTTTGAAAGAAAATAGATAAAGCCGAAATCTGCACCTTGATGGAACCCAATTTCAGGCCTGCATCCACGCCTGCCTGCAAAAAATGGAGGAAACGACCCAGCTGAAACTCCTCCGCAGGAGCTTTCTTGGCTTCACACCATGACACATATTTTCTCCAAATACGGTGATAATGCTTCGCCGTAACCTCCTTTCTAGCCTTAAGGAGAGTGGGGATGATTTCCCCAGGAATACCCTTTCGAGCTAGGATTTGGCGTTCAACCTCCACGCCGTCCAACGCAGCCGCGGTAAGTCTTGGAATATGCATGGCCCCTGCAGTAATAGGTCCTCTCTGAGAGGAAGTGGCCAAGGATCTCCTATGAGCAATTCCTGAAGATCCGGATACCAGGCCCTTCGTGGCCAATCTGGAACGACGAGTACCGCCAGAACCCTTGTTCGTCTGATGATCTTCAACACTTTTGGAATGAGAGGAAGCGGAGGGAACACATATACCGATTGAAACACCCACGGAGTTACCAGGGCGTCCACTGCACTGGCTTGGGGGTCCCTTGACCTGGAACAATACCTCGGAAGCTTCTTGTTGAGGCGAGCCGCAATCATGTCTGTTTGAGGAATTCCCCAACCTCTTGTCACTTCTGCAAATACCTCTTGATGAATAGCCCACTCTCCTGGATGGAGATCGTGTCTGCTGAGGAAGTCTGCTGACAGAGCGCTCACGTGCTTTTCCGCCCAGCGGAGAACTCTTGAGGCCTCTGCCATCGCCGTTCTGCTCTTTGTTCCACCCTGGCGGTTTACGTACGTTACCGCTGTGATGTTGTCCGACTGAATCAGGACAGGTAGACCTCGAAGCAGGTGTTCAGCTTGCAGAAGGCCGTTGTAGATGGCTCTTAACTCCAGAACGTTTATGTGGAGACAAGTTTCCTGGCTTGACAATTTTCCCTGGAAACTTCTTCCCCGTGTGACTGCTCCCCAGACTTGCATCCATAGTCAGCAGGACCCAATCCTGGATTCCGAACCTGCGTCCCTCTAGAAGGTGAGAACTTTGCAGCCACCACAGGAGAGAAACTCTGGTTCTGGAAGATACTTATTTTCCGGTGCATGTGCAGGTGAGACCCGGAGCATTTGTCCAGCAGGTCCCACTGAAACACCCGGGCATGAAACCTGCCAAACGGAATGGCTTCGTAAGCCGCAACCATCTTCCCAAGCACTCGAGTGCATTGATGAATCGACACTCTTGCTGGTTTCAGAATCTCCTTGACCATGTATTGGATTTCCAGAACTTTTTCCACTGGAAGAAACACTCTTTGCAGTTCCATGTCTAGAATCATGCCCAAGAAAGGCAGCCGAGTTGTCGGAATCAACTGAGACTTTGACAAATTTAGAATCCAACCATGATGTTGCAGAACTGTCAGGGAGAGTTCCACATTTCTGAGCAACTGCTCCTTCGATCTCGCCTTTATCAGGAGATCGTCCAAGTACGGGATAATTGTGACACCTTGCTTGCGTAGGAGTACCATCATTTCGGCCATCACTTTGGTGAAGACCCTCGGGGCCGTGGAAAGCCCAAACGGCAACGTCTGAAATTGGTAATGACAATCCTGCACCGCAAACCTCAGGAAAGCTTGATGTGGAGGATATTTCGGGACGTGTAAGTAGGCATCTTTTATGTCGACTGACGCCATAAAATCCCCCCCTTCCATACTGGAAATCACTGCTCGAAGAGATTCCATCTTGAACTTGAAAGTTTTCAAATACAGATTGAGGGATTTTAGGTTCAGGATCGGTCTGACCGAGCCGTCCGGCTTTGGTACGACAAAGAGGCTTGAATAAAACCCTTCTCGCCGTTGGGACGGGGGTATCGGGACAATGACACTCTGTTGACACAGCTTTTGTATCGCAGCACTCACTACTTCCCTTTCTAGGACAGAAACTGGCAAGGCTGATTTGAAAAATCGGTGGGGGGGGGGGGGGGGGGCACCTCCTGAAACTCCAGTTTGTACCCTTGGGACACTTTGTCTAATACCCAAGGATCTAGGCCCGAGTGAAGCCAAACCTGACTGAAGAGTCTGAGATGCGCCCCCACCAGCACGGACTCCCGTAGGGGAGGCCCAGCATCACGCGGTGGACTTGGCAGAGGCCGGGGAGGACTTTTGGTCCTGGGAGCCTGACACAGCAGGCGAGCGTTTTTCCCTTCCTCTACCTTTTGAAGCAAGGAAGGACGAGCCTCTTCCTTTTTTTTGTATTTATTAGGCCGAAAGGACTGCATCTGATAATGGGGTGTCTTTTTCTGTCGCGCTGGAACATAAGGAAGAAAAGATGACTTACCCGCTGTAGCGGTAGACACCAGGTCAGCGAGGCTGTCACCAAACAAGACACTATCTTTATATGGGAGAGCCTCCATAGCTTTCTTGGAGTCGGCATCAGCATTCCATTGATGAATCCACAGCGCTCTCCTGGCCGAAACTGCCATGGCATTGGCCCTTGATCCCAAGAGGCCAATATCTCTCACCGCATCCTTAAGGTAAGCTGCAGCGTCCCTGATATAACCGAGAGTCAACATAATGTTATCCCTATCCATGGTATCCATGTCAGATGCCAAATTATCAGCCCACTTAGCAATAGCACTACTCACCCATGCCGACGCCACGGCCGGTCTGAGGAGTGCACCCGTAGTGACATAAATGGATTTTAATGTCGTTTCCTGCTTACGATCCGCAGGATCCTTGAGGGCAGCAGTGTCGGGAGACGGAAGCGCCACCTTCTTGGACAGCCGTGACAGAGCTTTGTCCACATTGGGAGATGACTCCCACTTTTCCCTGTTGTCAGAGGGGAAAGGATATGCCATAAAAATTCTCTTGGGAATCTGCCACCTTTTATCAGGCGATTCCCAAGCTTTTTTTCACAAAGAGCGTTCAATTCATGAGAGGGGGGAAACGTCACCTCAGGCTTCTTTCCCTTAAACAAACAAACAAACAAACAAACAAACACTTGTATCAGGAACAGCAGGCACTTCAGAAATATGTAAAACATCTTTAATAGCCACAATCATGTATTGAATACTCAACCAATTTTGGATGTAAACTGGCCTCACTATAGTCGACACTGGAGTCAGAGTCCGCGTCGGTATCTGTATCAGCTATCTGGGTAAATTAACGCTTTTGTGACCCTGAGGGGACCTGTACCTGGGACAAGGCGTCCCCCATTGATTTTCTCCACGTTTGTGTCTGAGAATCAGATTTATCCAGCCTTTTAGACAATAATGCCACATTTGCATTCAATGTACTCAACATATTCACCCAATCAGCAGTCGGCGGTGCCAACAGAGTCACTCCCAAATCCTTCTCTGCGCCCCCAGCAACTTCCTCCGGGGAGGAGTACCCAGCCTCAGACATGTCGACACACCGGAAACTGGGTTGGACCAGCGCACTGGGTGTGAATGGTTCGGCGACCTGCTGCAAAAGATAGGGGTGACCACCCTATAGATGCAAGTATATGGATATCTTTGTAGCGCTCAATAAGCCTTAAGGTGTATTAGGTAGCAGCTGTATTGTAATTGTATGGCGTGCTTGGTAATGAGTGGATGATTGGAGCGTATTTTGTGTAAAACAAACTTTTATTCACTCCTAAACATTATTATAAAGGAAAAAACAAATTCAAAATAATGTCATGCACTTGAGGTACTGCGTGACAACTTTGGGGTGCCAACTAAACTCCAGCGTCTATATTAGCGAATGCCCAACCAGGGAGTGAAGTCTCTATTTGTCCGTTTCAAAGGAAAGAAAAAGAAATCCTGTATTGCTGTGAACCAGTTAAATATAACAAAGTCAGTAGTTCATAGAAAAGTCTATGGATAGGCAGTTTGCGGCGTCCCACTGACTGTCTATGGTGCTTGGAGCTGTGCCGGCTAACGATGATTGCGGTGTTGCCCCGGGGTTGAGGGTAACAGGCGTGCGTGTGGAGGGTAAGGAGGAATTGGGAGCTCCGGACCGTGGATGACCCCGTGCAGTGCCCGTCAGTTCACAGACAACGCGCCGGGAGCTGGAATGCAGCTGGAGGCAATCTGGGTCTAAGGCAGAGATCCGCTGGTGTGAGCCTGTTCAGGGCTGTCACCATGGACCGTGTGCCGGGAACGGAGACTCTGGGTATACCTCTCCTCCCCCCTCCTCCGCTGTTTGCTCTGTACCCCACCGGCTTACCTTCTCTTCTCCGTCCGTGTCCTCTCTTCAGTCTCGGATCTCTACTTCCGGGTATCGGGCGTAACGTAACTCGTCTTCGGCTTGTACCGGTACTGGCTTTGTTACCATCAGCTGGTTGGTGGTTCTGGTGTTTAAATGTCTGTGCCCAACGCGTTTCAACCCTCTGGGGGTCTTCTTCTAGGGATACTGTGTGATTTTCAGGCTGGTTTGTCCCATTCATTTATAGGGAGGGACCTTCCGTGATTGGTTGTCTGTTAGATGAGGCTGTTGGTCCGTGTTTGGGGCACGCCCCACATAGTTGTTTAATAAGGAGTGATTGGTTTTTAAACCTGTCAATCGCACATGTAAACAGAAGAGAATGGGTGATGGTGCTTTCTGCTGGCTGTCGACACACCGTACTGACACACAACTACTCACACTGGCTATAGGGGACAGACCCACAGGGAAGCCTGTTAGAGAAACACAGAGGGAGTATAGCTCACACCCCAGCGCCCATATAATACTGAATTATACTGTATAAATACTGTATTATAATATAATACTGATTGTGCTATTATATAGCACCAAATTTCTGTGCCCCCCCCCCCGTTTTGCTCCCTGTACTTGATCAGGAGAGTGGAGGTCCGGGCCAGCGTCTCTGCAAGTCTGTGAAGAGAGAAAATGGCGCTGGTAAGCTGTGAGGGCTAAGCCACGCCCCCACCTCAGCGCGCTGTAGTCCCGCTCAATTTCAAATATTTATACTGGCGGGGGCTTATATTTAGTGCCTAGGCACTTATAATATGTCTCTTTGACAGTTATATTGCCTCAGTAAAATGCTGCCCAGGGCGCCTCCCCTGCGCCCTGCACCCTGTAAGTGCCGTTGGAAGCGTGTGTGGGAGCATGGCGCGCAGCGCGACCGCTGCGCTCTACCTCGTTACTGAAGTCTTCTGCAGTCACTGAAGTCTTCTTTCTTCTATATACTCACCCGGCTTCTTTCTTCTGGCTTCTATGAGGGGGTTGACGGTGCGGCCCCGGGAACAAGCAGCTAGGTGCACCAAGTGATCGAACCCTCTGGAGCTAATGGTGTCCAGTAGCCTAAGAAGCAGAGCCTTTAACTCAGAAGAAGTAGGTCTGACTTCTCTACCCTCACTCCCACGAAGAAGGGAGCCTGTAGCCAGCAGGTCTCCCTGAAAATAAAAAACCTAACAAAGTCTTTTGAGAGAAACTCAGGAGAGCTCCCCTAGTGTGTGTCCAGTCTCTCTGGGCACAGAATCTAACTGAGGTCTGGAGGAGCCAGTTCACACCCATTCAAAGTCTTATAGTGTGCCCATGTCTCCTGCGGATCCCGTCTATACCCCATGGTCCTTTTGGAGTCCCCAGCATCCTCTAGGACGTAAGAGAAAATGGGAGGCAGTTACATGACCGGCGGTCACAATACCGATGCCGGAATCCCTCCCCCTTACCATCCTGACTAAGAGGGACTATTCCCACTCGTGGGGGTCCACGACACACAGAGTGGGAATATAACCTGCGCTCTCCACCGAGCCAGCTAAGGACTCCGTTCCACTCGCAAGCTCCCCCCCCCCCCCCCCGCCCATCTGCAAACCGGGATTCCAGCGCTTGTACGGTGACTGCCGGTCACGCATACTAAACCCCAAAAAAACCAAACTATTAGGTGCTAGAAAAAGCGTTACAATATGATGCCCCAAAGCAGCCAGGCCACACCAACCCAGGGAGCCCAATACCCCAAACTCATCCCTAAAACTGATAAATTGTATACATTTATTCAGGACTTACCATTCATAATGTCTTTTCTTTTCCAATATGCAGTCTGCACATGCTAGAAACTCATGCTAATTAAAAACACCCTTGCACAGATGGGAGGGCGTGCTAACCTAGGCTGAAGGAGTAGCCACCTTCAAGTGTACACATGTGCACACTATTGAATATATGGGGGGTATTGGACTCACACCATAATTCTAAACATAATGAGGTGCTATCATGCTAAGAATTGACCATGTTTGGCCAAAATTATGCTAAGCACCTCAAATTTACTCCATTATATTGTAGAGATTATTATGAGTATTCTGATTAGCGATGCTTAGTTTTAGAGTGTGCATCTGCATTTTCTCTTTTCATTCTCCGTGGAACTACATGTTTTAGCATGGTATTGCCTCTCATTATGTTTAGAATTCGGGTGTCCAGCCCCCCCCTCATCCATAAAGTATGAAATATAAACGGCTTGCATCTGAGATTGAACAAATGTTTCCAATGGTAGACTGGAAAGCTCCAGATTTTTGATGCACTGATAAAAGGTTGTGAATCTGTTATGATTATCAGTATTTCTGTATTTTCAATTAAAACATTTTGTTTCATGTCTTTATTAAACACACTGAAACTGCATGCAGAGTCTCTTTTGGAAAACACATACAAACTTTTCTATTCAGTAACTAATGTTACGTCCTTAGAATCTACACAATTAGCTAAGAGATGACTTTGATTTATTTAATAATCCAGTTCATCAGCGTGAAAATTATTTCTGCTCACAGCTCTTTGTAAAACTGATCATTGATATTTTTGAGTGTCTAGTATTAACTGCACACTTTGTAATGTGCCACAATATTCCCATTACCATAAGAACAGTACTTTTAACTAAGATAATCAAAAGCATGATTGTATTTTGTTTTAGTCCTTTTACTGTAGCTCACTTAGTTGTGTTATACAATACTGTAGATCTTTAGTTTCCCTGATGGAAACCCAGGCATTTAATGGCAAAGGCATTTGAGTTCTCAGGCCAAAAAGCACCTATAGATTAATATATTCTTTAGACAACACTTGACTTTACAATTTGAATTTTTAACAGAGTATTATTTTGTTATTGTAGCATTTATCATTCAGCGCAAAGGGTCTATGGTGGTCATTCCGAGTTGTTCGCTCGTTGCAGTTTTTCGCAACGCAGCGATTAGGTGGAAACTGCGCATGCGCATGGTACGCAGGGCTCATGCGCTAAGTTATTTTACACAAAACTTAGTAGATTTGCTGGTGTTCGTGCGGCGCTTTTCAGTCGCACTGCTGATCGGTGAGTGATTGACAGGAAAGGGGCGTTTCTGGGAGGTAACTGAGCGTTTTCCGGGAGTGTGCTAAAAAACGCAGGCGTGCCAGGGAAAAACGCTGGAGTGGCTGAAGAAACGGGGGAGTGGCTGGCCGAACGCAGGAAGTGTTTGTGACGTCAAACCAGGAACTAAACAGACTGAGGTGATCGCAATCTAGGAGTAGGTTTGGAGCTATTTAGAAACTGCAGGGAATTATTTAGTAGCAGTTCTGCTAATCTTTAGTTCGCAATTCTACTAAACTAAGATATACTCCCAGAGGGCGGCGGCCTAGCGTTTGCAATGCTGCTAAAAGCAGCTAGTGAGCGAACAACTCGGAATGACCACCCATGTACAGTACTAAGCTTTGGAGAAAGATAAAGTGGATGGAGATAAAGTACCAGCCAACCAGCTCCTAACTGCCATTTTACAAACATAACCTGTAACATTGCAGTTAGGAGCTGATTGGCTGGTACTTGATCTCTCTCCAAGGCTTAGTACATAAACCAAGTCTTTTGCTAACTGAAATGGATGTCAACCAGTGTCAGACTTAAACAATGCATGAAAGGACTGAAGATCCATATGCCCATACCCTTTAGTAATGGGTATGGATCTTTAGTCCTTTCATGCATTGTTTACGTTAGTGTTCTCCTTGAACTCCAATCGTACTGTACTCCTTTGTTCCCAGAATTATTTTTGTTTCATAATAATCATAAGTAGAGTAACAATAGTTCTGCTTCTCTCCATTAGTATGCGTTCTGCTTGACTATAGATTGATGTAGGCAAAAAAGCTATTTCCAGCACTGTGGGGGTCATTCAGACCCGATCGCACGCTGCCTTTTTTCGCAGCCGTGCGATCGGGTCTGAACAGCGAATGCGCGTGGGCCACAATGCGCAGGCATGTCAGTTGCCGGCGACGGCTGTCGCCACGGAGCGACGGAACTAGCGAAGAAAGCCTCCACAATGACGAACGCACGAAGATTGACAGGAAGAGGCCGTCTGGGGGTGTCAACTCAACATTATCAGGGAGTGTCCAGGAAAACGCAGGCGTGCCCGGCCGTTTCCAGGGAGGGTTCCTGACGACAGCTTCTTCCAGGATCATCACAGCGGCTGAGTTAAGGGCCCCATACAATTATACGACATGACGGTCCGTCATGTCATATAAGATTTCCTCTAACCTCCCAGCAGCCTCCCCGTTGGCAGGATAGTATTAGATATATTGTATGCAGGTTTTTTTGCATACAATGTATCTTTTACTTTCCCATCCATTACTTTGGGATCTGACATATAACGAGTGCAGCACTCGTGATATGTCGGATCTAGGGGGATCCGATCCACACGGGAAAGCGCATCGGATTGGAGAAAAAGCACACAGAAAATGCCCGATTTCACCCAATATATCGGGGCGAATGCCCGAATTGGGCTGAAATCGGGCATTATCGGTCTAGTGTATGGGACCCTTAAGTCCTGGGCTGTGCAGAAACTGCACAAACTTTTGTTTGTGCAGCTGACTGTACAGCCGATCGCACCCCTGCACACCAATTATCCCCTCCCCTGTGGGCGGCTATTACCTGGTTGCAGCAGTGCAAAAAATAGCCTGCGTGCGACCAGGTCTGAATTAGGCCCTGTGAGCAATAACACAATACAGAAACTACATTGCTTTGTTCAATAACGGTACAGTGTTTGTAACGGTTTATTCTCTTGCCTATAAATACTAAAAAGTACAAGCCAAACACATTTTACAGGAAAAGAACACAATAACAAAGGCGACTCTTCCTTCACGAACTGTCCCTTAAAAGTATATATGTCATGACCAAATGTATAAACCCACACAATGCTGGCATTAGTGGAGCTTACAATCTATGTTTTCCTATATATATATATATATATATATATATATACATACTCACATTCAGACTAGGGTTATATTTTGTTGGAAGCCAATTAACTTACCAGTATATTTTTGGATTGTGGGAGGAAACTAGAGTACCCCGAGGAAACCCACACAAGTACGGGGAGAATATACAAACTCCACACAGTTAGGGCCATGGTGGGGATCGAATCCATGACCTCAGTGCTGTGAGGCAGTAATACTAACCATTACAGTTTGGATGTGGAAAGTATTGATGGCACTAAGTGGCTAATTCAGAGGTTGATGCTAATTGTAAGCTGTGGCGATGCTAAAATACGCCAAAGCTACAGGAGCCATGTTGAGTTAAAAGACACCCACTGCCAACTTCTGTAAACCGCATATGAGGATGCAGAATTAGATCAACTGCATGACCACGGTGAAATCACGCTGCTAAGCCAGGGATGCTGCATCCAAGGACGCCACCACTGGCTTCAGCATGCGTCAGTTTTCTGAAACACTGAGAATAATTGTTTAACATTCCTTTATAAGTGTTTTTTATTTTAGTGTGCAGGGTAAAGGGAGGGGGGATAGTGACCTGAGCACTGTTTCAGTAACAAAGTGTAGAAGAAAGAAAATGTGTAGTGGGTAGCTCCAAATAATGATAAACAAAGGAATAATATTCTGTAACAAGGAGGTGCTCCCCTGAGAGTAATAAAGTGTAAACTGGCGCTTATGTGTTTCTCCAATGATAATAATGACTGTGGATCAATTTCAATAAAAATAACATAAAATTTATTACCTGTACATCACAAACTAAAAACTAAAAACATACTAAGCATATATATCTGATATAAAATTGAGGCATATCTGGAGCTGAGAAAATGTTTAAAGAATCTTATTCTTTTCTCACTTTGGATGTATCTGCACTTTACACAAATATTCCTCATCAATTGGGGTGTGAAGTGATCAAAAGGAGATTAGATATGGATGATGACCTCAGTGAGGAACAGAAATCTTTTCTCATTTCTTCTATATCCTTCATTCTATCACATAATTATTTTCTGTTTTTGGGTGATTTTTATCTTCAGGTAATGGGTACGGCCATGGGGACCAGGTTCGCACCCAGCTATGCCAACCTCTACATGGGGGAGTTTGAACAAACCCATGTGTGGGGGGGCGGCTGGGAGGCGAACCTGGTCCTCTATGGCCGTTACATAGATGATCTCTTTATCATTTGGGATGGGGATTCACACTCTGCTACACAGTTCATTCAGTCACTATCACGTAATAAGTATAACCTCACTTTCACTTCCTTGTTTCACACCACCAAAATTAATTTTTTAGATATTGATTTAGAGATTATCAATAATAAAATAGTCACGTCCACATTTAATAAAAAGACCAATACCAACTCCTTTTTGCACTTTAGTAGTGCACATCATAAACCCTGGAAGCAAAATATTCCTAAGGGACAACTTATCCGCCTTAGAAGAAACTGCTCCAATTTTACCACTTTCACTGAACAAGCGGAGACCCTACTCACTTCCTTTAGAGAGTGTGGGTATCCGGATAACATTTTACAAAAAGCCTTTACGGAGGTTTCTGACTTGGATAGAAACAGCCTCTTACAACATCATCCTAAAAGAGAAGAAGACCCAACTAAAAAAGATAGGAGTTCTGCATTTATATGTAAATTCAACAGCTGTGCAGGTCAGATACGTAGCATAATAAATAAAAATTATAAAATTTTGAAACAGGACCGCATCTTGGTGGAGACACTTCCTCAAGCTCCACTCATTGTCTATCGAAAAAACAGGTCTTTAAAAACTCTTTTAGCTCCAAGCTTTTTGAAAAAAGTAGAGAATAAAGACTGTACTGGAAAACAAGAAGCAGGCTCTGAATGGTTGACAAAAAAACCTCTGGGCTTTTTTCATTGTGGCAAAAATAAATGCCAAGTCTGTCTCCATACATTAAGGAAAACTGTGTCAATCGAATTACCAAATAAAATAGATACTCACTTTATTAAATCATTTATAAACTGTGACTCCTCCTATGTAGTTTACCTCCTCTGGTGCAGTTGCAATCTATACTATGTGGGCCGTACCACCAGGAAACTGCGTACCAGGTTTATGGAGCATAAAAGAAACATTGCAAAAGGTTTTTTTAAACATAGTGTGTCTCGACATTTTTATTCCATACATCAGAAAGATCCCAGCTGTCTCTCGATTTTGGCATTGGAACATATAGCCCCTAAGGGGAGAGGGGGTGATAGATTTTCGTTATTATGCAAGAGAGAAATCTACTGGATGCTTCAGTTCAATTCAGTGCACCCCTCAGGTCTAAATGAGACAATGGAACTGAATATAGTGGTTTAGAATTTATTGAGTATATTGGACCATCTTCTCATGTGGATCCCATGCTCACGGCCACTCTCGAGACCAATAGGTACAGGTGACAAATCTGTGTCACCTGTGTGTGGTCTGTATGGCCTTGGAGACTCCCACGTAACCCTGGACGGGACAGTGTTTACACCTGTCAGCACGTCTAGGATTAGCGGTCATTCAAAACTTCTTTTTGAGTGTTTAGGAACTCCTGTCAACTGGAGTCACTCCAAGGCTGTACAGCCACCCTAGGTTTTCGACAGGGTTGTGAGGATTTGGGTCTA
This sequence comes from Pseudophryne corroboree, assembly GCF_028390025.1. Lineage (NCBI taxonomy): Eukaryota > Metazoa > Chordata > Amphibia > Anura > Myobatrachidae > Pseudophryne > Pseudophryne corroboree. Next base: position 439,900,546 of record NC_086449.1, on the reverse strand, counting down.
ACATGTTTTAGAAATTCTCTCAGCATTAAATGTATATATAATTGCCTTCTAGACTCAATATGAGTCAGTTTCTTTCATTTATCATATATAAGTAGACATCTATGAATGGGACTAGTTTCCCTATAACCATAATGTATATCATCACTATATTAACTATAATCATGTTACTTCTCTTAGTGCTCTTGAGGGTTAAAAAATATATATATATACATATAAAAAATAAAAACAACAAAAATATATATAAAACACAAAAAATAAAATATATAAAAAATATAAAAAATAAAAAATATATATAAAAAATTATAAAACAAAAAAATAAACAATAAACAAAAAATTAATACAATATAACCTAGCTGTTTCTCATTCTAAGTGATATGAGCACTGTAATGTTTGTCACTATTTGTCATGTAATACCTGGCGGGTACAATGATATTCTAGTACACGATCATGTGGGCTGTATAATGTTATGCTGTTAAGGGACATTGGAATTATTAGAAACGAGCTACTAACCAATGTGGGTACAATGACCTTATTATATTAAATGTTTATATTCATTTATAATTGTTTCTTGATTAGCCCTTCAGTGGGAATATATGTCTGCAGCTATATAATTGGAAGCTTTTTGGTCACATGACAGCGGGTGGATGGTGACGTGCACCACGTCGGTGCACGTTCAGGTTACCTAGCAACCAGCCCTACAAATACGTTCCCTCCGGAGTTCCGATCACGTGACAGCGGCGTCACGTTGTGCACACTACGCGGATACACGCATGAGTTGCCTAGCAACCGGGACGCTCTAGTAAAGCCTATTGCACGTGACGCCGCTTGTCACGTGACCCGGAAGGAACACACAGCGCTATACGGAGCCACGGAGATAAACCTCCCCATCTATATATATATAAGTCTGTGGATATTCATGTAAGTTTTATATTCATTATGGGGACACCATCATCCCAGCAATTGGGGGAGGGAAGTCTCTGGAATTAATGTATCCGATCACAAGTGGCTGTCTATAATAAACAGGGGGTGAGTCATGTGACTACTTTGACCTCTGACCCTCTAGATCATAAAGATTTATTTTATGGATTTGTTGTTTCTTAAAGTTCTTTTTCATGTGGGTTTGCCTCCCAATCTTTTCTATATATATTATGAGTATACTATCTGTGGAATTTTTGTATTTTTATCATGACTGTGGATGATTGATTATTCTTACATCACACCTGTGGGGCATCAGGTCATTAAATGGGGTATAAATAGATCCCAAAAATCAGTTGGAGCCATACTTCTGATGAAGCTAGGTGACCTAACCTAGGGAAACGCGTTAAGTGTTGAAGCTGCGACGACCATTACAAGTGTTCCACTTTCAAGTCTGATCCAGATATGGACTTTCAAACCTGCCTTTTTTGAACTCTGAGGAATTTATCTACACAGCATTGATGAGAGAGACCCAGGTGGTTCCATTGCCACAGCTTGCTTGCTGAAAAATCACCATACCTCTGGAAGCCTCCATCCACACGGGTAATACCAGCTGTATATACTTCCTCTTACCAGAGAACTTTGCACAAGGCACTTAGTCCGGGATCCTTTTGTGGACACTGAAAGCAGCCATCTTTAAACATTTTCTCAGCTCCAGATATGCCTCAATTTTATATCAGATATATATGCTTAGTATGTTTTTAGTTTTTAGTTTGTGATGTACAGGTAATAAATTTTATGTTATTTTTATTGAAATTGATCCACAGTCATTATTATCATTGGAGAAACACATAAGCGCCAGTTTACACTTTTTTATTCTGAAATATTTTCAGGGACTGACAATCCCTTCTGGCAGCTGTGACAGCGCGTCTGGGCCATTTTCTTTCCCCTGAGAGTAATGTCTGAGTATAGGTAGTGATGGAGGAAAGAAAAGTACTCTCTTGCCGGGGGCACAAATCCACTACTGAGTATAAAACTTAGCATCTAGTAAACATGCCAATAATATAGTATGCTTCTGAGTCTCTCTATGCACATACGCCTGATGAATTGACCTTCATTTTCGTGTTTGTGTATGTATATATATATATATATATATATACACACACACACAAAGTATATATATATATATATATATATATATATATAGAATGTAGCAGTGGTGCGGCACTCACAGACAATTTTTCTTCAAATAAAACTCACGGACACCTAAGTCAATGGTTTCAACGTTTCAATCCCCACAGGATTTTTGTCTTGAATTCTTGACAAAAATCCTGTGGGGATTGATACGTTGAAACCATTGACTTGGGTGTCCGTGAGTTTTATTTGAAGAAAAATTGTCTGTGAGTGCTGCACCACTGCTACATTCTATTCATCTATTGTGAGGGCACCAAGACTAGTTGTTGGATTTAGGTGGAGTGCCGGGTTTAATGTGTTTTTTATATATATATATATATATATATATATATATATATACATACATACTGTGTATAATAAGAATTTACTCACCGGTAATTCTATTTCTCGTAGTCCGTAGTGGATGCTGGGAACTCCGTAAGGACCATGGGGAATAGCGGGCTCCGAAGGAGGCTGGGCACTCTAGAAAGATCTTAGACTACCTGGTGTGCACTGGCTCCTCCCACTATGACCCTCCTCCAAGCCTCAGTTAGGTACTGTGCCCGGACGAGCGTACACAATAAGGAAGGATTTTGAATCCCGGGTAAGACTCATACCAGCCACACCAATCACACCGTACAACTCGTGATATGAAACACAGTTAACAGTATGAAACAATAGAGCCTCTCAACAGATGGCTCAACAATAACCCGATTTAGTTAACAATAACTATGTACAAGTAATGCAGATAAACCGCACTTGGGATGGGCGCCCAGCATCCACTACGGACTACGAGAAATAGAATTACCGGTGAGTAAATTCTTATTTTCTCTAACGTCCTAGTGGATGCTGGGAACTCCGTAAGGACCATGGGGATTATACCAAAGCTCCCAAACGGGCGGGAGAGTGCGGATGACTCTGCAGCACCGAATGAGAGAACTCCAGGTCCTCCTCAGCCAGGGTATCAAATTTGTAGAATTTTGCAAACGTGTTTGCCCCTGACCAAGTAGCTGCTCGGCAAAGTTGTAAAGCCGAGACCCCTCGGGCAGCCACCCAAGATGAGCCCACCTTCCTTGTGGAATGGGCATTGACAGATTTTGGCTGTGGCAGGCCTGCCACAGTATGTGCAAGCTGAATTGTACTACAAATCCAACGAGCAATAGTCTGCTTAGAAGCAGGAGCACCCAGCTTGTTGGGTGCATATAGGATAAACAGCGAGTCAGATTTTCTGACTCCAGCCGTCCTGGAAACATATATTTTCAGGGCCCTGACAACGTCTAGCAACTTGGAGTCCTCCAAATCCTTAGTAGCTGCAGGCACCAAATAGGCTGGTTCAGGTGAAACGCTGACACCACCTTAGGGAGAAACTGGGGACGAGTCCTCAATTCTGCCCTATCCATATGGAAAATCAAATAAGGGCTTTTACAAGACAAAGCCGCCAATTCTGATACTCGCCTGGCAGAAGCCAAGGCCAATAACATAACCACCTTCCATGTGAGATATTTCAGATCCACGGTTTTTAGTGGTTCAAACCAATGTGATTTTAAGAAAACTCAACACCACGTTGAGATCCCAAGGTGCCACAGGAGGCACAAACGGGGGCTGACTATGCAGCACTCCTTTTATAAATGTCTGAACTTCAGGTACTGAAGCGAGTTCTTTTTTGAAAGAAAATCGACAGAGCCGAGATCTGTACCTTAATGGAACCCAATTTAAGGCCCATAGTCACTCCTGCTTGCAGGAAATGCAGAAATCGACCTAGTTGAAATTCCTCTGTTGGGGCCCTTTCGGCCTCACACCATGCAACATATTTTCGCCATATGCGGTGATAATGAGTTGCTGTAACCTCTTTCCTGGCTTTAGTAAGCGTAGGAATTACTTCCTCCGGAATGCCCTTTTCCTTCAGGATCCGGCGTTCAACCGCCATGCCGTCAAACGCAGCCGCGGTAAGTCTTGGAACAGACAGGGCCCCTGCTGCCGCAGGTCCTGACTGAGTGGCAGAGGCCATGGGTCCTCTGATATAAATTCTTGAAGTTCTGGGTACCAAGCTCTTCTTGGCCATCCACGAGTATCGTTCTTACTCCTCGCCTTCTTATTATTCTCAGTACCTTTGGTATGAGAGGCAGAGGGGAGAACACCTAAACCGACTGGTACACCCACGGTGTTACCAGAGCGTCCATAGCTATCGCCTGAGGGTCCCTTGACCTGGAGCAATATCTTTTATAGCTTTTTGTTAAGGCGGGACGCCATCATGTCCACCTGTGGCCTTTCCCAATGGTGTACAATCCTATTGGAAGACTTCTGGAGGAAGTCCCCATTCTCCCGGGTGGAGGTCGTGTCTGTTGAGAAGATCTGCTTCCCAGTTGTCCACTCCGGGAATGAACACTGCTGACAGTGCTAACACATGATTTTCCGCCTATCGGAGAATCCTTGTGGCTTCTGCCATCGCCATCCTGCTTTTTGTGCCGCCCTGTTGATTACATGGGCGACTGCCGTGATGTTGTCTGATTGGATCAGTACCGGCTGGTTTTGAAGCAGAGGCCTTGCTGGCCTCAGGGCATTGTAAATGGCCCTCAGATCCAGAATATTTATGTGTAGGGAAATAACCTGACTTGACCAAAGTCCATGGAAGTTTCTTCCCTATGTGACTGCCCCCCAGCCTCAAAGGCTGGAATCCATGGTCACTAGGACCTAGTCCTGTATGCCGAACCTGCGGCCCTCTTGAAGATGGGCACTCTGCAGCCACCACAGTAGAGATACCCTGGTCCTTGAAGACAGGGTTATCAGCCTATGCATCGGAAGATGCGATCCGGACCACTTGTCCAACAGGTCCCTCTGAAAAGTTCTTGTATGGAACCTGCCTAATGGGATTGCTTCGTAAGAAGCTACCATTTTTCCCAGGACTCGCGTGCAATGATGCACCGCTACCTATTTTGGCTTCAGGAGGTCTCTGACTAGAGATGACAACTCCTTGGCTTTCTCCTCCGGGAGAAACACTATTTCTGGTTTATGTCCAGAACCATCCCCAGGAACAGTAGACGTGTCATAGGAACCAGCTGTGACTTTGGACTGTTTAGAATCCACCTATGCTGTTGTAGCACTTTCCAAAATAGTGCTACCCCGACTACCAACTGCTCCTTGGACCTCGCCCTTATAACGAGATTGTCCAAATACGGGATAATTACAACTCCCTTTTTTTTTTTTGAAGGAGTATCATCATTTTGGCCATTACCTTGATAAAACACCCTCGGTGCCATGTACAGTCCAAACGGCAGTGTCTGGACTTGGTAATGGTAATCCTGTACCACAAATCTGAGGTACTCCTGGCGAGGATGTTAAATGGGGACATGCAGGTAAGCATCCTTGATGTCCCGGGATACCATGTAATCCCCCTCGTCCAGGCTTGCAATAACCGCCCTGAGCGATTCCATCTTGAATTTTTTTATGTTCAAGGATTTTAATATAAAATGGGTCACACCGAACCATGCGGTTTCGGTACCCCAACCCGTGTGGAATAGTAACCCCGTCCTTGTTGAAGTAGGGGCACCTTGAGTATTACCTGCTGGGAATACCGCTTATTAATTGCCTCTAGCACAGCCTCCCTGCCTGAGGGAGTTGTCAGCAAGGCATATTTTAGGAAACGGCTGGGGGGAGACATCTCTAATTCCAGCTTGTACCCCTGAAATACTACTTGGAAGAAACAGGGATCCACCTGTGAGCGAGCCCACTAATTGCTGAAATTTTTGAGGCGGCCCCCCACCGTACCTGGCTACACCTGTGGAGCACCCGCGTCATGGTGTGTACTCACAGGAGGCGGGGGAAGAATCTTGATTCTGGGAACAGGCTGACTGGTGCAGCTTTTTCCCTCTACCCTTGTCTCTGTACAGAAAGGAAGCGCCATTTGACCCGCTTGCTTTTCTGAAGCCGAAAGGACTGTACCTTTTTCTGTGAGGAAACCTGAGGTAAAATTATTACTTCCCAGCAGTTGCTGTGGATACGAGGTCCCAGAGACCATCCCCAAATAATTCCTCACCCTTATAAGGCTCTCTATGCGCTTTTTAAGTCAGCATCACCTGTCCAGTGACAGGTCTCTAATACCCTCCTGACAGAATGGACATTACATTTATTTTGGATGCCAGCCGGCAAAATATCCCTCTGTGCATCCCCCATATATAAGACAACGTCTTTAATATGTTTTTATGTTTGCCAACTATTATCCCTGTTTGACAGGGTCACCAACCACGCTGCAGCAGCACTATCTGCAGGTCTCAGTCTAGTACCTGAGTGTGTAAATACAGACTTCAGGATAGCCTCCTGTTTTTTATCAACAGGTACCTATTAAAGTGGCCGTATCCTAAGACGGCAGTGCCACCTTTTTTGACAAACGTGTGAGCGCCTTATCCACCCTAGGGGATATCTCCCAGCGTAACTTATCCTCCTGGCGGGAAATGGTACGCCATCAGTAACTTTTTATAAATTACCAGTTTCTTAACGGGGGAACCCACGGTTTTCACACACTTCATTTATTCATCTGATGGGGGAACAAAACACTGCCTGTTTTTTCTCCCCAAACCTAAAACCCATTTATAGAGGTTAAAGTCAGAAATGTATAACACATTTTTTATTGCCGGGATCAAGTCACGGATTGGATTGTGTATATGTCTCCACCTTGTCGACACTGGAGTCAGACTCCGTGTCGACATCTGTGTCTGCCATCTGAGAGAGCGGGCGTTTTTGAGCCCCTGATGGCCTTTGAGACGCCTGGGCAGGCGCGGGCTGCGAAGCCGGCTGTCCCACAGCTGTTACGTCATCCACCCTTTTATGTAAGGAGTTGACACTGTCGGTTAATACCTTTTACCTCTCTATCCACTCTGGTGTCGGCCCCACAGGGGGCAACATCACATATATCGGCCTCTGTTCCGTCACCATATAAGCCTCCTCATTCAACATGTCGACACAGCCGTACCGACACACCGCAGACACACAGGGAATGCTCTAAACGAGGACAGGACCCACAAAAGCCCTTTGGGGGGACAGAGTGAGAGTATGCCAGCACACACCAGAGCGCTATATACTGCAGGGACTAACTGAGTTATGTCCCCTATAGCTTTATATCTATATATATAATGTATACTGCGCCTAAATTTAGTGCCCCCTCTCTCTTTTTTTAACCCTTGTAGACTGCAGGGGAGAGCCAGGGAGCTTCCCTCCAACGGAGCTGTGAGGGAAAATGGCGCCAGTGTGCTGAGGAGATAGGCTCCGCCCCTTTTTCGTGGCCTATTCTCCCGTTTTTTATGGACTTCTGGCAGGGGTATTTACCTCATATATAGCCCCTGGGGCTATATATTGAGGTATTTTTGCCAGCCAAGGTGTTTTTATTGCTGCCTCAGAGCGCCCCCCCCCCAGCGCTCTGCACCCTCAGTGACCGGAGTGTGAAGTGTGTATGAGGAGCAATGGCGCACAGCTGCAGTGCTGTGCGCTACCTTGGTGAAGACTGAGTCTTCATGCCGCCGATTTTCCGGACCATCTTCTTGCTTCTGGCTCTGTAAGGGGGACGGCGGCGCGGCTCCGGGACCGAACATCAAGGCTGGGCCTGCGGTCGATCCCTCTGGAGCTAATGGTGTCCAGTAGCCTAAGAAGCCCAATCCGGCTGCAAGCAGGCGAGTTCGCTTCTTCTCCCCTTAGTCCCTCGCTGCAGTGAGCCTGTTGCCAGCAGGTCTCACTGAAAAGAACAAATTCTAAGACTATAACTTTCTAAGAGCTCAGGAGAGCCCCTAGTGTGCATCCAACCTCGGCCGGGCACGAAATCTAACTGAGGCTTGGAGGAGGGTCATAGTGGGAGGAGCCAGTGCACACCAGGTAGTCTAAGATCTTTCTAGAGTGCCCAGCCTCCTTCGGAGCCCGCTATTCCCCATGGTCCTTACGGAGTTCCCAGCATCCACTAGGACGTTAGAGAAATATATATATATATATATATATATATACATACACACTATTTTGTGATGTTTCCTCTATATATGAATATTGTGTGGGTACACACAATACATGAATACACAGATATCTGTGAAAGTCATAGCCATATTAATAGGCTGAATTATCATATTGTGTACCTGGGTAAAGTCCACTCAAAAGGTCGACTATCATCTTGGTGCTGAATTTCATATTTATTTAGGAATTCACCTACAAATATCATTTATTATCCAAAATATAATTTCTACCTTGGGTTATAGAGTGGGAAGATCCCTAAATTCCCCACCCTATGAATTTATGCATACAACTGACCCAGCTTCATTGGTATCAAGAAGATGTGGCTCACGGAAATTTGATATTCCTTACACTTTTGAGCCAATAAATACTACTGTATACCTAGCCATATCTGCAGTTGTATCGCTGCAGCCAGGGGCCCTGTATTGTGCACTTGGTACTTTTTTCAACCTTCTGGTTAATTCTCTTGATAAACATCTGGGTGCCACACCATTTTATTATGTCTATACACTTTTTTGTGTGTAGTTTGTATTTGTCTGTGTTGTAGGGAAATTATACACCCTTTCTTATTTGACATTATTTATTAAAAGCTAAGTTTTATACTTAATAGTGGGTTTGTGCTCCCGGCAAGGGAGTACTTTTCTTTCTTCCATTACTATCCAAGTGTTTTTTAGTGCTAACCTCATCCAACAAACCATAGTTGCCTGTATGGGGTAATACCAATAAGCTTGCTGGCACATGTCACAACAGTGCAGTTACAGCTACATTTTCTGGGCATTTCCAAATTATCAACAAACCTTGCACCAACTTTAAATATTGGGATGTACTACGTGTGTGGAAAAGTTTCAGCATGCTCAGGGCCACATGGGCATAACTAGAACTTTGTGGGCCCCATTATGATGGCATTGACAAGCTTTTACTACGGCACCCCTCTCTGCATGTTGTTCAATTTATGCCCCATTATAGAGCTCAAGTTCACATTCTGCCCCATTGTGGTGCCCCTACTTCACATTATGCCACATGTAACATAAATTATAGCTCTTCCTCCCTGATATCAGACAAATTACCAAATACTTACCTTAACTTGGAAAGCCACTGTGTGAAAATGGGGTCTGCCAGAGAGGCAGCTGGGGACATGCACTATGTCAGGAGGAGGGGCACTGCACTATGTCATTTGGATGCAAGGCCCCGATATGGGTATTCATTGCTTTACCTGAGTGGCCGTGAGCCATGGAACACCCGGATCGTATGTGGTGAATATGCTCTCTTATGGTCACTAATTTAATCACTCACATGTTCACTGCCTATCCGTGTTCTCCCCGTTTTAATGACTCAAAATTTCACTGTACCTCAGTGTCAATTTGTCATCCCCCCCACTCCTTTTAATGTCACTTGAATAGCAACAGGGGCCCAATGGGAGCATGGTGAACGAGCCACTATTGTTCACCCCTTATTTTGGCTATGGCTGGATGTGAGCTGGGTGAAGGGGAGACAGGGCCACAAGTAACTGGACCCCTGCAGTGACACCCCTGCCCAGGGCACTGTGGACCTCTTTCAGCATGTGCAGGGTATTCTTTATCTGAGCTACAGCTTCTTGTATAATTTTATATAAATAAGAATAGTGAAACAAAGGGAGGAGGAGGTGGTTCTGGAGCAAGCTTGCACATTATACTACAGTACTGTATATGGAGGTTGAGGTGACTCAAGCACTGTCCATGACAATGCATGGTGATGCCTCAAGCAGTAAGTTCTTGAATACTTTTTTTTTATCATCTAATTATTAACATTTGCATTTCAATTAATAGAAATATCTAGCTGTTCATATATATAATGTAATACTTTTTAAATTAATAATTCTGAGAGAGATACTATCTTGATATTTACATAAGTACTTTTAACTCATTGCATATTTATTCCAACAATTTGATAGTTATTTTTTCTGTCTATTACAGAATGACTAGAAAGTGGAACACATCATGTCTTGGCAACTCTTTTTAACTGTATTGTTCTTTTTGACCAACCTCACAATTTGAGACAATACTTTTTCAGAAGGAACTATAAAATAGGACACTAAAGACTGCGACAAGTTTCTATCTAAGGAATACTAGAAAGATTCTGGGAACTGGTAACAACTTTCCGGGTTCTGGATTATAGGTCGATACCATATGAGCGACAGGCATTAGGTCAACAGGTACAAAATTTTGACACTGTAAAAGTTCAAAAGTGCTTAAGGTCGACAGATTCAAAGGGTCGAAAGGTCAACACGACAATGGTCAACATGACTATGTTGACCTACTGACCATATGGGGTTGACCTACTGACTGTCAATAACTGTATTAACTGGCAGCGGATATGTAGCAACTTTTGCCTTACTGATCAACATTGCTGCATTTCGGAGAGAAGTGTGATGAGATTTTGTTTTTATCATCTTTTTGTTTTCTCATAAGCGACAATTGGGGCAGATGTATTAACCTGGAGAAGGCAGAAGGAAGTGATAAACCAGTGATATGTGCAAGGTGATAAAGGCACCAGCCAATCAGCTCCAATATGTAAATTAACAATTAGGATCTGATTGGCTGGTGCCTTTATCACCTTGCACATATCACTGGTTTATCACTTCCTTATGCCTTCTCCGGGTTAATACATCTGCCCCAATATTTTTAAAAAGAATTATGTTTATTAGAATAGCAGTAGTCCATTCATTATACTGTGTAATATTTACTCCTTGAACCCCACCAGGTGATAAATGCTGTTTTCTTTATTCTATGGTCTCTTCATTAAGAGGCACAAACTCAAGCAGCTGATCTCATCCTGGGTGTGCTTAAGTACATTCAATATTTAGCATCAGAGGTATTAGCATATATTTTTGCAGTTTCACTGTGTTTTTAATTTTATTGTATGTACATACAATACGAAAGACATTGTCAGGGAATTCTCCAGGATAGATTAATCAATCTGTGTGTGTTTGCTTTAACTAAAGAACATTTTATACTGCATTCCATTAACACACAATTTCAGTTATTATTGTTTTTAACGTCCTTAGATTAATTTATTAAAGAAAGCAATAATCTGCAAGTTACCCTGACATATTTTGACCTCTTTATACACAGTAAGGGACAAAGGGATCTATTCATGAAGCAGTGAAAAGTGTGGATAAGTGAGCCTGTGGAGAAGTTGCCCATGGCAACCAATCAGCATTGAAGTAACATTTATAATTTGCATACTACAAATTGTACGGGAGCATCTGATTGGTTGCTATGGGCAACTTCTCATCTCTTCTCACTGCTTCCCATCCCTGCTCCCTAAGCCTAACTGCCCTTCTCCTGCCTAAACCTAACCTCCCCCCCTCCCCCCAAGCGCGCGGCAGGGCGCCAGCACATCCCGCTGTGAGGACGATGCCGGCTGTCGGTAATGTGATGCTAGCATCCTGAGCGGCATCAGTATGTGGACACAGTATTGCGTCCTCCTTTGGGATCCCGGCGTCGGTATAATGACTGCTGGGATCCCATCCATCAGGAAGCTAACTGCTTCCCCCTTGCACCAAATTATACTCCACAAAGTAATGCCCTGTGCTCCATATTATACCTCACACAGTAATGCCCTTGCACTATATTATGCCTCACACAGTAATGCCCCTTGTCCCATATTATGCCCCACTCAGTTATACCCCTGACATTATATTATACCCCATACAGTAATGCTCCTTACACCATGTTATGCTTCAGCTTCACAGTTATGCTCCTGCCACCATATTATACAGTTATGCCCCAACATTATATTATGCCCCACAGTTATGCCCCTTGCACCATATTATGCCCCACAGTTATGCCCCTTACACCATATTATGCCACACAGTAAGGCAATACCAACTTTTAAACTACCTGCTCATTGTCAGGGATTTCAAGCCCCTACCTGTGTGACATCAGCAGTCAACTGAACCCAGCTGCAGCTTCTAGAGCAGGGGTGGGCAATTATTTAAGCTGAGGGGCCACTTAACACTTTCCAATAACTATTGGAGTGTCGCACGCAAAAACAGACTTGGCCACAGTTTACAGGGTTAGGCACCACTGGGGAGGGATAGGTTTAGGCAGTGGGGAAGGGAGGGATAGGGTTAGGCACCAAGCAGGGAGGGTTAGGGTTAGGCACCCAGAAGAGAGGTTTAGGGTCAGGGTAGGGAAAAGGTAACAGGGGGCTGAATGGGAGGCTGTCGGGATTATGATTAATGGCATACTGTCCATCGACAAATCATACTGAGCCTGTTCAATGGGCATTACTGTGTCAGGCATAATATGGTGCAAGGCGCATTACTGTGTGGGGTATAATATGGAGCAAAGCGCATTACAGTGTTCCTGGGATAGCAGGGTGCAAAACTGGGGTGTAAGGTAGTCTTTTCCTGCAAGTCCATGCCCACGTTTTTCTGCGCGCTCCTTCAGTGCTCACAAATGTTTCTTGATATGTGCATTTTTACTATTTGCACTGGGAGCCATATTGCCTAGAAACGGCCCTGGCTGTTCCTCAACTACAGTACTTTTTTTTAAATAAATTCTTGATGAAGTTGTAGCTCAATAAAAGCTACAGTAGACAGCCAGGGACTGCCCACCAGTGTTCTGAAACTAGTGACTTATAAACCTTATAAACAGAGCAAATTAGAGAAACCATACAAAAAAGGATGTATTTTGTAGGATTATTGTTGGGCTACAATAGAAAAAGTTGGTGTGTAAAATATACTGCTTTTACTGCAATATGAAACATTCTACACAGGGAGTTATGCAATACAGAATTTCAGTATTTATTCCACAATGTAACAAACAGATTAGTTGTAGCTGGAGATCAAAATGATTTCTATAATTTCAACAGTCAATCACAATTCACATACAATCACTGCTATATAACTAATGTGGAGCTTTCTAATGTTTCAGCCGAATAAATCATTTTCGCTGGTTTCTAACTTAACTCTTGAATTGTTAGCTAAACAATAAAATCGATATTTACAGAATTTGGTATATATCCTAGGAACACTTACTACAGTATACTTAATTACTCTTTTAGATGCTTGCTATACACAAAATGTATACACAGGGGTTTTGCATAACCTTCTAATCACAGCAATCTATAGTATAAGCATAAATGATCTGCATCAATAACATTACTGTTCAATAGATAGGCTTTACATTTTTTAGCACAATACTGGAATGGGTCAGGACCTTGGTTACGAGCCTGGGTTACTAGGGAAGTTTTGTGCACAGTGGACCAAAGTTATTTTGTTTAGTACCCTCAGAGAGCAAAATGTTGCAGTGCTTTTAATTAAAGATGGATATCAGGGCCGGTTCTAGACCTTCTGGAGCTCAGGGCGACAGTTTCCTTTGACACTCCATCCCATTTATTCAAGGGGTGAAGACAAAAGAGAGAGTGAGGGGTGTGGACAAGAGAGAGAGCGAGAGATGGGTGTAGATGAGAGAAAGGGGGTGTGGATGAGAGTGAGAGAGGTGCGGACAAAAGAGAGAAGGGGTGCTAACAAGAGAGAAAGAGCTAGAGATGGGTGCAGATGAGAGAGAGAAAGGGGGTGCGGACAAGACAGGGAAAAAAGGAGTACAGACAAGAGGAAGGGTGCGGACAAGAGAGAAAGGTGTGGACAAGAGAAAGAGGGGGGGGGGGGTGCGAACAAGAGAGACGGAGGGAAACAGAGAAAGTAATCCAGGGCAATTATACATTCCCCGGCATATAGTGGGCTATTCGAGGCTGCTCCTGTCTACCTGCAGTGCTGATGCTGCTGCCTGTGGTGCCGGTATCCAGGACAGCCTGGGTGATGGTCTCCTCCTCAGGGCCAGAGGATCAGACAGCCAGGCTGCACACTGAGTGTTTGTGGCCTAGCAGGCAGCCACGTGTAGCACCACATGCCATCGCCCAACACTGCTACTGCGTCTCCTCTCTCCCTCACGGCTGCTCACAAGATACCCTGCGCAATGACGTCGTGTCTGCTCCAGCAGTCTGGGATGGTGGGAGGTAAGTGCTCACCAGCAGCAGCACTGTGGTGACTGCGGACGCTCCCTTAGGCATCAGTTTGACAACTGCCCTACTTGACCACCCCTAGCTCAGCCCCTGATGTGTATAATTACACAAACTTGTGATCGTGTCCTGTATAATTCTGTCTGTCTACGGATTGCAATTATGGAATAATGGCTTGTGCAGTGGAGCAGGTATAAACATGTAAATGTATACAGGAGTCACCCAGAACAATGGATATTGCTGATGCAACTTCCCATCAGATGCAGGTAACCTAAGAGCAGAAACTCCAAATGCTCCTCGGGAAAGTACTTAAGGAAGGGACAAGACAATGTTCAGGTAGCTCTTCAGGGTTCTTTTAGATATAAATGTGTCCTCATAAACCTATGCTTTTTGCTCCATATGGCATAAGATGCCTCTACTCCACCGGGGGTGGGAATTCTGGGCCTGAGTAGTTTTCCCCAAATTGTGCATTTTAACTTGCTAATAGTGTGCTAAGGGGGTCATTCCAAGTCACTTGTTGTGTAGAACAAGACCAGGGTAAGAGTTACTTATCCTGTGCGATGAATCCAGCCTTGCAGGTCCCGGAATTGACGTCAGACATCCGCCCTCCAAGCGCCTGGACACGCCTGCGTTCGCCGCACCACTCCCAGAAAACAGTCAGTTGACATCCACAAACGCCCTCTTCCTGTCAATCTCCTTGCGATCGGCTGTGCGAATGGATTCTTCGATAAATCCATCGCTCAGCAACGATCCGCTTTGTAGCCGTACGATGCGCCTGTGCATTGCGGTGCATATGCATGCGCAGTAGTAACCTGTTCGCTGCGCTGCGAAAAACGGCAGCCAGTGATCAGCTCGGAATGACCCCCTAAGTAGCTAATAGTATACTATGTACTGGATTTAGGATTAGCATATTTCATCACAGAGAAACTTGTTTATAGTAGCTTAATTAAGTTAATTACCGTGGGCTAATTGATCCCCCCGAGGTTATTCATTTAGCGCCCTGAAAGGACTGCAGGGTGCCATAATGCGGATTTCTGTTTGAGCCTGAGAAGGCTAGAACATAAATCCACATTAAATGCCCTGATCCCGGATTCTATGGGTTAACGCGCAGTATTGGGTAATTTACTGTGAGAGGAAAAGGGGGTCTAATTGAATTAATTCAGTATGGTATCTCGGCTGTTGGGATCCCGGCGAGCGCAGCGTGTCCCCTTGTGGGGTCGCTGCGCTCACCACGCTTCAGGCCCAGTGCCGACCTTCGGTTGCCACAGGGTTATATTCCCCTTCGGGTAGTGGCGTGGAACACCACCCAAGTAGGGATTCAACTGATAGTGTACTAAGGCCTGATTCAGAGATGGTTTGTGTACATCTCTAATGGTAGGTGGACTGCACAGGTGAAGAATGAGCCCTATGTGATCACACACAGTGTTCCCTAAGCCGCAGCCTGATTGAAAAGCTGCCAGTGCTTTGCAGTGGGGCATGTACAGCATTCCTGAAAATGGGGATGTGTTGCCCCCCATTTTCTGGGAGTGCAGAGGCCAGGGTTTCATAGTCGCGGCTGAGCATTTCCAGCAGGCATTCAGATGGTGGCGATGGTCCAATGCTGCGTGTTAGGACGCAGCACTCAGACCACAGATGCTGGCATCTTTTTACTACAGACTAGGGAGGCCAATCCCTGGATTCCCGGGATTGGGTTTAAAGATTTTAAAATTAAAATCTTCAGTGCCCCCACCCCCTTCCTGGACCCGCCCAGCCCGGAGAACTGCACACCATCCTCTGGGAGTGTGGGCAGGTTCACTTGCTGCAGGCGGTGAAGTGCAATTCGGGCAGCTGGCATCAGACTGCGCAGCATGACCTCTGACTTCACGTCACACTGCACAATGCGCACAGCTGGGGGCAGGGGGAGCTGGGAGGAGTGAGGTGGGCAGCATCTGAGCCTCCTGAGACGCTCAACGCTGCCTAGTATTTGAAAAATCGAGGTGTCTTTCTAATCCCGAAATCCCTGGGATTGGAAACTCCAATCCCGGGATTGAATCCCAGCCAATTTTAGGCCTAAATCAGTATTGGCGGGATTCCGGGATTGGCCACCCTACTACAGACGCTTCCTGCTGCATTAGCATTTTTACACATTGCTGCGATGCCCACAGGCTTTGTGCGAATCACACAGATAATAGGATTTTAATACCTACCGGTAAATCCTTTTCTCTTAGTCCGTAGAGGATGCTGGGGACTCCGTAAGGACCATGGGGTATAGACGGGATCCGCAGGAGACATGGGCACTCTAAAGACTTTCGAATGGGTGTGCACTGGCTCCTCCCTCTATGCCCCTCCTCCAGACCTCAGTTAGAAAACTGTGCCCAGGGAGACACACATTTCGAGGAAAGAATTTATTGTTTAAACACGGTGAGTGTCATACCAGCTCACACCACAAACATACCGCAGAACGTGGCATTCAATAGAATACCAGCCAACGGCATGAACAATACACAGCCACATGCTGAGAGCATATGTAACACAACCAGTGTGTCAACACAACCAATAATAAGACACCGCATGGCATGGCATGGCATGGACAATGTCAGCAACAGCCTGACAGAACCGAAACACCACAAGAGTGTAACCATGACCAATAACTGCAGACACAGTATGCACTGGGACGGGCGCCCAGCATCCTCTACGGACTAAGAGAAAAGGATTTACCGGTAGGTATTAAAATCCTATTTTCTCATACGTCCTAGAGGATGCTGGGGACTCCGTAAGGACCATAGGGTTTATACCAAAGCTCCAGACCGGGCGGGAGAGTGCGGACGACTCTGCAGCACCGATAGAGCAAACATGAGGTCCCCATCAGCCAGGGTATCAAACTTGTAGAGCTTAGCAAAAGTGTTTGAACCCGTTCAAGTATCCGCTCGGCAAAGTTGAACTGCCGAGACTCCTTGGGCATCTGCCCAAGAAGAGCCCATCTTCCTAGTAGAATGGGTCACCACCGACTTCGGTAATGGTAATCCAGCCGTAGAACGAGCACGCCGAATCGGATCACAGATCTAGCATGTAACCGACTACAGAGACGCAGGCGCCCCAATCCCGTTGGGAGCATACCTGACAAACAGAGCATCTGTTTCCGCAATCTGAGCCAAAATGGCAACATAAATATTCAAAACTCAGACTACATCGAGAGACCTTGAATCAGCTCAAGTAACCACAGGCATCAAATAGGCTGGTTTCTGCGAAACACCTAAACCACTGTTGACAGAACTATTATCCGAGTTCTCAATTTTGCTCTATCCACCTGGAAGATCAAACAGGGGCTCATGTGAGACCCAGCCGCCACTTCCGACACCCGCCTTGCGGACGCTAAAGCCAAAAGCATGACCACTCTCCAAGAGAGAAAATTTAACACAACCTTTCGGAAAGGTTCCAATCATTGTGACACAGGAAAACTCAACACGACGTCAAGGTCCCACGGTGCCAATGGGGGCACCAACAGAGGTTGGAAGTGCAGTACTCCTTCCACGAAGATCCGAACTTCCGGAAAGCTCGCAAATCCTTTCTTGAAAGAAAATTTATAAGGCCAAAACTGCTCTTGAATGGAGCCTAACTGTAGGCCTGCACCCACACCTGCTTGCAAATAATGGAGAAAAAACGACCCAACTGAAAGACTTCCGTAGTAGTCTTCTTGGATTCACTCCAAGACACATATTTTCTCCAAACACGGTGGTAAGGCTTTGCCGTTACTTCTGTTCTAGCCTGAAGAAAGGTGGAAATGACATCTATGGAAATACCCTTTCTGGCTAGGATATGGCGTTCAACCGCCACGCCGCCAAACGCAGTCGCGGTAAGTCTTGATACACGCCCGGATCTTGCTGTAACAGTTCCTCACGTAGAGGAAGAGGCCAGGGATCTGCTATGAGTAAATCTCGAAGAATTGGATACCAAGCCTACCATGTTCAGACCGGAACAACGAGGATCGCCTGTACCTTTGTTCGGCTAACTTTAATCACCATCAGAAGAGTGAAAACGGAGGGGACACATAGACCGACTGAAAACACCCAAGGTGTCCCGAGGACGTCCACTGCTATAGCTTGAGTGTCCCCTGACCTGGAACAATATCCCTGAGATCTCTTGTTAAGGCGAGATACCAATATGTCGAATTGAGGCACACATCAACGACCTGTCGCTTCAGTGAAACTTCTCGATAACGACTGTATATCTTTCCGGATAGAGATCGCATTTGCATGGGAATCTATTAGTCCGTCGTTCACATCCGTACCGAAGACTGCTAATATAGCGTTTACCAGTCCTTTCACCCAATGGAAAACTTTTACTGCATCTGCCATTACCGCTATTGCTCCATGTTCCGCCCTAGCGGCTTACTTACACCACAGCTGTCAAGCCGTCCGACAGAATTAACACGGCAGAACAGAAAGCATATGTTCATTGAAAATCGCTCTTAATGCAAGAAAGCTTATTGCAGACAAGCTTCCCAGCTTGACCTTTTCTTCTGAAAATACTTCCCTTGCAAGGACTGCTCCCCAGTCTCGGAGATCTGCATGCACAGACACCAGGATCTCATCCTGGATTCGAACCTTCTTCCCTCTAGGAGGTGAGAACTGAGCAGACACCACGGGAGCGATATTCTGGCCATTAGGATTATATTCTGGGGCATGTGCAGGCAAGACCCGGACCACATTTCCAACTGGCCCCGTGAAAACCACTCTGGCATTTGACCTGCTCACTGAAAAGCCTCTTAGGCCGCACCACCTTCTTCTTCAACAGAACATATTGATCGATTGCCATTGCAAAGCTGATCCGACTTTGGATCCTCAGACCTCTTTCCACAGGAAAACACAGAACTTCAACCGTTCAGTAACTACTCTGATACCCACCTCCGACATCTGTGTCGTTGGGAACAACAGCCATTCCCTGTGTTGAAGAACAGTCAGAGAAAAAATAAGATTTTACTTACCGATAAATCTATTTCTCGTAGTCCGTAGTGGATGCTGGGACTCCGTCAGGACCATGGGGATTAGCGGCTCCGCAGGAGACAGGGCACAAAAATAAAGCTTTAGGATCAGGTGGTGTGCACTGGCTCCTCCCCCTATGACCCTCCTCCAAGCCTCAGTTAGGATACTGTGCCCGGACGAGCGTACACAATAAGGAAGGATTTTGAATCCCGGGTAAGACTCATACCAGCCACACCAATCACACCGTACAACTTGTGATCTGAACCCAGTTAACAGTATGACAAACGTAGGAGCCTCTGAACAGACGGCTCACAACAATAACAACCCGATTTTTTTGTAACAATAACTATGTACAAGTATTGCAGACAATCCGCACTTGGGATGGGCGCCCAGCATCCACTACGGACTACGAGAAATAGATTTATCGGTAAGTAAAATCTTATTTTCTCTGACGTCCTAGTGGATGCTGGGACTCCGTCAGGACCATGGGGATTATACCAAAGCTCCCAAACGGGCGGGAGAGTGCGGATGACTCTGCAGCACCGAATGAGAGAACTCCAGGTCCTCTTTAGCCAGGGTATCAAATTTGTAGAATTTTACAAACGTGTTCTCCCCCGACCACGTAGCTGCTCGGCAGAGTTGTAATGCCGAGACCCCTCGGGCAGCCGCCCAGGATGAGCCCACCTTCCTTGTGGAATGGGCCTTGACAGATTTAGGCTGTGGCAGGCCTGCCACAGAGTGTGCAAGTTGAATTGTGCTACAAATCCAACGAGCAATCGTCTGCTTAGAAGCAGGAGCACCCAGCTTGTTGGGTGCATACAGTATAAACAGCGAGTCAGATTTTCTGACTCCAGCCGTCCTTGAAATATATATTTTCAATGCCCGGACAACGTCCAGCAACTTGGAATCCTCCAAATCGCTAGTAGCCGCAGGCACCACAATAGGCTGGTTCAGGTGAAACGCTGACACCACCTTAGGCAGAAACTGAGGACGCGTCCGCAGTTCTGCCCTGTCCGAATGGAAAATCAGATATGGGCTTTTATACGATAAAGCCGCCAATTCTGATACTCTCCTGGCTGAAGCCAGGGCCAGTAGCATGGTTACTTTCCATGTAAGATATTTCAAATCCACCGATTTGAGTGGCTCAAACCAATGGGATTTGAGAAAATCCAAAACTACATTAAGGTCCCACGGAGCCACTGGGGGCACAACCGGGGGCTGTATATGTAGTACTCCTTTTACAAAAGTCTGGACTTCAGGAACTGAAGCCAATTCTTTCTGGAAGAAAATCGACAGGGCCGAAATTTTAACCTTAATGGACCCCAATTTGAGGCCCATAGACAATCCTGTTTGCAGGAAATGTAGGAATCGACCCAGTTGAAATTCCTCCGTGGGGGCCTTCCTGGCCTCACACCACGCAACATATTTTCTCCAAATGCGGTGATAATGTTGTGCAGTCACCTCCTTCCTGGCTTTTACCAGTGTAGGAATGACCTCTTCCGGAATGCCTTTTTCCCTTAGAATTCGGCGTTCAACCGCCATGCCGTCAAACGCAGCCGCGGTAAGTCTTGGAATAGACACGGTCCCTGCTGAAGCAGGTCCCGTCTTAGAGGTAGAGGCCACGGATCTTCCGTGAGCATCTCCTGAAGTTCCGGGTACCAAGTTCTTCTTGGCCAATCCGGAGCCACGAGTATCGTTCTTACTCCCCTTTGCCGTATAATTCTCAGTACTTTTGGTATGAGAGGCAGAGGAGGAAACACATACACTGACTGGAACACCCACGGTGTTACCAGAGCGTCCACAGCTATTGCCTGAGGGTCTCTTGACCTGGCGCAATACCTGTCCAGTTTTTTGTTGAGGCGAGACGCCATCATATCCACCTTTGGTTTTTCCCAACGGTTCACAATCATGTGGAAGACTTCTGGATGAAGTCCCCACTCTCCCGGGTGTAGATCGTGTCTGCTGAGGAAGTCTGCTTCCCAGTTGTCCACTCCCGGAATGAACACTGCTGACAGTGCTATCACATGATCTTCCGCCCAGCGAAGAATCCTTGCAGCTTCTTCCATTGCTCTCCTGCTTCTTGTGCCGCCCTGTCTGTTTACGTGGGCGACTGTCGTGATGTTGTCCGACTGGATCAACACCGGCTGACCCTGAAGCAGGGGTTTTGCCAGGCTTAGAGCATTGTAAATCGCTCTTAGCTCCAGTATATTTATGTGAAGAGACATCTCCAGGCTTGACCACACTCCCTGGAAGTTTCTTCCCTGTGTGACCGCTCCCCAGCCTCTCAGACTGGCATCCGTGGTCACCAGGACCCAGTCCTGTATGCCGAATCTGCGGCCCTCTAACAGATGAGCACTCTGCAACCACCACAGAAGAGACACCCTTGTCCGTGGCGATAAGGTTATCCGCTGATGCATCTGCAGATGCGATCCGGACCATTTGTCCAGCAGATCCCACTGAAAAGTTCGTGCGTGGAATCTGCCGAATGGAATCGCTTCGTAAGAAGCCACCATCTTTCCCAGGACTCTTGTGCATTGATGCACAGACACTTTTCCTGGTTTTAGGAGGTTCCTGACAAGTTTGGATAACTCCTTGGCTTTCTCCTCCGGAAGAAACACCTTTTTCTGAACCGTGTCCAGAATCATTCCCAGGAACAGCAGACGTGTCGTCGGGTTCAATTGAGATTTTGGAAAATTCAGAATCCACCCGTGCTGTTGCAGCACTACTTGGGTTAGTGCTACTACGTCTTCCAGCTGTTCTCTGGACCTTGCCCTTATCAGGAGATCGTCCAAGTAAGGGATAATTAATACGCCTTTTCTTCGCAGAAGAAACATCATCTCGGCCATTACCTTGGTAAAGACCCGAGGTGCCGTGGACAATCCAAACGGCAGCGTCTGAAACTGATAATGACAGTTTTGCACCACGAACCTGAGGTACCCTTGGTGTGAAGGGCAAATTGGGACATGCAGGTAAGCATCCTTGATGTCCAGGGACACCATAAAGTCCCCTTCTTCCAGATTCGCTATCACTGCTCTGAGTGACTCCATCTTGAACTTGAATTTTTGTATGTACAGGTTCAAAGATTTCAGATTTAGAATAGGTCTTACCGAGCCGTCCGGCTTCGGTACCACAAATAGCGTGGAGTAATACCCCTTTCCCTGTTGTAGGAGGGGTACCTTGACTATCACCTGCTGAGAAACCAGCTTGTGAATGGCTTCCAATACCGTCGCCCTGTCTGAGGGAGACGTTGGCAAAGCAGACTTTAGGAACCGGCGAGGGGGAGACTTCTCGAATTCCAACCTGTAACCCTGAGATACTACCTGCAGGATCCAGGGGTCCACCTGTGAGCAAGCCCACTGCGCGCTGAAATTCTTGAGTCGACCCCCCACCGCTCCTGAGTCCCCTTGTAAAGCCCCAGCGTCATGCTGAGGGCTTTGCAGAACCCGGGGAGGGCTTCTGTTCCTGGGAAGGAGTTGCTTGCTGCCTTCTCTTACCCTTTCCTCTGCCTCGGGGCAGATATGACTGTCCTTTTGCCCGCTTGTTCTTATAGGACCGAAAGGACTGCGGCTGAAAAGACGGTGTCTTTTTCTGTTGGGAGGGGGTCTGAGGTAACAAGGTGGATTTCCCGGCAGTTGCCGTGGCCACCAGATCCGATAGACCCACGCCAAATAATTCCTCCCCTTTATACGGCAATACTTCCATATGCAGTTTGGAATCCGCATCACCTGACCACTGTCGCGTCCATAAACTTCTTCTGGCAGATATGGACATCGCACTTACTCTCGATGCCAGAGTGCAAATATCCCTCTGAGCATCTCGCATATAAAGAAAAGCATCCTTTAATTGCTCTAAAGTCAATAAAATACTGTCCCTATCCAGGGTATCAATATTTTCAGTCAGGGAATCCGACCAGACCACCCCAGCACTGCACATCCAGGCTGAGGCGATGGCTGGTCGCAGTATAACACCAGTATGTGTGTATATACTTTTTAGGGTAGTTTCCAGCCTCCTATCAGCTGGATCCTTGAGGGCGGCCGTATCAGGAGACGGTAACGCCACTTGTTTTGATAAGCGTGTGAGCGCCTTATCCACCCTAGGGGGTGTTTCCCAGCGCGCCCTAACCTCTGGCGGGAAAGGGTATAATGCCAATAACTTTTTTGAAATTAGCACTTTTCTATCTGGGTTAACCCACGCTTCATCACATACATCATTCAATTCCTCTGATTCAGGAAAAACTACAGGTAGTTTTTTCACACCCCACATAATACCCCTTTTTGTGGTACTTGCAGTATCAGAGATATGTAAAGCCTCCTTCATTGCCGTGATCATATAACGTGTGGCCCTACTGGAAAATACGTTTGTTTCTTCACCGTCGACACTAGATTCAGTGTCCGTGTCTGGGTCTGTGTCGACCGACTGAGGTAAAGGGCGTTTTACAGCCCCTGACGGTGTCTGAGACGCCTGGGCAGGTACTAACTGGTTTGCCGGCCGTCTCATGTCGTCAACTGATTTTTGTAATGTGCTGACATTATCACGTAATTCCATAAACAAAGCCATCCATTCCGGTGTCGACTCCCTGGGGGGCGACATCACCATTACCGGCAATTGCTCTGCCTCCACACCAACATCGTCCTAATACATGTCGACACACACGTACCGACACACAGCAGACACACAGGGAATGCTCTATTGAAGACAGGACCCCACTAGCCCTTTGGGGAGACAGAGGGAGAGTTTGCCAGCACACACCCAAGCGCTATAATATATATGGGAACAACCCTATATAAGTGTTGTATCCTTATAGCAGCTTAAATATAGTAATATCGCCAAAAAAAGTGCCCCCCCCCTCTCTGTTTTACCCTGTTTCTGTAGTGCAGTGCAGGGGAGAGTCCTGGGAGCCTTCCTCACAGCGGAGCTGAGCAGGAAAATGGCGCTGTGTGCTGAGGAGAATAAGCCCCGCCCCCTATTTCGGCGGGCTCTTCTCCCGGAGTTTGTGAGATCTGGCAGGGGTTAAATACATCCATATAGCCTCAAGGGCTATATGTGATGTATTTTTAGCCATAAGAAAGGTATTATACATTGCTGCCCAGGGCGCCCCCCCCAGCGCCCTGCACCCTCAGTGACCGCTATGTGAAGTGTGCTGACAACAATGGCGCACAGCTGCAGTGCTGTGCGCTACCTCATGAAGACTGAAAAGTCTTCTGCCGCCTGTTTCTGGACCTCTTCAATCTTCGGCATCTGCAAGGGGGGTCGGCGGCGCGGCTCCGGGACCGGACTCCATGGCTGGGCCTGTGTTCGATCCCTCTGGAGCTAATGGTGTCCAGTAGTCTAAGAAGCCAATCCATCCTGCACGCAGGTGAGTTCACTTCTCTCCCCTAAGTCCCTCGATGCAGTGAGCCTGTTGCCAGCAGGACTCACTGAAAATAAAAAACCTAAAAACTTTTTCTAAGCAGCTCTTTAGGAGAGCCACCTAGATTGCACCCTGCTCGGACGGGCACAAAAACCTAACTGAGGCTTGGAGGAGGGTCATAGGGGGAGGAGCCAGTGCACACCACCTGATCCTAAAGCTTTATTTTTGTGCCGTGTCTCCTGCGGAGCCGCTAATCCCCATGGTCCTGACGGAGTCCCAGCATCCACTAGGACGTCAGAGAAACAACAATTTGCACCACTTGTTTCTTGACCTCGCCTTAATCAGGAGAGCATCTCAGTACAGAATGACAATAGCTCTTAATATTGAAAGAATCAATCGTACTGCCATCACTCCGGTGAAATGGCCAAGACAATCCTGGATATAAACCCAGGTAAGCCGAATGCGGAGAAACATGCATTTAACCACTTTTCTACCATTAGGTGCTGGAGCTCTCTGGTCTGAGAGAAACCATCCTGTAGGTCAACCACGTAAGAGAAACTTTTTTTTTTTTTTACACGGGGACAGCAGGACAACGCCCTGAACCTGACGCAACACTGGTATGGCGTCACGTACTACCTCCCCTTCCAGAGGGGAAACGGCAAGATCTATTTGAAAAATCAGTGAGGGGAAACATCTGTAAGTGCCAGAATGTCCCCCTCTGTAGTCAGATTTACCAGTAGTATCCGCCGAGACTGACTAAACTGAGGCATATCTCTCGGAGTCAGCCTCAGCATTCCCCCGGCCACACCGCCTGCGATCGCACGGTAGCCTGCCGCAACGTTATAGAGAAGAATCAACATAAAAAACATCCCTTCTCTTTTTATGGTAATACTATCGGATGCCTTTCCGAATATAAACACTCCCCCATGTGCATGCAATGCAAATAACTCCAAAGCATAGAAAATAAAATATCACTTAGCTTCCTGTGTACGATCCTTTGTGACAGGGCCTCGTGTCGACCAGGAGTTGACTTTCACAGCATTCTATCCACGACGGGAAAAGAATAAACATTCGGACTCCTTGAGAGGATCTGAGACCAACTCGTCACAGCCGACCTAGAGCTTTACCAACAGAACGACCAGCACATGAGAAGGAATACTATTACTTCAGCATTCATTATAAATCATAATATGAATATACATAATGTAATACACAAATTACACACATATCATAAATATATATATATATATATATATATATATAACATACATATAAACGGATTGTCCGGAACCCTCGGGTCCCTAGTGACATTAATGTGTTCTGAATGTGTATGACCATGTACTGAATGCCCCAATTGTGGATCTAACAGGAAACCTTATGGTCGACAGCAGGGAGTAGTAACCAGGAAAAAAAACATTCTTGCCACCCTGAGGGGTCTGAGGGGAGTATACGTAAATAATTCTAAAAACACTCCCCCACATATACCACCATGTCTGTGCACGAGCCACAGGCCCATGGAACCGTACCATACATATACAAATAAACATATATACGGTCATAATGCAGTTACAGCATGTTAATTTACACCCAGTAATAGCAGTTGGTGCCGACAGGGCCACCCACACACTAACTGTGTTTCCCATACAGTGTTTACTTTTGATAAGCATACAACTACCAACCTGCTGACTGTTCATCTACAGCATCAAGTACCAACAGGCGTCGGCAATGCCGACAGTGATTCCCATAGCTGATTGTGTAGACACATGTGGACTATAATGGGTATGCTGACAGGGAACACACAGAGAAACATGCACAGCAATGATTATATGCCTCATTTCTAAAGAAAAATAGTGCTAAATTCATTATAACACTAAAAATCTGTGTCCCCCCTTGTTTGTACACCTTTTTGGCGGGGACAGAGAAAAAATGGCGCTGAACACTGCTGTGAGGGCTAAGCCCCGCCCCCTCTTCGACGCGCTTCAGCCCCGGTATAATATAGTTTTATATGCAGGACAGGGGACCGTATGTAGTGTCTATACACTATATACCTGCCCAAATAACATACATAATGCTGTCCAGGGCGCCCCCCCTGCGCCCTGCACCCATGTAACCGTTGGTCTGTGTGGGAGCAATGGCGTGCAGCACGATCGCTGTAGTATACTGGCAGGGGTAATGTAGCTGGTGCCGGGGCCCGAATATGACTTGTGCCAGTGAGAATGAGAGACTCAGTAACTGCTGCCCAGGGCGCTCCCCCCCCAGCGCCCTGCACCCTGCGAGTGCCGCTGGTGTGTGGGAGCATGGAGTGTGGGAGCACCTCCGCTACTGAAGTCTTCTGCCGTCTGACGTCTTCTGTTCTTCTAATACTCACCCGGCTTCTTTCTTCTGGCTTCTGTGAGGGGGGTGACGGCGCGGCTCCGGGAACAAGCAGCTAGGCGCACCAAGTGATCGAACCCTCTGGAGCTAATGGTGTCCAGTAGCCTAAGAAGCAGAGCCCTTGAACTAAGAAGAAGTAGGTCTGACTTCTCTCCCCCCAGTCCCACGATGCAGGGAGCCTGTAGCCAGCAGGTATCCCTGAAAATAAAAAACCTAACAATAAAGACTTTAGAGAAACTCTGTAGAGCTCCCCTAGTGTGTGTCCAGTCACTCCTGGGCACAGAGTCTAATGAGGTCTGGAGGAGGGGCACAGAGGGAGGAGCCAGTTCACACCCATTCAAAGTCTTATAGTGTGCCCATGTCTCCTGCGGATCCCGTCTATACCCCATGGTCCTTACGGAGTCCCCAGCATCCTCTAGTACGTATGAGAAAGTGAGATTATAGGTGTATAGAGTCTTGTATATGCTTTATTTGCTTGCACATATGTGTTTATATGTAAAACCTATTTGCTGCAAACCATTTGGTTTCTTGTTTTTGTAATACTATATATCTCCTATATAATAGCCCAGACTCTGTGCCTGGGCCTCTAACGCTGGGCGGAGTCACAGCACTGGCCAATTATATAGGAGGATTGTGTGACGTCCCAGCGGTGCTGTACAGGGGAAGGGCTGACGTGACACACACCACATCTGCCATCACCCCGCCTCCAATTACCCCCCAACAAACAATTCCGACCCGAACCCCCTGCACCGACCCGTCTGCCTCACCCGTCTGTTTCACACCACTCCACCACATGAGCGGGTGATCAGCGGCGTGTGGTGCCGGGAGCCGGTAACAGCCGCCTGCCTCCTACCCTCTCCCGGCCTGCCTGCTGCTGCTGTGTGTCCGATGGCCGCCGTCCGTCACTCACGGCGGCTGTTTCTCCGCCGCCGGCCGCTCCTACGGGTTAGACTCCAAAGCCGCCCTCCCTGCTCTGGACAAACACTGAGCACAGCACAGCTGTGCGTCCTCCTGCCTCCCAGCCCTCCCGCGACGCCAGGTAATGGGGAGGCTGGAGACAGACCGTGTAGGATGTGCTGACGAGGGGGGGGCTGGAGCAGCACTATAACAGAAGGTATGTGCCTCTTCATGGCTGTCAGCTCCCCCTGTATAGTGTGTGTGCATATGTCAGTGTGCCCCTGTACAATGTGTGTGTGTGGATGGGGGAGGGTACGCAGGCCAACGTTCCCCCAGTTTCCCCCTTTTACAGCAAAAATGTACACACAGAGCAGCAGCAATGGAGGTAGCGATACACGGCAGCTGCCCTTAGCACCCCCACACCCGCTTTCCCCCAAGCGCAGCACCCACCCATTTCACATCTGCACCACCCCCGCAACCGGCCCTCCCCCACTCGCAGCCCCACCCCTTACCCGCCCCTCCCCCATCCTCGGCACCCCTGCATCCGCCCCACCCACGCCACTCGCCCCTCCCGCACCTGTGGCACCCCCGCCACTACACGCCCCCAACCGCTAACTTGCATCCACCCCTCCACCACCTGCTACACCCCCGCAACCCCACCTCCCTCCGTGTCATCTCCGCACCCACCTCTCCCCCACCCGCACCAGCTCCGGACCCCCTACTCCACTGGCGGTACCCCCGCACCCGCCCCTCCACCAACCGCCTGTCACCTATACTGTGCCTATGTCCCCTATACTGTTATCTCTGCGGAGCCCCATCTGGATGCACCTCACGCAATCCCACACCTCCACCAACCACAGCACCACCGCACCCTCCCCCACCACCGCATCCGCCCTTCCCCCAACCACGCAACTCCCACACCCGGCCCTCACCCACCCGCCGCACCTCCTCAACCAACCATACACCACCCGCGGCACCACCGCTACCCCCCCCCCCCCAACAATTTTGCTCAGGACTCTTTTCCCCACCCGACGCACCCCAGGACACCCTCCCCCATCTGGCTCGGTCCCTCACCCCACACTCTCCCATCCACAACATCTCCGGCCCCATCCGCCCCCCTTCACCTGCAGCATCTACAGACACCCGCCTCCATCTCCAGTCCCCTGCCCCCCCCCACCCGCCCCTCTACCACCCGAAGCTCCCCTGCAACCGCCCCTCCCCCACCCGCAACACCCCTGGCCCCCCTCCACCATCCGTGTCTCCCCTGCACCCACCACTCCCCCAACCACAGAACCTACTAAGTGATTCATCGTACCCTGCGTACGCTGTTCACACAGTCGCAAGCCCTTTGTCTCCACAATATGTAACCAATGACAAAATAATTAGGTTTGGAGGTAATACTCCATATATTCAACATATTGCACGCCAAAAGCCCGTGCTATGCTTAAGGCGGCGTAGCCCCTTGCGACGGTGTGAAGAGCGCCCTTAGGGCGCGATGAGCCACCTAGTAGTATGTAATTACCATCATAATATTTATTGCTTCCTAGCCCTTTATATTCATGTGGTTCTCAATGTCAGGCCAGCCCTATAACAAAGTCCTATTCGATGAAATGCATAGTGGCAAGTGGTGTGGCCTAGCAAACGGATGCTTTTCTACAGACCCCTGATTGATGTGTTTATTTCTTTGCTGTAGATGCATATTTAGATTAATTAATTCTGCAAAAATAAAATTGATGTCTTTCAATGCACTGTTAGGCTCTTTTGTGTGTGTATACAGTATATATATATACCAACAAATATAAAACCACAGCACTCACCACCCCAGAAGTGGGGTGCAGTGTCTGCACTCACCACTCATAGGGTGGGGTGCATGTAGCCCATGGCCATCTACTTAAAAATATACAAACAGAAAGTTCAGCACTCACCAAAGCAAGCTGATTTTTTTACTAATATATATATATATATATATATATATATATATATATATATATATATACATACACTGCTCAAAAAAATAAAGGGAACACTTAAACAACACAATGTAACTCCAAGTCAATCACACTTCTGTGAAATCAAACTGTCCACTTAGGAAGCAACACTACTGATTGACAATCAATTTCACATGCTGCTGTGCAAATGGAATAGACAACAGGTGGGAATAATAGGCAATTAGCAATAAAGGAGTTGTTCTGAAGGTGGTGACCACAGACCACTTCTCAGCTCCTATGCTTTCTGGCTGATGTTTTGGTCACTTTTGAAAGCTGGCGGTGCTTTCACTCTAGTGGTAGCATGAGACGGAGTCTACAACCCACACAAGTGGCTCCGGTAGTGCAGCTCATCCAGGATGGCACATCAATGCGAGCTGTGACAAGAAGGTTTGCTGTGTCTGTCAGCGTAGTGTCCAGAGCATGGAGGCGCTACCAGGAGACAGGCCAGTACATCAGGAGACGTGGAGGAGGCCGTAGGAGGGCAACAACCCAGCAGCAGGACAGCTACCTCCGCCTTTGTGCAAGGAGGGACAGGAGGAGCACTGCCAGAGCCCGGCAAAATGACCTCCAACAAGCCAGAAATGTGCATGTGTCTACTCAAACGATCAGAAACAGACTCCATGAGGGTGGTATGAGGGCCCGACATCCACAGGTGGGGGTTGTGCTTACAGCCCAACACCGTGCAGGACGTTTGGCATTTGCCAGAGAACACCAAGATTGGCAAATTCGCCACTGGCACCCTGTGCTCTTCACAGATGAAAGCAGGTTCTCACTGAGCACATGTGACAGGCGTGACAGAGTCTGGAGACGCCAAGGAGAACGTTCTGCTGCCTGCAACATCCTCCAGCATGACTGGTTTGGCAGTGGGTCAGTAATGGTGTGGGGTGGCATTTCTTTGGGGGGCCGCACAGCCCTCCATGTGCTCGCCAGAGGTAGCCTGACTGCCATTAGGTACCGAGATGAGATCCTTAGATCCCATGTGAGACCATATGCTGGTGCGGTTGTCCCTGGGTTCCTCCTAATGCAAGACAATGCTAGACCTCATGTGGCTGGAGTGTGTCAGCAGTTCCTGCAAGACGAAGGCATTGATGCTATGGACTGGCACGCCCGTTCCCCAGACCTGAATCCAATTGAGTACATCTAGGACATCATGTCTCGCTCCATCCACCAACGTGGCGTTGCACCACAGACTGTCCAGGAGTTGGCGGATGCTTTAGTCCAGGTCTGGGAGGAGATCCCTCAGGCGACCATCCGCCACCTCATCAGGAGCATGCCCAGGCGTTGTAGGGCGGTCATACAGGCACGTGAAGGCCACACACACTACTGAGACTCATTTTGACTTGTTTTAAGGACATTACATCAAAGTTGGATCAGCCTGTAGTGTGTTTTTCCACTTTAATTTTGAGTGTGACTCCAAATACAGACCTCCATGGGTTAATAAATTTGATTTCCATTGATAATTTTTGTGTGATTTTGTTGTCACCACATTCAACTATGTAAAGAACAAAGTATTTAATAAGAATATTGCATTCATTCAGATCTAGGATGTGTTATTTTAGTGTTCCCTTTATTTTTTTGAGCAGTGTATATATACAGTATATATATAGGAAGGTTATTTCTTTGGGGTGCGCCTACAACTTGTATATTTCAAAGGGTTGTAAACCTTTGTACAGAAAGCAGAAAACCTCTTTTACCATTCTAAAATAAATTAAATTAGCATCAGTCTTTTTCTTCTCCAAGATTAACATACATTTATTTCTTAAAAGTTCTCCCTTAAAATAGAATTTACTAAAACTTAGTACAGTAAGACAATATTATGTACATAGATACAATTTGTTTCTGTAGATACTTGATATATTGACAATTTGTTCTCTCTCTTTAAGGATCCAAATACTATATCACCCAACAGGTTTTGTCATTTATGACTTCATCAGGGGTGTCCTTAGTATTCACTATCGAACGTTACTCAATTAATTGGCCATAGTGTGGTCTCCTTAGTTAGATTGATGTTCTCATCAGTATCAGTGATCGGACAGATTCTTTGACTGGTGCCTCTTATCCTGTAATATATATCTACTTGTAGATTTTTCCCTCAGGGGAATTTTACGGAATTCTAATTTTCCAAATCCTGCATTCGGCTATACGGCTACCCAAATGATTGCCCTCTGGCTGCCCGCTAGTTTTCCCACTCAATGTTCTCAGCCAATTTTGCGGGAAAAATTAGAGGATTGCCACCAATTTCTTAGATTGTTTAACGTAAGGATCCCTCTCCTGGTCTGTCCTGTCTCCTTGTCTGTCAGACTAATATATATATATGAACGTTATGGTAAGAACTTACCGTTGATAACGTGATTTCTCTTATGTCCACAGGTATCCACAGGATAACATTGGGATATTGTCGAGCGACAGCGAAAATGGCACCAACACGGTCACAAGCTTTCTGGCCTCCCAGGATGCATTGGGGCCTCCACTATATAGTCCCGCCCACTGACTCAGTCAGATCAGTTCTTTCCACAGCGATTATAGGCAGGAACATTAGGTAGAGACCTGTACAGGCGATAAGAACACACATGCACACCCTTCCATACAAGAAGGAAGAGGTTGTTAGTGTTTGTCTAGATCCTCAAATCAGATGCGTCCGGGTGGGATCCCTGTGGATACCTGTGGACATAAGAGAAATCACGTTATCAACGGTAAGTTCTTACCATAACGTTCATTTCTCTGGCTGGGTCCACAGGATTATCCACAGGATAACATTGGGATTCCCAAAGCCATTTTAGTGGTGGGGACGCTCCTGATTGCACAGGAGGACCTTTCGCCCGAAGTCTGCGTCATGAGAGGCAAAAGTATCCAAGGCATAATGTCTGATGAATGTGTTTATGGAAGACCATGTGGCTGCCTTACATACCTGTTCTGCTGATGCACCCTGTTGTGCTGCCCAAGAAGGACCTACCTTACGTGTAGAGTGTGCAGAGACATTAGCCGGAATAGGGAGATCTGCATGAGAATAAGCTTCAGATATTACCATTCGGAGCCATCTCGCCAGCGTCTGTTTACTAGCAGGCCAACCTCTCCTATGGAATCCGTAGAGGATGAAGAGGGAATCTGTTTTCCTGATGGCACTACTACGATCCATGTAGATTTTTAAAGCCCGGACCACGTCCAGCGACGCTTCTCCCGCAGATAGTCCCAATACCTGAAAAGCTGGGACTACAATCTCTTCATTCAGGTGAAACTTTGATACCACCTTTGGAAGATAACTAGATCTCGTTCTGAGAACTGCTCTGTCTGGAAAAAAACCTTAGGAAAGGATAATGCTCCTAAATCTGACACTCTTCTGGCTGACGCCATTGCCAGTAAAAAAATAACTTTAACCGTTAACCACTTAAGATCCGCTCTCTCAAGTGGTTCAAACAAAGGACCCTGGAGAAATTTAAGAACTAAATTCAAATCCCAGGGAGCTGCAGGAGGAACAAATGGAGGTTGAATATGTACTACTCCTTGGAAAAATGTACGTACATCCTGTAGGTCAGCAATCTTCTGCTGAAACCATACAGTCAATGCTGAGACTTGCACCCTCAAGGAAGCAACCTTCAACCCTTTATCCAATCCTGCCTGCAGGAAATCCAAAATTCTAGGTACTTTAAAAGATCTCGGATTGTAATTTTTTCCAGAACACCAATGAATATAGGCTTGCCATATTCTATGATATACACGGGCCGAAGAAGGCTTTCTTGCTCTAAGCATGGTTTGGATTACTTGCTTTGAAAATCCTTTAGCCTCTAAGATAGAGGTTTCAACAGCCACGCCGTCAAAGACAGGCGATCCAGATGACTGTGACAACAAGGACCCTGCATTAACAGATCTGGACGTTGAGGGAGCAGTATCGGTGCTTCCACGGACATTCTCAACAGATCTGTGTACCAATGCCTTCTTGGCCAAGCTGGAGCTATTAGAATGATCGCTCCTTTTGCCTGTTTTATCTTTCTCACTACTCTGGGTAACAGATATTGGAGGGAACAGATATGCCAGCTGAAACCTCCATTCTACTGACAGTGCGTCTACCAGGACTGCTCCTGGGTCCCTTGTTCTTGATCCGTACCTCGGAACTTTGTTGTTTAGACGAGACACCATAAGGTCTATCTCCGGTAGACCCCATCTGTTCACCAGTGTCTGAAACACTTCTGGGTGTAGTGCCCATTCGGTTTCCTGAATGGTGTGCCGTCTGAGAAAATCCGCTTCCCAATTTAGTACACCCGGGACAAATACTGCTGACAATGCTGGGAGATGGAGTTCTGCCCACTTTAGAATGGGAGTTACTTCCTCCATCAGACTCTTGCTGTGAGTCCCTCCTTGATGATTTAGGTATGCTACTGCCGTCGCATTGTCTGAGCGGATCTGGACTGGTCTTCCTTGTAGATTGTCCTTTGCCTGAACTAGGGCCAAGTAAATGGCTCTTATTTCTAACAGATTTATCGGCAGGCGACTTTCCCTTGCGGTCCATTTTCCCTGGAACCATAGGCTTCCGAGTACCGCCCCCCAACCTTGCAGGCTTGCATCTGTCGTCAGGACTTGCCACTCTTTTATCCAAAAGGGTCTCCCCTTGTTTAAATGGTCTGTCTGTAGCCACCATGCTAGAGACCTTTTTACATTTACTGGAATCTTTATCATCTGCTTCTTTATTGTTTGATGATTTCCGTTCCATTTTGTCAAAATGAGATGCTGCAATGGCATGGAGTGGAATTGCGCATATTCCACCATGTCGAACGTTGATACCATCAGACCCAACAGTCGCATTGCTGCATGGACTGACATTGTCTGGGCTTGCAACGCTTCCTGAGCCATGACCTGCACCTTGACTATTTTCTTCTTTGGTAAGAGAACTCTCTGTAGGTCTGAATCCAATATGGCTCCCAAATGAACCATCCGCTGTGATGGATTCAGGGACGACTTCTCCCAATTTATGAGCCACCCGTGTCTCTGTAAACAAACTATCGTCTGTTGGAGATGGCTCAACAGTAAATCTTGCGACTGTGCTAAGATTAATAGGTCGTCTAGGTATGGGAATATCCTTATCCCTTGTTTGTGCAGACAAGCTGCCATAACCACCATGATCTTGGTAAACACCCTGGGTGCTGTAGCTAGCCCGAAGGGCAGAGCTTGGAACTGGAAGTGTTCCTTGAGGATGGAAAACCTGAGGTAACACTGATGTGATAGTGCTATAGGCACATGTAGGTAAGCATCCCGCACATCCAGAGATACCATATAGTCTCCCGGTTCCATAGCCAACATTATGGAGCGTAACGTCTCCATGTGGAACTTCGGGATCCATATGTAATTGTTCAACATCTTCAGATTTAGAATTGGTCGATATGACCCATTTGGTTTCTGGATTAGAAACAGATTGGAGTAATACCCCTGTCCCTTTTGTGATGGAGGTACTGGGACAATCACACCTTACTGCAGTAATTTTTGGACTGCTTCTTGCAGGGCATTGGCCTTCGAGTCTATACGAGACGGGCTGGTGCAAAAAAATCTTTGAGGAGGCTGCCTCCTGAATGGGAACCCATACCCCTGAGATACTACCCTTAGGGTTGTAGGTAGCCGGAAATCTGACCTTCTTCGATTCAGCCTCTGACTCTAGGATATCCGATAAAGGTTTTCCAAATAATATATTACCCATGAAAGGCAATGCTTTCAATTCCTTCTTGGACTCCGCATCTGCCTTCCAGGTCCGTAGCCAGACTGCTCTGCGAGCGACTACTGCCAGGGCTGAAGCTTTAGAAGCAACAGTGCCTTTTTACATCAATGGCTGCTTCTTCTAAATACTGGGCAGATTGTCTTAAACGGCAAAGACGATCCTCTTGCTCCCTAGTAGGAGAGGGGATGTCATTCTCTAGTTCCTCTATCCATTCGCCCATTGCCTTTGCTACCCAGGCCGAAGCCATAGCAGGTCTTACCACTGCACCCACAAGAGAAAAAATATTTTTCAATAGGCTCTCTACCCTCCTGTCTGTGACATCATTCAAAGAGGTAGATGACAGTGGCAAAGCAGATTTGTGCACGAGTCGCAGAACATGTGCATCTACTTTTGGAGGAACTTCTCTCTTCGAACAATCTCCAGCAGGAAATGGATAATAAGAATCCCATCTCCTAGGAATCTTATACTTTTTACCGGGCGCTGCCCAAGACTCATCCATCATTTCCGTCAACTCCTCTGACGCTGGAAATTCAGCTTTCACTGACTTTGTTCGTTTGAATACAGGTGCTTTTGCTTTTAACGCTGTCTTGGCTGGTTCTTCCAGAGAAAGCACAGCCTTTACTGCATTAATGAGTTCAGCTACATCATCTGAACTAAAGCTCTGCGACTGATCATCATACGGAGTTGAATCTATTGTTTCCGCATCATCATCCTCTTGTGTAGTCTGCCATACAGACGTATCTGTCTTAGTCTTACCTACCCCTTGGTTGCTTGTAGAGGCTACTGGAACCAAACCATAGGAAGGGAGCTGCATGTATGGGTTCATAGTGTAACCTAACCCCTGAGGTGGTGCTACTGGAGCTAACCTGTCCGCTATTGAAGACAGAGTCTTTGCGAACATATTCCATGGTGGCTCTACTGGAGGTTGAACTAACTCCTGTTTTTTACTTCGCTGAAAAGCGAAACAGTTTGCACACAAACCCTCATAAGTGACCAATTGAATCATATCAATTACCCCTGACTTACAAGATAAGCATGTTAGGGCTGTAGGAGTGCTTGACAAATTCTCCTCATCACTTTTGCCGCTCACAGACATTTTTTCTGATATTGACTACACAATTTTGTGACTGAACCACACCCTATAATCAGTATATAGAGGTGAAATCAATCTGACCACAGTGCACCTGATTTGAGGGTCAGAACAGGACTGACATTACACAGAAAAGTCAGCACACATACTAGCAGTCAGTCACATGTTAAAGCATTAGACATTGTCATATGAGAATACAACCTCCATAATAACTTATACATAAGTAGGAAAATTGTACTTCTGTTTAACTGGTTCTTTTTCAACATAACATGCAGAAAACACAGTAATATACAGGTCTCATATGCAATAGGTACTAAAAATTAACAGTGCACACTAAGAAGTAGAAGGAATTTTTAGTACTGTATACCCTGCCTCCAGGGAGCGGGATACAGGGAGACTCACCACACTTCCATATCCAAGCAAAGACGCTCGAAAGACGCTGAGTGGATTCAGACGCTACTGGTGTACACTGCCGCTCTTGGTAACTGATAACGGACACGGACGCTGAGCGACTCCACGTGCATGCAGACACTAAAGGCCTGCGACTCGGTCTAGGCGGGTTTATATCCAGTGTACACAACCGCAGCGTCTAAGCTGCGACCGAGTACCCTCGTGGTAGCGTCTGAGCCGGAAGTGAGGTTATTCAGTTCATGAAACGAGAGACCCGCGGGAACTGGCCATGAACTCGGAGGAGGGACGGCCAGGAGAGCGTCTGAAACCCCCTGTTGACTTAAACTCCCAGGATCGCGGCCTCACCTAGTCCTGGCGCCTATGATCCCCGGAGCGTAGTGCTGTCACACTCGAGATGTTCGGCGCATCAACACGCTGTTTGTAGTCTCCACCAAATCAGCGTAGCTGTGTCCTGACCCCTCTAGTAAGAGGAAGTCCATATACTCACTGTCTCCCCATGCTCCGGCCACAGCCTGGTAACGTCTGCTGGACCTGCTAGAACATCCGACACAGACGCCCGTCGAGACAGCACTGTACCGTGAAGGTAAGCGTTGCTGCGACCCGGTGGGGAGTTGTTGGAGCGACTCTTTCTAATACACGTTTAAGACACTGTTAAGAGAAGTCGCTCAAACAAAAACAGTAAGTCTATAAAAATAAAGTAATGAAAACTTGAGGCTGCTTTCACAGCAGCCCTGTGACCATGCGGCTTCCTGCCGCACCAAGCAAAAAACTGATCTGACTGAGTCAGTGGGCGGGACTATATAGTGGAGGCCCCAATGCATCCTGGGAGGCCAGAAAGCTTGTGACCGTGTTGGTGCCATTTTCGCTGTCGCTCGACAATATCCCAATGTTATCCTGTGGATAATCCTGTGGACCCAGCCAGAGAAATATATATATATATATATATATATATATATATATATATATACACAAACAGAAAGTTCAGCACTCACCAAAGCAAGCTCACTTATTTTCACAACATCAATAAATTAATGATGGGGGTTTAGTTAGTGAATTGGCCAATGCACGGAAGCCTGCAAACCGCTCGCCAAGGTACCCCATCTTCATGCAGGTCCTACACTATCACAGAGTCTCAAAAATTAAAACCTAGCAACTGTATCACACATAATATAACTGCAAATATGCCCACTTGGTTTACTGTGTATCTGCCAAATACTCCATGGCTTTTAAAGGTACACTAGTCACCTGACACTGCCAGATAAATTACTAAAGAAAGAACAGCTGACTCAGGTTTGAGATAATTGGGCTTGCGTAGGGGTGAATGAACAAAGCTTGTGGCCACAGATATGAGTTATGTAGGGTTACATAGTGATAGTGTAGGACCTGCATGAAGATGGGGTACCTTTGCGAGCGGTTTGCAGGCTTCCGTGCATTGGCCAATTCACTAACTAAACCCCGATCATTTATTTATTGATGTTGTGAAGATAAGTGAGCTTGCTTTGGTGAGTGCTGAACTTTCTGTTTGTATATTTTTAAGTAGGTGGCCATGGGCTGCATGCACCCCACCCTATGAGTGGTGAGTGCAGACACTGCACCCCGCTTCTGGGGTGGTGAGTGCTGTGGTTTTATATTTGTTGGTGTATATATATATATATATATATATATATATATATACACATATATATATATATATATGTATATATACACATCTGAATGCACTCTGGTCACCCATCCAGGTGTAACTGAGATCTGGACCCTTCTAAATATGCATGGGCTGGGAGAGGCGGCACTCAGGAGACTTGAAGAAGCTTAAAACCAACAAAACGTGCTTTATTACAGGTCTACATTATGGGGTTCATGACCCCTTCCCCAGAATAATAAAGCTGCCTCTCTCCCAGCCCATACTGAATAATGGAAAACAAATCTAGACAAATGTCACAGACCTGTTAATATCCGGCTCTCCCAGCCCATATATATATATATATATATATATATATATATATATATATAAAATAAAGTGCAAGACTATATTTTGCATATTCTGCTTTTTCAGATTAGAAAGTAAATGTCAATGTGCTTTAGTGTAGACACTGCAAGCTTGCTGTGAGCTTACCTGGGGCTCTAAGTTGATTTGCTACTAGAACAAAATAAAGATATTGATATGCAGCTGTAGTAAATAGCAAGAGAGACAACTTGCATTTATATACAGTTTGTATTTCTAACCAAACATTATCATCTGGGACTTACTGCTAATGTGAAACTTTGAAGTCTATTTAATTTTTTTTTTTAACAAAGAATAGTACTCTGAATATGTTAAATTCAGAGATATTTTCTGTCAACAGAGATACTGGCAGAGGAAGAGGCATCAGCGGGACCTTGATCCGGAAACTGGCATTGACAATTATGGTGTAGGGGAGGCACAGTATGTGAGGTGTAAGAATCTGCTTTCCCAAGTTAGGTGTAGGGATGGTAAGCTAGAATTAACAAAAATACTTTTAAGAACTTGAAGTCTAGGAGGCAGGATGCAAGTCTACTGGAGTGAGGAAAAGCATTCCAGAGGTTAGGAGCAGCCCTGGAGAATTTGCCACTGAGAGGGTGGGAAGGGGTGATTATGAAAGAGATGAGGCAATAATCATTAGCAGAGCGAAGAGGGTGGGAGACGTTATGGTAGCTGAATGTTTCAAGTGGACTGAAGTTCTTGTTTGTGATGCTGGATCCGATCACCATACTGCCAGTCGGGATGCAGGCAGTCCAGAATACTGATGGCGGAATACCGACATAGATCACAATGCCAGCGCCAGAATCCCGATTGCCAGCGTCCCAATTATAAGTATTCAGGGGCTGGGAAGGGTTAGGACGAGGGGAGGGGGGGGGGGGGTAGGTTTAGGCTGCAGTGGAAGGGTTAGGATGAGGCTACGGGGGAAGGGAAGCAAGGTTAGGGATAGGCTGTGGGGAGGGGGTGAGGGGTAGACACTAAGGGGAGAGGGTTAGATTTAGGCTTCTGAGAGGAGGGAGGTTAGGGTCAGGCTGCCGGGAGGGAGGGTTAGGATTAGGTGGATAGGTGGTTAGGATTAGACCACTTACCAATCAGGTGTAGTTCCTGCGCTTCTGGATGAGGCTCTCTGTATTCTGATCGCCAGCATCCCTATCGCTGGGATCTCGATACTAACCCTGTTATGCTTTTAGTGGAGTCTCATGTGCCACTTTGGACACCTTTCAACCACCTTACTCTGCCCTGTGAAAGACTAAATCAGGAGTTCTAGAGCTGCCTCTATGCTTTAACAATTTTGAGCTCTGTTGATCTTGGTACGCTATGTATAAGTATTACTACTATCTCCAGTTACATGATCTATAAATGACAGTGCTGTTTTCACAGTCTGATATTAAACATGCAAATACATGAAAAACTTAATCATATTGCAGACACCCGGAAAGTAGGCAAGACTCATGGAGGCCTCCTCCGCTGCCCACCCACAAGTTAGGTGGCAGTCTTGGACGGCTTGGTGATGTGATTCACTCTGAATCATGTCATAATAGCCCCTGAACGTCACTGCACAATGCCTAGAATCACGGCTTTGTACAGCAGATGATGGGAACATGGCACTATGCCCCCCACACCACTGATAGACACACACACGCACATACAAAAAACATATACAGTTGTATTCTATGCACGTGTACCACAATCATGCAGCCCCTTTGGCTCAGCGAGTACATGTGTCTCACAGACATCTAGATCAAATTGTTGCAGTTAGAACAGCAGCATTACATTTTCCTTTATACTGTAAATACTGTACCACATATGGTTTATAAAGCATTGTGCTACTAGCACTCGGTGATTTATAGATTGATTTTAGGAACTATTACAGTGATTTTTCTGTGTGGGGATTAATCCTGGATTATCAAGATTCTATTGAAGACTTCAAATAGCTGCCTACCGTATGTCTGCACGGTGAAAGTTATTCTTTTTATAAGTTATTTTTATCTCTCGCCTAGGCTTAATGTGCTTATTTTCATTCTCTACAAGATAAGTGCAGAAGGTTTCTTCATGGGAACCATGTATATTCAAAATAATTAATTATACAAAATGTCAGGTAGCCAGTTGGTTTAATCTATGCCGTGTGTGTGTGTGTATATATATATATATATATATATATATATATGTGTGTGTGTATATATATATATATATATATATATATATGTGTGTGTGTATATATATATATATATATATATTGTAACACTGTAGGGGTGCAAGGCGCCTTTTCCTGGGGAATATGGCCGCACGCAGCAGCTGAGGAACAACACAAGTCCAGTTTCTGGTACAACTGACCCCGGCCAGTTTTATTGAAACAGAAAATAAAACAAACCCCAAAATAAAAATACCTTGCCTGTCCGGCACTAACTAAACATAAGTTATTCCTAACTGTCGCTAAACAAAACACAGAGTTCTTCAGTACATACTGTATAGCTTACTTGCATCAGAAAGCGTGTCTCTCACACACAGATCCTGCAGCCTTCCCAGGCAGTCTGCCCATACTAATCAGGTTAGAAGCACTATAACACTCTTACACAGCTGAAACCCTGATTAGCCCTCTGTGAGGCCAAAGACCCGAACTGGGCCCAATGTCTAGAACTCGCCTTATCTCTCTCTCAGAGCCTTTACCCAGCTTTTACAGCAAACTGAAAAGGTTCAGACAAAACAAAAAGCATTTTTCCTAGAAGTTAACATTTTCTAAAACATGTAAGACAAGAACCTGGGACAAATATACCTGCCCTCAAACACTATCCCAGTGTTCTTGTCACATATCCCCCTCCCCTGTTTCGACCTAGGGGCCGGAACACTTGTAGCCCCCAAACAGAAGATGCGAGACAATGCATCTGCGTTGGCCAATTGTGTTCCCGGTCTATGTTCGACAGTAAACTTAAAGTCCTGCAACGCTAGAAACCATCTAGTTACACGAGCATTCTTGCCTCTATTTACATACATCCATTTTAAAGGGGCATGGTCTGTCACTAGTCTGAATTGTCTACCCAAGAGGTAATATCTCAAGGTATCTAGTGCCCACTTAATGGCCAAAGCCTCCTTTTCCACAATGGCATACCTTTTTTCATGCTCATTGAGTTTCCTACTCAAATAAATGATAGGGTGTTCGTCCCCATCTCTGGTTTGGGACAGCACAGCACCTATCCCTACCTCTGAGGCATCTGTCTGTACCACAAATTCTTTTGAAAAATCTGGTGTTATCAACACCGGTTGTGAACACAAAGCCACTTTTAACGCTTGGAACGCCTTTTCTGCATCAGGGTTCCATTTCACCACATTTGACTGCTTCCCTTTGGTAAGGTCTGACAACGGCACCGCTGTGGTCGCAAAATTAGGAATAAACCGTCTATAGTACCCAGTAATTCCCAAAAAAGCCCTTACCTGTTTTTTATTCACTGGACGAGGCCAGTTTTGAATAGCATCAACTTTATTCAATTGGGGCCTAATCAGACCTCTGCCTATGGTGAAGCCCAAGTATTTGACCTCCTCCATTGCGAGGCAGCACTTCTTTGGGTTAGCAGTTAACCCTGCCTCTCTGATTGAGTCCAGTACTGCTTGTACTTTAACCAAATGGGACCCCCAGTCTGTACTGTGAATTACCACATCATCCAAATAGGCAGCTGCATATTTTCTATGGGGCCTCAAAATTTTATCCATCGCCCGTTGAAAGGTTGCTGGAGCCCCATGCAACCCAAAGGGTAACATCTTATACTGGTACAGCCCCTCCGGAACCGAAAAGGCTGTTTTTTCTTTGGCGCTATCACATAAAGGTATTTGCCAGTAACCTTTGGTCAGGTCCAATGTGGTGAGAAACCTGGCTGTTCCCAGCCTTTCTACAAGCTCATCCACACGGGGCATGGGGTATGCGTCAAACTTGGACACCTCATTTAACTTACGAAAGTCATTACAGAAGCGTATGCTACCGTCGGGCTTCGGGATGAGCACTATGGGACTGGACCACTCACTGTTAGACTCCTCTATGACTCCCAGTTCTAACATGGTTTTAACTTCCTTAGAAATAGCTTCTCGCTGAGCTTCAGGAATCCTATATGGCTTTAAATGAACCCTGACCCCTGGTTCTGTGACAATGTCATGTTTTATTATGGTCGTTCGGCCAGGCAGCTCTGAAAATACCTCCCTATTTTGGATGAGAAATTCTTTAACCTGATTGTTCTGATCAGCTGATAATGTCTCTGACACCTTCACTGCGGGAAGCAACCGGGGTGAAGACACCGAAGGGCAAGGCTCCGCTGACAGAGACAACCTATCTTTCCAGGGTTTGATTAAGTTAACATGGTAGATCTGTTCGGGTTTTCTCTTTCCCGGCTGGTATACTTTGTAATTAACCTCATTCACTTTTTCCCTAATCTCAAATGGACCCTGCCATTTAGCTAGGAATTTGCTTTCCACAGTGGGTACCAAAACAAGAACTCTATCGCCAGGAGCAAATTCCCGTATCTTGGCACTCCGGTTATAGACCCTCTGTTGAGCACTTTGGGCCTGTTCCATGTGCTCTCTGACAACAGGTACCACGGCTGCAATCCTATCCTGCATTTGTGTTACATGCTCAATAACGCTTCTATAAGGAGTGGGCTGTCCTTCCCACGTCTCTTTGGCAATATCCAACAGCCCTCTGGGGTGTCTACCATACAACAAATCAAATGGAGAAAACCCCGTAGAGGACTGAGGAACTTCTCTGATGGCCATTAACAAGTAGGGCAACAAACAATCCCAGTTTTTCCCATCTCTCTCAACAACCTTTTTTAACATACTTTTTAATGTTTTATTAAACCTTTCCACCAACCCGTCAGTTTGGGGATGGTAGATGGACGTCCTGAGGTGAGTGACCTTAAATAACTTGCACAACTCTTTCATGATCCTTGACATAAATGGAGTACCTTGGTCAGTCAAAATTTCTTTTGGTATTCCCACTCTACTAAATACCTGCACCAGCTCCCTAGCTATCGCCTTGGTTGTGATAGTGCGTAAAGGGACAGCCTCAGGATATCGAGTGGCATAGTCCATAATTACCAGGATATACTGATGGCCCCGAGCAGACTTTAACAAGGGCCCCACGAGATCCATGGCTATTCTGTCAAACGGGACCTCTATAATAGGCATGGGAACTAGTGGGCTCCTGAAATGGGGTCTAGGGGCATGATACTGGCATTCAGGACAGGAAGAACAATATTCAGACACTTCTTTATAAACCCCTGGCCAAAAGAACCTTTGTAAAACTCTTTCAGTGTTTTTTTCTGCCCCTAAATGTCCTGCGGTAACGTGACTATGAGCTAAATCTAGTACCGTTCTCCGATAAGGCTGGGGAACTACCAGCTGTTCCACCACATCCTCACCCCTTTTGACAATGTGGTACAAGAGCTCATTACAGATGGCCATGTGGGGATACGTAACCCTGTCACCTGGTACCACAGGTTCCCCATTAACAATCTTAACATTCTCTCTAGCCTTTATTAAGGTAGGATCCTTTAACTGTTCAGACGCAAACAGATCCTTCTTTACCTCCAGGTCAGGCACGCTTTCAGT
This sequence comes from Pseudophryne corroboree, assembly GCF_028390025.1. Lineage (NCBI taxonomy): Eukaryota > Metazoa > Chordata > Amphibia > Anura > Myobatrachidae > Pseudophryne > Pseudophryne corroboree. The sequence goes on along the minus strand of NC_086449.1, from coordinate 439,856,108 downwards.
TCTAACTACTATGTCTCTGTTCCCGGCAAGAGGGTCCTCACTGGACTCCCCATCTGTCACTTCCCCAGCCAAACTAGCAAAAGGCAAAGGGCCAGAAAGTTCCGAAGACCCACGTACATCCATAAAATCACCGGTATTATCAACTGGCTTTTTACTTCACACATCTGTTGATAACCGTGATTCCCACAGTTTCCAAAAATGAGGAAAATCCCTCCCTATTATGGCCTCATGCACCAAGGTAGGGACCAGTCCCACTTTAACCATTGCTGACCCACAACAAGTTTCTATATTCACCTCAGCAGTGGCATAATGTTGGGTATCCCCATGTATGCAAGTTACCCCAATAGGTATTTGCTGGACCTTTAAGGGGTTCACTAACCCAGCTTTCACGAGGGTAACTAAACTTCCTGAATCTAGCAAGGCCTCTACCCGGTTACCCTCTAAGAACACATCACACATTTGTTTTTCCAGCTCAGGTGAAGGTACCACAGTACAGGCTAACCTAGCAAAGAAAGACATTCTGCGACATTCAAAGGCAGCATCACAATGCATGGGTTCTTGCGTGACTGGGCAATTGGCAATAACATGACCTGGCATACCACACCTAAAACATTTAACCACACGATTATCAACCCGTTTGGGCAGCATAGACCGTTCTAGCCCCATTGGCCTGTCTCCAGGGCCAGTGTTTACAGTCTCTCCAGCCTTGCGTTCTCTTAACCGCCCAGCAACGTTTTCCCACGGAACAGTCTTACCAGTCTTTACTGAAGGGCGCTGTCGAGGATCTATGGGTTGCTGGGTGGTCATCAGTAGTTCCTCTGCTACCAAATACCTCTCTACCATGTCCACTAATTGGTCAGCAGTACCCGGGTTTCCATGGCTCACCCACTTGCGCAGGACCATGGGCAAAGATCTCAAGTAGCGGTCCATGACGATTCTTTCCACCATCTGGGGACCAGTTAATGTCTCTGGCTGTAGCCATTTTTTTGTTAGCTGAATAAGGTCGTGCATCTGGGAGCGCGGAGGCTTCTCCATGGCGTACAGCCAACGGTGCACCCGTTGTGCTCGTACTGACAGCGTGACTCCCAGGCGGGTCAGGATCTCAGTCTTTAGTTTATCATAGTCCCGAGCCTCAGCAGGGCTTAAATCAAAGTAAGCTTTTTGGGGCTCACCTGACAGGAAAGGTGCCAGCAGACTGGCCCACTGTGCTTTCGGCCAGTTCTCACGCTCGGCAGTCCTTTCAAACGTGGTCAGATAGGCCTCCACATCATCAGCCTCTGTCATTTTCTGCAGGAAGTGACTGGCCCGTATAGAACTAGAGCTGGTTGGAGCACTGACGGCCACATCTCCAACCCGAGCTGCAAGTCTCTGCACCACTTCTGCTAAGGCCTCTCTATCCTGACGCTGTTGCCTGTAAAGTTCATCAACAACTGCCTGCTGTTGTCTCTTATTTTCCTCCATTGCCACCTGCTGCTGTCTGTTGGCCTCCTGCTGTAGTCTCCAATTTTCCTCCATTGCCACCTGCTGTTGTCTCCTATTTTCTTCCATTGCCACCTGCTGCTGTCGGTTGGCCTCCTGCTGAGCCGCTGTAGCTTGCAGCAAGGCTTTAAGCAGATCCTCCATGTCGACAGATTTTTCAGGCGGCTTTGTAGCTGCTTTCACCCAGGACATATATCAAACCCTCAGGGGTGAGTCTCAGTAACTTCACACTGGGCTGTATCTGCATAAACCACCGTTTTCTGCAGGCCTCACAAAGCTGCTGCTTTCACTTATGCGCAGAACGGGGTTGCTCGCATTCTCCACCAAGTTGTAACACTGTAGGGGTGCAAGGCGCCTTTTCCTGGGGAATATGGCCGCACGCAGCAGCTGAGGAACAACACAAGTCCAGTTTCTGGTACAACTGACCCCGGCCAGTTTTATTGAAACAGAAAATAAAACAAACCCCAAAATAAAAATACCTTGCCTGTCCGGCACTAACTAAACATAAGTTATTCCTAACTGTCACTAAACAAAACACAGAGTTCTTCAGTACATACTGTATAGCTTACTTGCATCAGAAAGCGTGTCTCTCACACACAGATCCTGCAGCCTTCCCAGGCAGTCTGCCCATACTAATCAGGTTAGAAGCACTATAACACTCTTACACAGCTGAAACCCTGATTAGCCCTCTGTGAGGCCAAAGACCCGAACTGGGCCCAATGTCTAGAACTCGCCTTATCTCTCTCTCAGAGCCTTTACCCAGCTTTTACAGCAAACTGAAAAGGTTCAGACAAAACAAAAAGCATTTTTCCTAGAAGTTAACATTTTCTAAAACATGTAAGACAAGAACCTGGGACAAATATACCTGCCCTCAAACACTATCCCAGTGTTCTTGTCACAATATATAAATTGTTAAATATCTGAATGCATAAGGAATATAATTTATTTCACTTAATACAATACTAGGTGGCTCATCGCGCCCTAAGGGCGCTCTTCACACCGTCGCAAGGGGCTACGCCGCCTTAAGCATAGCACGGGCTTTTGGCGTGCAATATGTTGAATATATGGAGTATTACCTCCAAACCTAATTATTTTGTCATTGGTTACATATTGTGGAGACAAAGGGCTTGCGACTGTGTGAACAGCGTACGCAGGGTACGATGAATCACTTAGTAGGTTCTGTGGTTGGGGGAGTGGTGGGTGCAGGGGAGACACGGATGGTGGAGGGGGGCCAGGCGTGTTGCGGGTGGGGGAGGGGCGGTTGCAAAGGAGCTTCGGGTGGTAGAGGGGCAGGTGGGGGGGGCAGGGGACTGGAGATGGAGGAGGGTGTCTGTAGATGCTGCAGGTGAAGGGGGGGCGGATGGGGCCGGAGATGTTGTGGATGGGAGAGTGTGGGGTGAGGGACCGAGCCAGATGGGGGAGGGTGTCCTGGGGTGCGTCGAGTGGGGAAAAGAGTCCTGAGCAAAATTGTTGGGGGGGGGGGAAGGGGGTAGGGGTGGTGCCGCGGGTGGTGTAGGGTTGGTTGAGGGGGTGCGGCGGGTGGGTGAGGGCCGGGTGTGGCGGGTGGGTGAGGGCCGGGTGCGGGAGTTGCGTGGTTGGGGGAAGGGCGGATGCGGCGGTGGGGTAGGGTGCGGTGGTGCTGTGGTTGGTGGAGGTGTGGGATTGCGTGAGGTGCATCCAGCTGGGGCTCCGCAGAGATAACAGTATAAGGGACATAGGCACAGTATAGGTGACAGGCGGTTGGTGGAGGGGCGGGTGCGGGGGTGCCGCCAGTGGGGTAGGGGGTCCGGAGCTGGTGCGGGTGGGGGAGAGGTGGGTGCGGGGATGACACGGAGGGAGGTGGGGTTGCGGAGGTGTAGCAGGTGGTGGATGCGGGTTAGCGGTTGGGGGCGCGTAGTGGCGGGGGTGCCACGGGTGTGGGAGGGGCGAGTGGCGTGGGTGGGCCGGATGCAGGGGTGCAGAGGATGGGGGAGGGGTGGGTAAGGGGGGGGCTGCGAGTGGGGGAGGGCCGGTAGCGGGGGTGGTGCGGATGGGGGTATGGGGGTGGTGCGGATAGGAAATGGGTGGGTGCGGGGGTGCTGCGCTTGGGGGAAAGCGGGTGTGGGGGTGCTAAGGACAGCTGCCGTGTATCGGTACCTCCATTGCTGCTGCTCTGTGTGTACATTTTTGCTATAAAAGGGGGAAACTGGGGGAACGTTGGCCTGCGTGCCCTCCCCCATCCACACACACACATTGTACAGGGGCACACTGACATATGCACACACACTATACAGGGGGAGCTGGCAGCCATGAAGAGGCACATACCTTCTGTTATAGTGCTGCTCCAGCTCCCCCCTCGTCAGCACATCCTACACGGTCTGTCTCCAGCCTCCCCATTACCTGGCGTCGCGGGAGGGCTGGGAGGCAGGAGGACGCACAGCTGTGCTGTGCTCAGTGTGTGTCCAGAGCAGGGAGGGCGACTTTGGAGTCTAACCCGTAGGAGCGGCCGGCGGCCATCGGACACACAGCAGCAGCAGGCAGGCCGGGAGAGGGAAGGAGGCAGGCGGCTGTTGCCGGCTCCCGGCACCACACGTCGCTGATCACCCGCTCATGTGGTGGAGTGGTGTGAAACAGACGGGTGAGGCGGACGGGTCTGTGCAGGGGGTTCGGGTCGGAATTGTTTGTTGGGGGGTAATTGGAGGCGGGGTGATGGCAGATGTGGTGTGTGTCACGTCAGCCCTTCCCCTGTACAGCACTGCTGGGACGTCACACCATCCTCCTATATAATTGGCCAGTGCTGTGACTCCGCCCAGCGTTAGAGGCCCAGGCACAGAGTCTGGGCTATTATATAGGAGATAGTCACATATTTCATAGGTACAGCATGCAGCCATTCCTGTCATATACTGTAACATACCTTATCATATAACATACCTTAACTCTTAATCCATTTTGCTAGATAAGTGAACTAATGTCTGTATAAAGGTCACCTATCAGATACATGTACCTTTAAACATAGTTTGGAAATCAGCAGACTCATCGTGTGTAATAGAATTGGAATTAACACCAAATAAGGCTAACTAGCCTCTAGCTGGTACCTTGTCCTAATATGAGCATAACATTGTACTCCAGATGCATGAAATCATCTAGGAGTATGATAAGAATTGGGTGTAACCGAATATTATAAAAACCAGTGTATCGCCAGGTTTTCGTTGTTGAAGTATTTGACCCGGGCTGAGAGGATGTGGTCTCTCAACCTGTATACGGGCGTGGTCTTTTTATTAAGTAATCAATTGCTTTTCTAAGTCTGACTTCAATTCAGTCTTTTACTTAACAACAACAACAACAACAACAACAAGATGGTTAAATTAGGATTAGACTATATATATATATATATATATACACACACACACACACACACACACACACACACACACACACACACACACACACACGTAACAAACTGATACATTGTATCTTTCAAATCTAGTGGTGTGCATTAAAGTGTTTTCTTTTATCAAAATGCTCCTTTTATTGTATTATGTCCCATTTAATAACAGCTGCTATACGAACATTTTGCATTTAAACAAGTATCCTTTACCGCATCCCTGGCAACATTAACTAGAATCCTTTAAACAGCACCCAGATTCTATTTGATCATTAAAAGAAAACCCATTTGGCTTTAATATTTATCTTGCTGCTGCTCCAGCATCCATCATTGCCAACCAGCACAATACTGCTCTTAAATGTTCAATGCTTTTCTTTTATCTCCAACAGCCAATCTACATAAATTAATTCCATCCTGCTGGTAAAGATACGTAGAGAAAAGAGAAATCGGCATTCCCATGAATCACAACACTGGATATTTTCTGGCTTCGATCCCAACAACAGTCCTACAGTAAAAACCTCTTTAGTTTTTCTTTTGGTGGTCAAAACTTCTAAAAATGATGTTGATAACGACCACTAGCCAGTGGTCGTAATTGATATAACCTATTTTTATAACATAAAACTATCAAACACAATAGAAAAGAAAATTTTCATGTTAGGTGGATGCGGACCAAAAACAATGAACCATAGTGTGTGTGTGTGTTAGAGAATATAGACTATAAGATCCACTGGAGCAGGTCATACTTGCCTACCCTCCCGAAGCTGTGGGAGGCTCCCAATTTTTGGGGTAGTCATCCTGTAGCCCCGGAAGAGTAGGCAACTCTCCCGCATCTCCACTCCCCTGTGAAGCGGACAGAATGGTCTAAAAATTACCAGTACCCGTGGGAAGGGGACAGGGCTAAATGGTTGGAATAAGCCATTCAGCTTTGCCCCTAACTGTGGACAAGCAAATCATTGGCGTTTTCCTGAGTTGGTGGCAGGCCTTAAGCTTCACCACTAGCCATAGTAGGTAAGTATGAACAGGTATTAATGTGAATTATTAAAAATTCTCTATAAAGCGCTACAGAGTAGGTTTGTGCTATATAAATAAATAATACAAAAATAAAATAGTGTTCTCATTTGCAAATGCAAGATCATTTTTTTTTCCATTTAAAGTACATAACACCACTTTTGTAAAGGAGACCACCTGTAGCTATATTCACTATATTATTTTACTGTTATTTTATCTTACCACTAGAGCGGTTAAAAAATAATAATTTACAGTGAAAACATAAAACAAATACAATTACCTATGAATCAGAGTAACTTTAAATTGTAATTAAAACGTATATAGAAACATAAGATAACACTACTTACCCTCCTTTGATATAATCAAGAAATGAAACCTCTGTTTCCACTAGAAAAGAAAGCAAAGTAACCTACAAGCAAAGTAAAAAATAGTTAGAGATCAACAATATATTATACTAACACTAAGGGGTATATGTAATTGCGGTCGAATTGCCGCAAATGTCGAAAAACGGGGCATTTTCGACACAAAAAAAAAAATCGACAATGCAATACAGTACTTTTCGAGAAAAAAAACGCCCGTTTCAGATTCGACTTTTTGAAATTCGACAGTTGTCAAATTCAACATGTCTGCAATGGTAAAAATGCGGCTTTTCGACAAAAGTATATTCAATTGAAGAATGTCGATTCGACAACAGTGCTTTTCGACAGTCATTTTGTCAATTTCAGTCCGCCTCATTTTGGTGGCGGAATCTAATAAAATTTTTAAAAAACATGTTTTTTTGTGTTTTTTTTTTGTTGCTAATAGCATATCTATTTATATTAGAAGGGATTATCTACTTGGTTTGTCTATTAGGAGCCACAAGTATTATTTATATATTTTTTTAAATATTTTTATTTTTTTTACTGACTAAAATAATATGAAGAGATCAGAGCATGTTTTTCGGTGGGAATAGGTTAAAAATCTTGAAAAAAAATGCGTGGGGTCCCCCCTCCTAAGCATAACCAGCCTCGGGCTCTTTGAGCCGGTCCTGGTTGTAAAATTATGGGGGAAAAATTGACAGGGGATCCCCCGTAGTTTTACAACCAGCACCGGGCTCTGCGTCTGGTCCTGGTGCAAAAAATACGGGTGACAAAAAGCGTAGGGGTCCCCCGTATTTTTCACACCAGCACCGGGCTCCACTAGCTGGAGAGATAATGCCACAGCCGGGGGGACACTTTTATACTGGTCCCTGCGGCCGTGGCATTAAATCCCCAACTAGTCACCCCTGGCCGGGGTCCCCCCCTCCAGCCACCCAAGGGCCAGGGATGAAGCCCGAGGCTGTCCCCCCCATCCAAGGGTTGCGGATGGGGGGCTGTTAGCCTTGTCAAATAAAAGAATATTGTTTTTTTGTAGCAGAACTACAAGTCCCAGCAAGCCTCCCCCGCAAGCTGGTACTTGGAGAACCACAAGTACCAGCATGCGGGGGGGAAACGGGCCCACTGGTACCTGTAGTTCTACTGCAAAAAAAATACCCAAATAAAAACAGTACACAGACACCGTGAAAGTAAAACTTTATTACATACATGCATACCGACACACACATACTTACCTATGTTGACATGAGGCTCGGTCCACTTCTCCGAGTAGAATCCATAGGGTACCTGAAAATAAAATTATACTCACAAAAATCCTGTGTAGCATCTGTCCTCTTCTCTTTATAATCCACGTACTTGGCAAAAAAACAAACCGCATTACCCAGACCACGCACTGAAAGGGGTCCCATGTTTACACATGGGACCCCTTTCCCCGTATGCCGGGACCCCCCGTGACTCCTGTCACAGAGGGTCCCTTCAGCCAATCAGGGAGCGCAATGTCGTGGCACTCTCCTGATTGGCTGTGCGCGTCTGAGCTGTTAGACGGCACATCGCACAGCCGCTCCATTATCTTCAATGGTGGGAACTTTGCGGTCAGCGGTGAGGTTACTCGCGGTCAGCGGCTCACTGTCGAATTAGTTTTGTATTGAATATGTCGAATTCGGGTACCGGCGGGAGGGTATGTGACTGTCGAATTTAAAAGTGGTCGAATTCCAGCCTCAATTGCATATACCCCTAAATCTCCTCACCTTTTCCGTCACATTATCCATAGACATTACCTGCTGTGACTCACACTGATGCACTGCCTATATTATTGGTATTACAAATCTGCACTCATTGTATGCTATACTAGTATGTAAATGATGCACTGGTAAAATCAGACGTCATTTTTAAACTTAATGTCTAATTCTATTAAAGTCTTGCCTGTGAGTTAGGATCTAAAATTAATTGCATGGCTCTATTCAACTTGTTCACTTTGCGTTCTGAACATCTTGTATTTCTTTGTTCTTCTGATTAATGCAAATTAGTTTCACTTGTAACTTTGCTGTACTGTACATTCTTTTTATGTAGATAATATCCATGAAGAATTCTTAGAAACCCATAAGCTGAGCGACTCATTAATGCAATGATTACCCTGCTATTACGTGTGTAGCTACAACAAAGGCACATAAGCCATGTTTCAAATGGGTTGCATGAAACAGTTTAAAAAGGCCCAAGAAACTGCATCAAAATTCAGCTCAACGTCCCAAGCTGTAGCAAGCACCAAAACATGGGCACAGTATCAATTTGGGTGAATTTTGGGTGTGCTAACATTTTTGATCTCTAAATTATATGGTCATGCTCTTCAAACCTGCCACATTGCTCACTTCCCTAGGGACTACTAGTAGTAGTAGTTTGAGGAGTTGAAGGTCTATAATTGATGTTTAGTACAGCACAGATCAGTGATAAGCAACAGGCATCATTATGGCCACCTGCTATATGACCTGTTGGGCCCAGCTCTTATTATTTGCATTAAGCTTCATCAAGTTATAAAGCACAGAAGAGGACTAAGCTTGATCTTATTTTTAATGAAGTAGGCTTATTTTAATGAAATAGGCTATAATTACACGATGCAGACACGGCTGTGTCACCTCCCTGCATTGCATACTGTACCTCATTTTTATTTATTATTTATTAACAGTTTCTTATATAGCGCAGCATATGCCGTTGCGCTTTACAATTAGAACAACAGTAATAGAACAAAACTGGGCAAAACCAGACAGACTTAGAGGTAGGAAGGCCCTGCTCGCAAGCTTACAATCTATAGGGAAATAGGCATTGATACACAAGGATAGATGCAACCTATTGCATAATGATCCACAAGATTGCTAGGTTCTTTATGGGTTGTATGATATGATCAACCAGCAATGTTGGCCAAGTGTCAGGAGGGTGTGAGAGTAAAGAAAGACAAGGTGGGTCTGGATCATCAGAGATCTCTAATGTGTGAAAAAGGCTGCAGCTCACTATGATGAGGCCACACCTGCAGTAGACACGGCCATGCCACCCTAATGGACAGTTTTTCCCAAGAACATGACAAATTCTGTGCCGCATGTTGTGGAGGTGCCTGTCTGCATTGTGTGAAGCAGTGGAACACTTATAGTAAGGGCTTTTCTCACTTGCATGAGAGCAGACATTCTTTATAATGGGACACATTGAAAATAACAACAGGCTCAGAGATGGAAACATGCAGTATTGTATTGTGCCTGTTCCAGTCTTACACTGGGAAGCTGGTGAAAATCTCATCTCCCAGCCTGTAATATTTATGTTACAATAAAATGCCTGCTGATTTGTTATTACATATAGAGGTCTCATTATTTGATTAAATCAGTGGTTTCCAAACTTTTTTGAATCACGGCGCCCTAGAATATCAGAATTTTTTTCACGGCACCCCTAGGCCAAAAATTTCTTATTGAGAAATGTAGAAAGAAATATTACATTAAGTAGATCGCGTTTATATGTCATCCTTAGGGTCAGTTGTGTGGTGAGGGACAAGATTTGCTTCTGTTTGGCCACATATTTTATGATTGACAGCCACCAGCACTGGTTTTGCCTATTATATTGACCATGAATAATTTGAATTGATCCTGGACCACAAACCCAGGGCACCCCTGCAAGTGTCTCGAGGCACCCCAGGGAGCCACGGCACACAGTTTGGGAACCTCTGGATTAAATGTAGTTTTAATTTACCAAGATTAATGACAATTGGGGAAATTCAGAGTTGTACACAATGCAGTAGCAGCATTGATGGTTGTTGCATCCGCTACTGAGAATGTATGCTAATGCCTTAGAAGGCTTCTTTTGCAAACAGATGCCTCCTGCTGGCTTCTGTAATTGCTGCTGTGTCATGGATGCAGCATCGGATCATTCATGGAATCTTTGACCATCTGAGCAACCCTTAGGTTATGCAGGATGGCCTGTGTTTTCATGTCGCCAAAAACTCTGTCAGAAGATGCAGTCTCTGGCCTCAGTACAACTACAAAGCGGTGCAGACATGCCCCTGTGTTGTATGTCAGTCACTGCTGCCCCCCCCCCCCCCCAAATGGTCACAGCATGTCAGTCATGGAGGCACTGTGAGTGATCTTGCGAAAGGAGACATGCACATGTGCAGTACTGATCCTGCTGACCCTGTGCATGGGCAGATCTCTCACCACAAACATTGGACCTGAATCTCCTGTGCCCTAGTTTCCAGAGATGCTCCCCTTAATTAGAACATGTTAATGCAAAGCTATACAGTGGGGATTGAAAGTTTGGGCACCCCAGGCAAAAAGAAGCCAAGGAAAGATGGAAAAATCTCCAAAAGGCATCAAATTACAGATTAGACATTCTTATAACATATAAAAAAAATGTATTTTATTTCCATCATTTACACTATCAAAATAACAGAAAACAAAAAATGGCGTCTGCAAAAGTTTGGGCACCCTGCAGAGTTAATACCTTGTACTGCCCGCTTTGGACAGCTGAGACCTGGCAGTGTCATGGATTGTTCTCAATCATCGTCTGGAAAGACCAGGTGATGTCAATCTCAAAGGTTTTAAAAGCCCAGACTCATCTGACCTTGCTCCAACAATCAGCACCATGGGTTCCTCTAAGCAGTTGTGTAGAACACTGAAACTGAGAATAGTTGACGCTCACAAAGCAGGAGAAGGCTATAAGAAGATAGCAAAGCATTATCAGATGCCCATAGCATCTGTTCGGAATGTAATTAAGAAATGGCAGTCATCAGGAACAGTGGAAGTTAAAGCAAGATCTGGAAGACCAAGAAAAATATCAGACAGAACAGCTCGCAGGATTGTGAGAAAAGCAAGTCAAAATCCACGTTTGACTGCACGATCCCTCCAGGAAGATCTGACAGACACTGGAGTTGTGGTACACTATTCCACTATAAAGAGATACTTGTACAAATATGGTTTTCATGGAAGAGTCATCAGAAGAAAACCCCTTCTACGTCCTCACCACAAAAATCAGCGTTTGAAGTTTGCAAATGAACATATAGACAAGCCTGATGCATTTTGGAATAAAGTTCTGTGGACCGATGAGGTTAAAATAGAACTTTTTGGCCGGAATGAGCAAAGGTACGTTTGGAGAAGGAAGGGCACAGAATTTAATGAAAATAACCTCTGTCCAACTGTTAAGCATGGGGGTGGATCAATCATGCTTTGGGGTTGTATCGCAGCCAGTGGCACAGGGAACAATTCACGAGTAGAAGGAAAAATTGATTCAATAAGATTCCAGCAAATTTTGGACGCTAACTTGATGCCATCTGTGAAAAAGCAGAAGGTAAAGAGAGGGTGGCTTCTACAAATGGATAATGAACCTAAACACACCTCAAAATCCACGGTGGATTACATCAAGAGGCATAAACTGAAGGTTTTGCCATGGCCTTCACAATCTCCTGACCTCAACATAATTGAAAATCTATGGATAGACCTTAAAAGAGCAGTGCGTCACATACAGCCCAGGAATCTCAAAGAACTGGAAGACTTTTGTAAGGAAGAATGGGCGAAGATACCTCAAACAAGAATTGAAAGACTCTTGGCTGGCTACAAAAAGCGTTTACAAGCTGTGATACTTGCCAAAGGGGGCAGTACAAGGTATTAACTCTGCAGGGTGACCAAACTTTTGCAGACGCCATTTTTTGTTTTCTGTTCTTTTGAAAGTGTAAATGATGGAAATAAAATCAAACTTTTTTTGACATGTTATAAGAATGTCTAATCTGTAATATGATGCCTTTTGGAGATTTTTCCATCTTTCCTTGGCTTCTTTTTGCACATTAAAATGAATTTTTGCCTGGGGTGCCCAAACTTTCAATCCCCACTGTATATAATTCAACATAATTATTAACAACAGGGAAGTCTGCCACAATACAAGGGTAACAATCTGTTTTAGTCCTTTCTCTATATATTAACTTAAATGGAGCAGCCAAGAATTTATTTAAAGTGGGACTGCAACCAGAAGTTGAAGAAACAAAAAACCTATATAAAAGCCTGAAGTGGAGGCGACCTATACATACATACATACATATGCCAACAGAGATATCAGCTCTAAAATTTAAACTTTCTCTTACAAGTGACAGTGCTAAAAGCAAAACTAACTTTTACACATAATAACGATGATGATAACAAATGGACAGTAACCACAGTAATAATTGCATCAATTGCTAATTGTAAAGAAGCCGCACTGGAAGTAACAGGACAGTTTATTTGCTTAGTGAATGATGCTCTCACCTACTGTATAACACCACACACTGATCACTGAACACTGTATACATTATGAATATGCAAGTGAAAGTGTTACTTACAGTTCCAGAATTCACATATTTTTTCTTTTTTCCTTTTTTCTTGGCATTTATTACCTACAAAGATAAATCAAGCATTTAAAATAGATTCTAAAGTATATATTTACAAAAAAAAGATTAAATCTTAATTACTGTACAATTATCAAAACAAAATATACTGCTTTAAGTATATAACTATGCATATTATCATTATTATGACTTCTGTGACATAACACAGTATTGCTGTTGTATTAATTTGTCATATTCAAGAAGGCAACATTTTCAGTCTTTTCAAGGAAATTTCTGCTATAATTGCTTTCATCCTACTGTATTTCTATACTGCATTATTAAAAGGGGATAATTACTTATTAAAATATACAAATTACACATTGAACCTGTTAATAAAAAGCTGAATGTGCATAAAAAAAGAACACAAATGTAAATGCATTATTTCAATAATATACACTATTAGAATACAGCAAATGCTAGCAGCACAGGGACATCTCACACCCACAAACACTCAATTATTGTAATTTACAAAACATCAAAAGTTTGATCCAGCAGCGTAAATCATTTTGCAACATACAAGGTTCTTTTTGAGAAAATGCACCAAATCGTATGTGAAGTACATAGAATTAATGTAACAAACTGGTGTTATTTGTGGGGATTCATATTTTCATCTGGGGTATTCCTAATTGCTGGCTTGGCATATATGGGAACCTCGTAAGAATATCAGGAGAATGTTTTGCTCTTTTGCTTTGCCATCTACAAGCCTATACTCGCCAATCTGTAGCAGCACTGCCATGGCTGGAAGAGTCACCGACATTTCCGTGATCAGAGTGAGTGACAATACTGTAGCTATCCATTCATAACCAATCTAACAGGAGTTATACCTCAGAACTGTCCAGACATAAGAAACGTTTGGTTCTCTGGTGAAAGCAGGCACCCTGGGGCAAGGGACTCCAGGCAATCTAGCCGTAGGTAAATTTGACCACCCACGTTTCCAGACAAATGCAGCATCACCACACTAGTTCCATGGGAATCCCATGCTTGGCTCCAATTTGAACCTCTCTATAGTCTTTTCTGTGATGTGCAGTTTTAAACTGACCGGCACAACATGGCCGACTGCCATGTTGCCAGAAAGACCAAAACTAGTGGGAGCATCTTCTTGAGGTGCCACCAGTCAAGCTGGGGACCAAGTGTCCACCAGTGAGAAAAGAGGTTAACGGGATAAGTATAGGGGACCCGTCTGGTGATATTTAAGAACAGTGTAACAGTGAATCTGAAAACACAAATGACAATAGACAAAACTACATTCCCTAATTACTAAGTACTAGTGAGAGGGAATGCTATGTGGGCTTAACCTTTCTTCTTATGAAGCATTGTACCCTGCTCTTTGCACACACATTTTACGCCCACATACAAAAACATGATTTCATTTTCAAGGATAAGATATTTAACTGGGACTTACACTAGAATGTCATGCTTGGTAAGGGGCTGCAGAGCTTTTCACCCTCTTGAAAGGGACTTGTTTCTTCCCTGCCTACAAAGATGGAGGTAACGTGCCTCTACCTAAACTTTTAATATTAGGCCTTTTGAACTTTATGGGGTTTATTCAATAGATGTCGGATCCTTTCCGACGGAAAGGATCCGACATCTCAGTATTCAATGAGCGGCCAAATCCAACAGGACTTTTTTTAAAGTCGGATTGACATTGTCGGAAACGGAACTAAAACCTGTCGAATATTGCCGCGTTTCTGACAAAACAGGTGGATCCGCGGCTTAAGCCGTGGATCGACGTGCTTTCAAGATGGAATTACCGACTTGTCAGAAAAACGGAGGCAGCATTGAATAGGTCGGAACACCTTCCAACCTAAAAAAGTCAGAAACTGACATCTTTCTGACAATACGGCAGTTTCCGACTGCTATTGAATACCCCCTATACAGGAAAACCCATTTGTACCAGTGTAAACAAAAAAAACAAAAGTAACATAGTGACACGTTACACAATCCTCATGTGCTTTTATTCCCCACATTCATCACGAGACATAAACAAATAGTAATTTAAGAAAAAAGTTGACATTAAGCAAGGGGCAGAAAGAAAGTTACAGCTATACTTTGATGACACAGTTCCACTTTTTCCACCACATATATTCCCAGCCAGACCTGCAATTCTATAAAAGAACATTTTTTTTTTTTAATTGGTAGCAGATGCAAACACTGGAATGATGGGCAGGCAATGCTGTATATACAAAGCTAAAAAAGTACATTTGTTAACAGAGATATCCAGTTCAATGCCCATAAGACTGACTCTTAAGGGGGATACTCAAGGAGCGATCGCTGCTTAAAATCTAAGCAATCTGACTAGATTGCTTAGATTTTAAGCATGATCGCTCCGTGTGTATGCCCCACAGCGATAGCGATGCACAGCCCCGCGCATCGCTATCGCTGGTGCTAGATTGGGTCGCTCATTTCACCCGCTGGGTGAAATGAGTGCCCCTCCCGCCTCCCCCCGCACGCTCAGCACACATCGCGCTGTGCTGAGCGGCGGGAGAGCTGTGTGCTGAGCGGTTAGCTCAGCACACATCTCTCCCGCCTCGGCCCGTGAGTATTGGGCTTTAGTGTCAGGACAGGAAGTAACCTGCATCCCCTGAATATCCTCTACTAACACCATCAGCCATATTTTTCTTCATATAGTTAAAGCGGAAACACAGTGATATGTTACTAGACACTTCCTACTGCAATCAATGATTGCCTGCAGAGTAATGGGATGCATACATGTCAGGGGTGGGGAAAAAACAACACTTTTTTTTGTTTTGTTTTTTAAACCAATTTTTTTTTGCATACCTGTTTTAAGTAACAAAAAATTTAATCATGTACGTATTAGAAACCTTGATCAACCATGTTTTAATGTTTTCTAACATTAATAATGTTATTAGACTTTGAATTGATTTATTTTACATATTTCAATAAAACCAAATGTTTACTGCTTATTATTCCTTATATTTGAATAGATGTAGATAGACTAAACATATTAATACGTACAATGCATCCGGAAAGTATTCACAGCGTTTCACTTTTCCCACATTTTGTTATGTTACAGCCTTATTCCAAAATGGAATACATTTATTTTCCCCCTTAAAATTCTACACACAATACCCCATAATGACAGTGTGAAAAAAGTTGTTTTGAGATTTTTCAAAATTTATTAAAAATAAAAAACTAAGAAATCACATGTACATAAGTATTCACAGTCTTTGCTCAATACTTTGTTGATGCACCTTTGGCAGCAATTACAGCCTCAAGTCTTTTTGAATATGATCTCACAAGCTTGGTACACCTATCTTTGGACAGTTTCGCCCATTCCTCTTTGCAGCACCTCTCAAGCTCCATCAGGTTGGATGGGAAGCATCGGTGCACAGCCATTTTCAGATCTCTCCAGAGATGTTCAATCAGATTCAAGTCTGGGCTCTGGCTGGGCCACTCAAATACATTCACAGAGTTGTCCTGAAACCACTCCTTTGATATCTTGGCTGTGTGCTTAGGGTCGTTGTCCTGCGGAAAGATGAACTGTAGCCCATGTCTGATGTCAAGAGTGCTCTGGAGCAGTTTTTTATCCAGGATGTCTCTGTGCATTGCTGCATTCATCCTTCCCTCAATCCTGACTAGTCTCCCGGTTCCTGCCGCTTAAAAAAAAAACCACAGCATGATGCTGCCACCACCATGGTTCACTATAGGGATGATATTGGCCTGGTGATGAGCGATGCCTGGTTTCCTCCAAATATGATGCCTGGCATTGACACCAAATAGTTCAATCTTTGTCTCATCAGACCAGAGAATTTTGTTTCACATGATCTGAGAGTCCTTCAGGTGCATTTTGGCAAACTCCAGATGGGCTGCCATGTGCCTTTTACTAAGGAGTGGCTTCTGTTTGGCCACTCTACCAAACAGGCCTGATTAGTGGATTGCTGCAGAGATGGTTGTCCTTCTGGATCAGGGGTGTCAAACTCAAATTCATCGGGGGCCGCATCAGCAGTTTGGTCCCCATCAAAGGGCCGGTTGTATCTGTAGGTCTATCCAAAATTTACCGCTCCACCTGCCTTATATGTGCCCAGCCATCTGCCCCCTTTTAAAGTGCCCAGCCATGTGCCCCCTTTTATAGTGCCCAGCCATGTGCCCCCTTTTATAGTGCCCAGCCATGTGCCCCCTTTTATAGTGCCCAGCCATGTGCCCCCTTTTATAGTGCCCAGCCATGTGCCCCCTTTTATAGTGCCCAGCCATGTGCCCCCTTTTATAGTGCCCAGCCATGTGCCCCCTTTTATAGTGCCCAGCCATGTGCCCCCTTTTATAGTGCACAGGTCCCCATTTTACACATTGCGGCAGGCACAGGTCCCCATTTTACACATTGTGGCAGGTACAGGTCCCCATTTTACACATTGTGGCAGGCACAGGTCCCCATTTTACACATTGTGGCAGGCACAGGTCCCCATTTTACACATTGTGGCAGGCACAGGTCCCCATTTTACACATAGCGGCAGGCACAGGTCCCCATTTTACACATAGCGGCAGGTACAGGTCCCCATTTTACACATTGTGGCAGGCACAGGTCCCCATTTTACACATTGCGGCAGGCACAGGTCCCCATTTTACACATTGCGGCAGGCACAGGTCCCCATTTTACACATTGCGGCAGGCACAGGTCCCCATTTTACACATTGTGGCAGGCACAGGTCCCCATTTTACACATTGTGGCAGGCACAGGTCCCCATTTTACACATAGCGGCAGGTACAGGTCCCCATTTTACACATTGTGGCAGGCACAGGTCCCCATTTTACACATTGCGGCAGGCACAGATCCCCATTTTACACATAGCGGCAGGTACAGGTCCCCATTTTACACATTGTGGCAGGCACAGGTCCCCATTTTACACATAGCGAGAGAAAGAGAGGAAGGGAGAGGGGCTGACTTACATTTGAAGCGGTTCTCGCCGCTCTTCAGCCGCCTCTCCCTCCTCGTCTGCGCGGCTCCCTTCTCCCTCCTCCGACGGGGTTTCGTTGAATGACGCGTTTGCGCCGTGACGTCACGACGCAATCGCGTCATTCCGCGAAACCCCGCCCCCCCCCCCCCCCGAGCTGGGCACTCGGGAGAAGGGGGTTTCATGGCGGCGGCACCGCGGGCCATCAGACGAGGTCTGGCGGGCCGGATTTGGCCCGCGGGCCTTGTCTTTGACACCCCTGTTCTGGATGTTCTCCTATCTCCACAAAGGAATGCTGTAGCTCTTGGTCACCTCCATATCTAGGGCCCTTCTCCCCCAATCGCTCAGTTTAGACGACCGGCCAGCTCTAGGAAGAGTCCTCGTGGTACCGAACTTCTTCCATTTATGGATGATGGAGGCCACTGTGCTCATTGGGACCTTCAAAGCTGCAGATATTTTTTTGTACCCTTCCCCAGATTTGTGCCACGAGACAATCCTGTCTCGGAGGTCTACAGACAATTCCTTTGACTTCATGCTTGGTTTGTGCTCAGACATGCACTGTCAAGTGTGGGGCCTTATATAGACAGGTGTGTGCCTTTCCAAATCACGTCCAATCAACTGAATTTACAACAGGTGGACTCCAATTAAGCTGTAGGAACATCTCAAGGATGATCAGTGGAAACAGGATGCACCTGAGCTCAATTTTGAGATTCATGGCAAAGGCTGTGAATAATTATGTACATGTGATTTCTCAGTTTTTTTATTTTTAATAAATTAGCAAAAATCTCAAAAAAACTTGTTTCACATTGTTATGGAGTATTGTGTGTAGAATTTTGAGGGAAAAGATGAATTTATTAAATTTTGGAATAAGGCTGTAACATAACAAAATGTGGAAAAAGTGAAGCGCTGTGAATACTTTCCAGATGCAATGTACAAAGTACACTCATAGATAGATGCAATTGAAAATAACAACAAGTTAATGTGAAGCATTAGTCTTGCTCATTATAATTAAATATATCTGAATAGTAATACTAAATTGAAAAAAGCACTTTTTAGGGAAACACAGACACACACACACACACACACACACACACACACACACACACACACACACGAGTTAAGCATAAGCACTGGGCATGTTACTGGCATTAAACAATTTAAATAAAAACACTTTTTTTAGTATAATAGACTTTTTTTAATAAGTCACGGAGCCATGCCTGTACTAACAGCATAATGAAAAAAATGGAGTAAACCAAGGTGGTTTAAACCAGTCAGCCTTGATAGATGTACAAGGGTGGAGAAGAATGAGCCTAAAGAAGAGGTGAGTAGCTTATTTGTGTTTTTTCTAGTTCTTATGCAGTCATTATGATAGGAATGTTCCTGTGCAAATACCTGGAGTACTACAGTATATTGCCCTAGCATCAGAGAAGAATTCTGAAAGTGACATGGCTACAGTACCCCTCTGATAAAATTTAAGGGTAATTGAAGATGGTTACACAATAAACTATTATTCAGCAATCATATAAGAAGAGAAAACATAATAAACATACAAGGAGAATATACAATGCAATAGTAACATATTATGTATGTGTATATATATATATATATATATATATATATATATAAAAACTATATTCACTGTACAGATTGCTTATAACTCACCTCATAAACATTGAACTGCGACTGTCCTCTAGACAACTCTCTGTAACTCGTTGAGAATTCACCAATGTAATCATGGCTGTGGAAGATAAAGCAAATGCTCCGTTAGTATGAAACCTTTATTGCATAGAAACAGGCAACCGAGTACATATGTGTCCACCTACATTTAGCCTCCCTGCAAGTTAAATTGCCCTTCTAGTCACGCCATGTCGTGGCATGGCTTGTAGCAATGAGCATCTTTTCATGCAACGTTTTAGATTAAAAAGTGCAAAATGATGTGAATAGAAAGCACAAGCAGCTTTTGCTGATTAAAATGATATGTGACATGTATATATTCTGTGAGCAACTGCGGCTGTATCTGTATACAAAATGTTACTCTACAGTGTTTTCCTAGAAAACTTATGCGAAGACGACGCATTTTCTGCAAAAAAAAAAAGGCACCAGACGCTAACAGAGTTGCACGGGACCTGTCAGCTCACTCACACCAGGCATCTCCCGCTGCTTGTTGTATTGAGCAAAGATGTAGGAGGATAGATCTGTAACTAGAGCTATAGTTACATAGAATAGTTGTACAAAAAATAAATAAATCTGGAAATGGACTGTGAGGTGAATGCACAGTGACGATATACTGTGCAAACAAGAAAAATTCCTTAGGGGTCTAGTCATGAAGCAGTGAAAACTGTGGAGAAGTGAGCCTGTGGAGAAGAACCAATCAGCACTGAAGTAACATTTATAATTTGCATACTATAAAATCATACAGAGCAGCTGATTGGTTGCCATGGGCAACTTCTCCACTGGCTCACTTCTCCACTCTTTTCACTGCTTCATGAATAGACCCCTTAGTATGCACAAGCAATTTAAACTAAAATACAAATGATTTTGATACCGAGAAACAAATTACTCTACACCTTTGGCATAAGCAGGGGCATTACTGTAGGCTAAGCAGTCTACTATGAGGCCAATACTTTAATATGGCTTCATAACAAATTTATCCAAGCATTTATATGATTTAAGTTAATATGCTTTGGGTTCTATTAATCATGTCCATTTTTACTGTATAAAGGGACATTCCCTATTCATCAATTGAATGAAAGATGCCATGGCCATTATCCAGTATTGCCAGCAGTGGGTCATAATGCAATAGCTTCCCCATGCAAAGCACCTGGAAGCTCAAGAGAAGGTTCAAGGTACAGTGTGTGCATGAGTGACCTGGCAATGCTAGGTCAGTGACTGGAGGCACTATTTATGCTTGATATATATATATATATATATATATATCGCCATTGATATTGCCACACATATATATATATATATGCAGCAATATCAATGGCGATAGTGAGCCATGGATTCTGTGTGGGGCTGGAGGGATCCGCTCACACGGGGAAGAATGAGGAGGTATGACCATACCTAAGAGCTGCTGATTACAGACAATACTACAGGAGGGACAGTGGCAGGTAAGTGTGGCTTCTTGCCCTGCTTGTACAACCCAGGTGGGGTTGTGGAAGCCAGTAAGGCTGCCTATAGAGACAGTCCATGTGGCATCATAGCAGCCAAAGAGCCCAGTGAGCAAGAAGGTCAATGCAGTCAAGGAGACCAGTGTCCAAATCTATGTCCAAATCTACAGGAGGCAGAGAGGCTACTAAACCCAGAAGTTGTGGCCGGAATTGCAAGACGCAGGCAAGAGTGAGTTAAAATCCTTTCCACACAGCAAGGAATAACTCTAAAATGCATATTTTTCTAAAATCTAGCTTTGGAACATTAAATCTAATTTTAAAGTTGAATTGTAACTTGAATTGCAGCACACATGCGTTGCTATGTAAACCAATGCTCTTTTGCAGAAATATCTGCAGTCTTGGGAACCTGGGATGCACAGGACCACAAAAGCAAAGCCAAAGCACTGTGCTTTTTCATGCACTTGTAAGACTTACTTGATGTTAAACTGCTGTGGTGTTAAGGATGAGTCTGGCATGTCTTATAGGCCCTACACACTCTGCAATTTTTCCGATTTGGACAAGGTTCATTTTCAACGATAAACGACCATCTTACAAATTGGCTTGCCATGCAAACAAAGGAAAACCAATGATGAACGACCGCGGGGACGCGCATCGTTCATCGTTGGTGCCTACACACTAAACGACATGAATGATATATTATTTACGTATGAGTGATATCATTCATACCGCCCGTGTATGTCGCCAAGTGAGTAGGGCCCATTAAACATGTTAATCTGATGTGCAGTGATGTCAGTTAGGAGGCTTGCCCTTCACTACTGGAAAAAAGTGCTGGGGATGAGAAGGTATCTGAAAGTGCACTCTCTCAGCTATCCTGGAACAGTCTTGAGGAAACACTCATCTGTAAAACGAAGGTGTCCTCTTTTAAACAATGTGCCCCGTTAAAAGTAATTTTTTGTCTATTAATGTGATCACGAGACAATAACAAACTATCACCGTCAGGTATGGGGAAAGATCTCCCTCATTTTGATGTACAGTACAGTAATGCCTTGTCTACTTTTAAAAATACCATGCGTTGTTGGGCTACAAAATAAGTCATAAAGAGAAATCAGTATAATTTTCAGACGTAGATTTTATTCTGAAAAATTATTTATATAATTTTGTGTTTTGCCAATGTGTACTAATGCTGATACATTAGCCACAAAGTGTTTCTTGGTGATTGGGGGGGGGGGAAGGAAATCACAGTTTTCTTGCAATTTGAATTAAAAAAAAGCTTGTTTATAAATATTTCAGTAAATATAAATTGCGGTGTCAGAAAAAGTGAGTAAACTATTAGTATTTTCTGAAAATGTGAAGTCTTCTGATGGAAAAGAGGTCTAATTTGTGTAGGTACAACGAAGGAAAATAAATGGATATTGATAATGGAATATGAAAAGCCCAAATAAGCTAAACACAGGGTGAGATAAGCTCCAGCAGTGATCAGGTTAATATTTCCTTGGAACAAAAATCTATAGCTGTGTCCTCATACACCTAGCCTTAATATGCCATGCAGCTTGCAATGATGTGAAATTTTGGCAACGGGTTACTCATGGTATGCGTTTGAGGACAAAAACAAATTAGTTACACATTTTGTTGCCAGTCGGCAGCGTGGTTATAAAAATCACTTTAATACAGCAACAAATGCTAAGGCAACACTTCCCCAAAAACTGGGTCATCAGACACTACTTTCAGATACTGTATCTTGGCCACCTAATTACCAGACCTCACGCCATGCAACTTTTGCTTGTGAGGTTTTATGTATGAACCAGGTATATTGGCAGGCATATCATCATAACAGTCAAATCTGAAAGACAGCATAAGGTGTCATGAGCTTGTTATTACACCTGACCTGTTACATTCCTCAATAGATAATTATGTTTCTCAAATGGGAACTGTTAATGACCACAATGGAGGACATACCAAATAACTGTGCATTATTCAAGTAAACTTTATTGCCACATCGACACCTGGTAACAAAATGTATAATTTATCTTTCTCAATAGGTGTCTAGTGCACTCGCTAAAGTACCCAAGCTTACATATAGTCCATGCTTCTTAAAAATGGAGTAGTTCCATATGATATGTCTATCTTGAAACTTATGGTGCCCATACACTTGTGAGATGTCTGGTACAATCCTACGATTTTGACCGCATCTGTGTGATAAATCACAGGATTGTATGCACATCTTATGTACCATGCGACGCGATGCGCGGGCACACCGGTCGAATCTCGCATCTCAAGATCTTATGTGCTGCACTTAATATTTATTGCATTGCATGTGCGATTGCATGCTGCTTTTACCATATCCGATTTATCGCACTGCGATGTGCGATCTGTGAGGTATGTAGCTCACTTCCTGGATACTCCCCTCCCATCGCATTTGATCACCCAATTTCTGGTTGCAAGGGGCATGTGATAAATGGCATGATTTTTTGTGCATTGAATACATCAAAAAAGCACTTTCGATGCAATTTATCACAAGGTGATCTTCAAGGGAAATCGGGCCCGGTATCGCATCGCATGCAATCGCACAAGTGTATGGCCAGCATTAAACATTCATCAAAGTGCATAGGTTCTCAAAGGCGGTCCTCAAGGCACCCCAATGGTCTAGGTTTTAGGTATATCCATGGCTCAGCACAGATGATTAAATTAAACTGACTGAGGTGCTAATTAAGTCACCTGTGGCCAAGCATAAATAAACTTAAAACCTGGATCGTTGGGGTGCCTTGAGGACCGCGTTTGCGAACCTCTGTCATAGTGTATAAATAAAGTTTCAATACAATGGATCTTAGTGGCTAAATAATCAGAACCACCTGTACAATACACAACTCTACACATCAATTTCATGATACAATATTCTCTCTCTCATATCACCATACTGTAGCTTCTGTATCCTTGTTTGCAGTGTCAGCTTCATAGCTCCTACTATTGGATTACTAACACATTTAGTCTTCCACAGAGACTTTTTCAAAGCATATACTGTAATTGTTTCAATTATGTTCCTCAATAGGTACTTCTATAGTTCCAATTAGGAATCGCCTGCATTAATTAACTGACTGCTGTGAGTTTTTAAAAGCAGACTCGGAATGTATATAAGTTTAACAGCATAATAAAACTCAACTTCACTAAAAGCCAATCCCTAGTATTCATTTGAACTAACCACTTCTATTATTTTCACAAAAAAATATTTTGTTGTTTATAGCGATACAAATTTTGTGACGTAATTATTACACACTGTAATATACATTAAAATACAGCTTAACCTTTTTTCCTTTAGAACTACTTTCATTTTATACTTTTATAAAAAAAAAAAAAAACATGTTTAAAAATGAACTCAGTAATTTATATCTAATGCATAAAAAAGGGCTATTATAGGGGCATTTCCATTTGTTTTGCCAGTAGTCCTTCAAATTAATATTTTTTAATTGCATAAAATTTTTTTTATATCAGCATTATCAAAGCAACTCAGATAGACACTACCCTTAAAAATTCATACACCCATTTATTGTTATTGATTTTTGTGCAATCTTTATACAGATCTTATATGCTTTTATAGGTATTTCTATATATCATTAACATTGCATTATTTATTTTTACATATTAAATCACACATGTTTGTATGGTGTATGCTTAATCAGAAAGGGCAGATGGGGCTAGGCACAATCTAGAAACAATGGATATGAAATTGCCAAACCCTGTATATATGTTTCTAGTACAACAATAGGATCATTCACTATTCAAAGTACTTGGTTCTTCTAGGAAGTGAATACTGTTACCTCCATCTCTGCAGACAAATCACCTTGGAGTAGTAGCTGTGACAGATATTGTTGGCCACATTTGTAGGATTTGTGTACCCCAGAGCTAAGTCTAACGTATTTAATGATCAATAATTTATATTCTGCCATACAACAATCAAAACTCTAAGCACTGTTTAGTTCTTATTCTGGTGAATTTGACAAAAAATAATAATAACTAATTATTATCACTGAACTAGCTTTATTTCTTGTTCTTTAATATTTGCTTCACCGTTCTACAAAATTAATCAAAATCATTCTGCACTGAAGCAATGGGAAAAGAGATAATGAGCTAAATGTGAAAGATATAGATTATTATTCTTTATAAAAATGCTGTGCAGAATAATACTTTCTTCTTCTATACAACTAACTTCATGCCAGACATTATATGCACACTACTATATTATATTATTTATTTGATTATATATGTTTTCAATGACAGAAAGTTAAAAGAGGGTCACACAAATAATTTAAATAATTATTCAGAGCAAGCTAAAATTTCACTTCCATACAATTAAAATCTATATTTAACTGTTGCATTTTATGAACATTCCTTATCTTGTAAAATAACTTCTGCTTCCAGTTACACTACATAAGGATAAATATATGTTCAAGAAATTAGCGCTATTCACACTGAGATGTTTTTAAACTCATTCGTTGTGTAACAATTCTTATAACAAATGTTGCCCACATTAAATGATGGGGAAACAGATGTACATTTTTAAGTGTAAACATCAAATTTATTACATAACTGACAAACATAATGCATTCAGTATAAATGTAAAGTGCATTTAGTGTATATATAAACAAAGTGCATAGGTGTATCCAAAAATGGCCCCCCCTTGCTCATACCATTTAGGGCCAGTGATGTGCGCAAACAGGAGGTGACAGCCAAGTGTCCAGATAAATGGCAAAGTTCCAAAAATGTTTGTCTCTCAAAATAATTCTTGCTTCTTATGTGAAAAAAAGAGGCTCTAGTAGACTGAAGTAGAGAAGTAGTGATAAAAATCACTTCATTTTATTTTTCGCGCTTTACTGGACAATTTGTTAATCACCAAATCTATTAAAAATGTATCTAAATGAACTAATAAATCAAGTTTTTTTCACTGCTCTCTCCCACCATCAAAAAATTTAGAACCAATATTTAGTAGGTTAATTTGAAAATCAGTATAAATGTCACTGGTTTGAGACACTTTAAACTATTTAAAATCCGGTGAGATTAATCTATGAAAGTTTGCCCATTCACTTTGATGGGATTTCCAGTATGTGTGCTACATAAAAATTCAGCTGATATGAATTGGCTTATTGAAAAAAATGAAAAAAGATCTGGTGATGATAATAATAATAATAATAATAATAATAATAATAATAATAATAATAACAACAACAACAACAACAATAAAATCTATATCTAATAAAGTTGCAATGGTTGTGTTTGTACATAGAAATGTTTTTAGAGAAAGATACTCCTTGGAACTGTGTATGAACTATGGAGACAAAAAAAAATTCTGAATTTTTGTTTGTCTGTTTGTTTCAGCTTCACACAAAAACTACTGGATTCATTTGGATTGCATTTTCACTACTGGATAGCTAGGCAACCTATCAGAAAATTAAGATATGTATAATCTCCATGTGACATTAGGTAAATGAGCAAAAAAAAAAAAAAAAAATGCTTGATATGCGGTGTGTGCAGTGTGTTGGCTCCTCAAGCTAAAATTGAAAATACTGTATGTATATAAATATATGTGATTTACTTTTAGCTACAGTAAATATACAGTACTTCTAGGGACTGTTTATGAACTATGGAGACAAAAAATCTTTTTTATCGGGATTTGCACAGGCTCCTTAAATCCAAAATAACTGACAAGCCAGTGGCACATCATGTCACAAGGACATCAACTATTATTTCTCAAGTGTCACATCATTGACTGGGTGCCGCCCCCAGCTTGAGGAGGTGATCATACATTGAACTTGAAGAAAGGAGGCAAGGTGGATTTTCCGATTAGGAACTGTTGCACCATATGGCCTTAACGAGTGCAACCTGCTAAATATTTTTTTGCATTGATTGATGTGGGTGTCCAACATTTTTTCTAGATATGCGCACATGCTTAATCAACATCCAAATACACTTATACATTTTTTGACGAACACGCTTTCATTTTTCGCTGTTATTTTTTGTTGTCTATTCTTTGTTGACTGTTACTTCTTGTTCTTGATTCATTTTTTTTAATTCATTTATGTTATATATAATTTATTTATTTTTTGATGGTGAGAATTATATTTAGGGGGTGGTATAACCGGTGTGTCATTTAACACAAAAATACACATGTACATGTTTATGTGCATACCAGTGTATATGCAATTAGGTACTGTATCTGACTAGTCTTTGACATGTTCAAACGATCTTATATAAAGTATGCTGTCACCTATTTGATAGGCTCCGGGTACACTATGGGGATTATATGGTGTCCAACTGCATCAGTCTACATAGAATGCCTTGTTTTAGTGCATTATGATGATTGGAATACTATAGCCAGTGCATGACACGCATATGCAGACGATCTCTAGTAAACCTGCGTTCCACCAGGCGGACGTGGCGTGACCGTTCCTTCCTCTCTGTGATGATGAACGGAAGCGGCAATGGCGTTCTGCGCTCCACCTACTGGCGAAGGAAGGCACATTGGGAATGGAACACCGTGGGATGCATGCAGAGTACGGGTAGCAGCCTGCACTGGAACGTAGGATGCTGAGCACAGGTAGCGGCCTGCACTGGAACGTAACTAGTGATCACCGTGGACTCCTATTTAGGATTATACATGTTAAGTTTCTAAAATCGGATTCGGTATGATATACCGATGGACGAGATGCTGACTGTTAGAATACCAACAGTGGCATCCCGACCATCAGAATACTGACAGCTCCCCAAAAAGTACCCTAACCCTCCCCTTGTAAGTGCCTAACCTTCCCGTCCCTGCACCCTGACCTCCCACCCCCCACGGCAGGACATGAGTGCATCCCACTAAAAGAGTGTTCGGGATTCCTGGTGTCAGTATTTCGACGCCGGGATATTGATCCCCATCGGGATTTTGATGCCGACATTATGCCACCGGTCGGGATTCCGGCGTCGGTATTTCGGCCACCGGGACCCCGGTGTTGGTATTTTGGCTGCTGGGATCCCGGCGGCATTGTAACCACATCCCCTACAATCATTTTGTGGGCACCTGATCATTATTTATATAATTATTATAAATACCCAGAAGTAATATTGGGTGTGCTTCACTGTGACTATTGATGTGATGTTTTGGCACCAATTCTGTGATTCCCAAGAGTACATAAGGGACCTGTCAGGCTGTGTTCTATTTTGCAGGAAAATCCGACTATACAGCTGTGTCCCCTTACATCTTTGCCTACAGTGTGACTTTCGAGCCTCTCAGTCCCGGCATGGCATGTCATCGCATGGCGTCTCTATGCCATGCCACAAAAGAAATCATGTCATGCAATACACAATATTATGTCAGTGGATGGTGATCCCTGATAAGCCAGCCAATCACATTCAGACAGTGTAAACAGTCACTGTGCATGCCACCTCATCCCAAGTTTCATTTCTACAGTATGCTACTCCACTGTATGCCACCAAGCTACATTGGACTCTAAACTGCTATAGACTTTTTAGTGTACCTTACTTTTGCAATGACACAAACAGGCACACATACAGATGGAGCCTCCCTCACCATTGCAGATTCTCCGCCTAAACGGAGTATTTGTCGCGCCATATCTATAGCTCAGGTTGTTGAGGTGGAGCGCGGAAAGGCGCGTTAAGGTGTGTTAAGGTGCAACAACATATACAGCATGTAATACACATCTTCACCACTGGGTGGCTAATGCACCAATGCACCAATAATCCAGTATTGTAGAGCAAACAGCGTCGAATGAATATACAATACAGTATAGTAATCGTACTGTAATAGTATACTCTTAGCAAGACCTGGCAAATGGCTAGTGACAACTGTAATGTTATACACACAGGGACGCTGTAGAAAATATGAATTCTCTGTCAGGACCAAAAAATAAATCAAGAAGTTGATAAATAGCTGTGTGTACCAACTCTATCGCTGATTGTAATTATTTTTTTCCTTTTAGAGAGCTGTGCAGAACTCTGAACTGTGCTTTTCTCCAGCAGGGGCCACAGGATATCCACAGGATAACATTGGGATATGATGGCGCAACAGTGGATTTGGTCAAAACTTTTGGCCTCCCAGCATGCAACGGACCTGTCCATATATCCCCGACTCCTGGCTCAGGCAAATCGTTGTTTTTTTTGTTAGGTGCGGCAGGAGTCGGACCATGGTCAAGAGGGCTTCTGTTTTTTTTTTTTTAGCAGCCATAAGCTTTTTTATTTTATTTTTATAGTCTTACTATTTTTTTGAGCAAGCTTTCTAAAAAGCGTCTTATACGTACCTTGGAAAGAGTCGCTCCAACAACTCCCCGCCGAGTCACAACAAGTCTTACCCACGAGTACAGTGCTATTACTGCGGGCGTCTGTGTCGGATGTACTAGCAAGTCCAGCAGACGTTACCAGGCTGTGGCCGGAGCACGTGAAGTAGGTAAGGCATTGGTTCCGCTTAGTAGGGGAACACGGACACAGCTGCACTGATTCGGGAGGAGACTACTGAACAGTCGCTGACGTGGCTGCCACCTCGGGTGCACCAGTGCTAGGCCTTAGGGATCATAGGCTCCAGGGGTAGTATGAGGACGCAATCCCTAGGGTTGATGTCACCAGTAGGGGAGTAAGACGCTCCCTTGGTCGTCCCTCCCCCTGGTTCATGACCAGTTTCCTCCGAGTTTCCCCCCATGAACTAAGTTGCTGCTTCTGTCTGAGACGCTGTGTACATAAAAGGACCCAGTCGCAGCATAGGCGGGTGTGTGACTGGTACGTCAGTGTTCAATTGGGCATCTGTGTTCACTGTAGGTTCATGGGGCGAGTGTGTACGCTATTAGTGTCTGGATCCACTCAGCGTTCGCTAACATAATTGATCAATACTGGAAGCGGGGTAAAGTCTCCCTATATCCCACTCTCCTGAGCCGGGTGATTCAGCAATAAGTCTCTATCTACCTTTGAGTACGAATAGTTGGATGAGTGCCTGATGCATAGGAGTCTGATAAATATTGCTGCTTTCTTTCGCTGTGCGACTGAATAAGTTTAAAACTCCTGTATAAGGTAATGCAGTAATATGTTCTCCTACATACTTCAAATGTATTTTGTAGTTGATTATGAGCTCATATTGCTTATTATACTAATGTATAACCTGTGACTGATTGCTAGTGTGATTGCTGACTTTAATATAATTCTGTCAGTTTTCTGTGTATTCCGATCCTCAATGCAGGTGCAAAGCAGGGTAGGGTCGGATTGTATGTCACTTTAACAAAATTTAAAGTGATTACAGTCACAAATTATGTAGATAATACTGTACAGGTGTGTGATTTATTTATCATGTCTAAGAGCGGCAAGGGTGAAGAAAATAGACTCACAGCAATACCAACACTCATGTCGTGTTTGTCTTGCAAAGCTGGGTTAACCTCTAAGGATCTAGTTCAGAATGGTTTGTGTGCAAATTGTTTTAGCTTTCACCAAAGTCTCTTGAAAAATCTAAGGCAGACATAGGTGCAAGTGGATCCCCCCATGGGCTACTTTTGCACAGACATTATCCAGTGTAGCTGAGCGGATAATGCAAACTTCTGTGCCAGGGATAGGTTACACTATTAACCCTTACATGCAACATTCCACCTGGGGTTTATGACATCCAGCGGGGGAAGCAGCAGCCTCTCAACAAAAACAGGCTGAAATGCCGGTGGTAAGTAAATCACATGGACATGAAACAACATCTTCCCCGTCTACCCGTTTCAGATGAGGATTCATCAGAGGATGAGGACTCATCACACTCTGGTTCTGCATACGGAGACGAGGAGGAAGGCCTCAGCTCAGTGGACATATCTGAGCTAATTAGTGCAATAAAAGCCATTCTATCCTTAGAGGAGGCAGCAGAGCTTGTGTTAAAAACTAAGGCACCTGTGTTTAAACGTCCCAAAACAGTTAGGACTGAGTTTCCTGGGTCAGAACAGCTGACAGAAATTATCCAAGAGGCTTGGATTACGCCCAGTAAGAAGTATAGAATTATCCTCTTCCAGCTGGGGACTGTTTAAAAAGGGAGGTGGCTCCCAAAGTAGATACGCATGTCATTCGATTGGTGCGAAAATCTACATTGCCTCTGCCTTCAACATTATTAAATGATGTTATGGATAGGAGAGTCGATGGTTTTCTAAAAAAACATTTTTTCCTTGTCCAGGGCAATCATAAGACCAGCCATGGCTTCAGCCTGGATGGCAAAAGCAGTGGCAGCCAGGGCTGATGCATTGGAGGAGGATCTTTCCATGGCATCTAGAGAGCAAAAATCCCATATTGCACATATCAAACAGGCGGTGATGTTTATGGAAGAAGCTGCGTTGGATATAGGTACAACTGCCTCTCGGGCATCAGCTTCAGCAGTAGCAGCTCACAGAGCAGTTTGGCTACATACATGGATAGCTCATTTAGAATCCAAGAAGGTCCTGGAGTCTTTGCCTTTTACTGGAGATATTCTTTTTGGTAAAGAAATAAACAGTATTTTGAAGTCAGAAGCAAACTCCAAGAAAGTGAAGTTTCCTTCCATACACAAATTCAAGCCTAGATTTCCAGCTTTTCGGTCCCAAGGAAAAGCAAAAGGGTGATGGCAAACAGTCCCAATACAACAAATCTGGCAAGACTACAAAGACTACAAAGCATTGGGCTACCTGAGGACCAGTTTCCAAATTAGAAAATGGTGCGGGGACCCCATGGTGGGAGGCCGACTTCTTCAGTTTGCACAGATCTGGGTGCAAGAAGTGGTATCACACGGTTATGCGTTTGATTTCAAGAAACACCCTCCTCAAAGGTTTTTTTTTTTGTACCAGCCCGTCTTCAGTGGAAATGAAGGCCAGGGCTTTGCAAGAGGCAGTTCAGAAATTGCTTCAGTCAGGAGTAATCATCCCAGTTCCTCCTGCGCAATGAGGACAGGGTTTTTATTCCAATCAGTTTCTAGTCCAGAAGCCAAATGGGTCGTTCTGGCCCATACTCAATCTCAAAGTGCTGAACAAGTACATTTGGGTGCCTCGGTTTCATATGGAGAGGAGGGTGTTTCTATTGAACGGACGATATATAGCGGGTCCGTCGGCCAGTGTGTACGGGCGATATGTCTGTGAATTCCGTCGTTCACAGACATATCGCGTCGGCCCCGCAGCACAACTGACGGCCAATATATCTACCGATATATTGGCACATCGCTGTGTGTGTGCGGGCGACCAGCCGGCCGCCTGTACACATGCTGCGGCGCCCGCCGGTGACTGACAGCTGAACTGGGCGGGCCAATTTATGACGTCAGTCCCCGACGGATCGGCCAGTGTGTATGCACAGCACACTGCCCGATCTGTCCATAGATATATCAAGTGATCAAGTGATCGGCAGATATATCTATCAGTGTGTACCCACCTTAAGACGCTCGGTGCTTCTGAGTTCCGGCACGTCATGGCGCAACTTGAAGGGCTGTTTAGTGTGACTGCAGCAAGGATTTAAGAGGACACATCAGTAAGATGCATTTACGGCAAGAAAAGACATGCGACATGAGCAGAGCTGCCCGGCAAATAACGGCTCCCTCACGCCAAGCATCTCGATGTCTCGGTGCATGCACAATGCTGACATGTCTTACAAATTAATGTGCCTTCTGTGGCTTCTGGGATCCCTTCCCCCAACCCCAGCATGTGCCATTAATTTACATACAGTAGTGTACCGGCCGTGTTGTGTGTGTCATTTACTAAGCAGTACACCCAGTCCATGAAATCACAAGTCTCACAGAGGGAGGGATTAGTGGTGGGGGAGGCTGCCTATTAAAGCAATGGGGAGAAAGAAGTACAGTAAACTCAGTCTCATAAAGATAAGACTCTCGTAATTTGAAAAGTCTCACTTGTATATTTGTGTAACAAGTGGCACCTACAGTTTCTTTCTAATTTTGACTGTTTATCTGTGTGCATGTCTGAGACTGTATACAAAGTATGACTGACTTGTTTTTGCAAAATTAGAAAAAAAACTGTGGATGCTAATTTTTATACAGATATACAAGTGTGTCCTTTGCGGGAATCGAACCCTAGCTCACAGCATGGTAACAATCGGTGATGCGACTATGCCAAGCGAGCTATGGAGACAGGTGACTGACACCTGCAGTGACATAGTGATGGTTCTCATTGTAATTTTTTTTTTATAGTGCTGTGCATCCCAGTTCTATCGCTGATTGTAATGATTTTTATTCTTTTAGAGAGCTATGTAGAACTCTATACTGTGCTTTTCTTTGTGTGCATTGGAAACGCTGAGCCAATCTACAGATGTGTCCTCTTAAGCCCCGTACACACAGGGTTAGATGTGTGCTGCACGATCTATCAGTGACCTCTCAGCACACATCTCTCCCCCCGCTCAGTGGTGAAATGAGCGACCTGCTAGATTGTGCCTGCATGCATGCTAATCTAGCGCCGGCGACAGCGACACATGGGGCCATGCAACGCTATTGTTGTGGGGCATACACACGGAGAGATCTGTGCTTAAGTTCTAAGCAATCTAGTCAGACTGCTTAGAATTTAATCACTGATCTCTCTGTGTATACCACCCTTTACATCCTTACTGCAGTCATGCTAAACAGCCCTTGAAGTCACACCATGACGGCAGCGTGACTTTGTAGCACCAATTGTCTATTTTTGCGTTTTGTAAAGTATTTTAAAAGGACACACAAGCAGCTTCTACTGATTAAAATGATATGCAACCAATATTCTCTGTGTGACTGTGACTGTATTTGCATAGAAAATGCTCTGCTACAGTGTTTTCCTGAAAAACACTAATGTTTAATTTTGGATGCCGAGAGAGCCGCTATTACACACAGAATATAGGCACACCGCATATTATTTTAATCACTAGAAGCTGCTTGTGCATCCTATTATATTACTTTGTGTCTAAGACGTATTTTTTTCCAGAAAAAAAATGCAAAAAGAGACGTTTAGTGCTACAGAGTCCAGCCGCTGGAATGGTGCGACTTCAAGGGCTGTTTAACGTGACTGCAGCAATTATGTAAAAGGACACATCTGTAGACTGGCTCAGCATCTCCAATGCAAGTTTATTGGACACCTCACTCATACGCAATGGTGATTTTCAAAAGCGACATCTGTCGGATGATCTCTGGTATTACATTCACCAGTAAGGCCACACGCCACGCTAAGCTCTATACACTGTTTTTACAGGATGTAAAGAATCCTGTTGTAAAAACGCACAGGTGGCTTTTCATAACAGAGATCATTTAAGGTTCAATACTCTGAAAATACCCTGCCCAACTTTACGTGTTGCTCCATGCTCTCCCCCTCCCTTCCTCTCTGTGTTAGGCCACCCAGTTTTACATCCTGTGATGACGGTTTACAGATGGCCCGGTAAAGGGTTGAATACAATGTCAATAGCGGTTTAGCGTATTGTCAGCAAACACAGGACACATACACCAAGCACAGTACCCACACACCTAATGATTGAATCATTTAGTTATTCCTGTATTGAAGATACTGTACAATAATGAATAAAAAATAATGAATACAAAATAATAAATAAAATTTAAATCAAGACCTCATCCCTGGCCACGCCTCAAACTTAAAACGCCGGCTATATAGGGCGCTCTCCTTACCCACTTGGCCACGCAAGCCAGCGCATCCACACGTTTTGGGAATGCGCCTTTATGTCACGTACGATGTACAATAAAACATCAATAGCGGCCACACCCCCAATTATATATATACATTAATACATGCGGACAATTCTATGAAAATATGGACATACAGCACAGGGTTGTCTCTAGACAATTTAGCTCCCAGTGTGCAAAAAAATGTGCCCCCCACCAATATACATATAAAAAAATTAACATTTACAGGTGCCTCCAAAGGGGGTGTGGCCTTACTATAATGGGTGCGATTTGCTGCAATGGTTGTGGTCTTGCAGGAAAAGGCTACTTTTTACTGACATTATGCCCCACATAGTAATGCCCCTTTCACCATTATTAAGCCACCACATAATGCCCCTGACACCATATTATGCCCCACACAGTACTGCCCATCACCATATTAAGCACCTGCAGTTAAGAACCCTGCCACCATATTATGCCCCCACTGTAATGACCGTCACCATATTAAGCACCCACAGTTATGCCTGTGTCACCATATTATGCTCCCACTGTAATGCCCAACACCATATTATGCCCCACATGCCCGTCATCATATTATGTTTCCACTGTAATGCCGCTAACACTATATTATGTCCCCACATGGCCATCACAATATTATGCTCCCACTGTAATGCCCCTGATACCATATTATGCCACACTCACAGAACCTGCTCATTGTCAAGGGGTTCTACTCATTGTTAGGGAATCCCCACGGCCCCTGCCGCCGCCGTCTGCAGTCTTGGTGGGGAGCGCTGTTCGCGCCTGCCCCCAGTTTTAAGTATTAAAAATGAACTTCTCAAAATGGCCACCGCCTCCTCTAGCATCCATGAAAACTGTATTCTATGAGGCGGTGGGAGGGACATTTTTAAATACTATTCCAGATGGAATACTGTATCATGCAGTTGCCGTGGCCACAGAGCTCCATGCACTCGTACGGCTCGCCCAGCCCAAGAAACAACACTGATACAGCATAAACATAAGAGTCAGCTCAGGTATAAGATGTTGGCATTATCAATCAGTTTAAGTGTTCTATTTTGCTAATAGAGGGAAATCATTCTGATTTGTGATCTAGTACTTCATATTAGGGCTCTTTAAACTATCAGTATTCACTGAATGAGAATAATATTATGGCCAGACTGTCATTCATTTGCATATAAAGCAATGAAATTGCTGTATGTGTTTGATTAACTTATCACATAATATCTCAATATCAGAGTTAAATTAAAACATACAACAGTAAAGTGGATTCTATTACTTAAAAAGGTAAAAAACGGTTTTATTTATTCACATTTTGAGATACTACCTCAAAATTTAGTTTTATACAGTATTAAAGTTTTACCATGCTCATTACCCAGTTGTTGATTCCATTACGACAACATGGCAATTCCGTTACTTTATTAAAATATGTGCCCAGGTTACACAAATTGTCACACTCTACCAATTTACATAGCTGTATCCACAAGATGTCCCCATCTCGCAATAAAATTGTAAAGGTCTAGAGTTAAGTCTTTTGTGTACACACACATAGTAACATGTAGTGTTCATTCTAACACCCTGCACCGGTCATAATCCGTGCAGTTCCTTTTTCCTGTCTGGGGTGTCACGGTCTGCTTTGGCACTTCTAGCACACTCTAGTTCATAGGTCTGCAAACTCGGTACTCATTACCCCACACAGTGCATGTTTTGCAGGTAACCCAGCAGGTGCACAGGTGTATTAATTACTCACTGACACATTTTAAAAGGTCCATAGGTGGAGCTAATTATTTCACTTGTGATTCTGTGAGGAGACCTGCAAAACATGCACTGTGTGGGGTCCTGAGGACCGAGTTTGAGAACCTGTGCTCTAGTCTGCATCTCAGTGTTGACATACAGACCAGAGTGTGCTAGAAGCACCTGAGCAGACAGCAATACCTGTGTTAAGTGCAGGGTGCTCGAATGAATACTAAACATGTCTCAGGAACGGTGATTTTGTTAATGACTTTGAAAGTAGGCTGATTTATCAGGTACAATTTACACAAGATAGCACTTAAACTATTTTGAGTGTATTTTATATGGAGTTCATTATGGGCTATAGGGTTATGATGATTTGTTCACATTAGTGGAGGGGAAAACATAATATATCCCAGCGGTTGGGTTTCCGGCTGCGGCATCCTGACATTGCAGATCCCGACATCGGAGGGGATATTTCTACGACCCCCCCCCCCCCCCCCCCCCCGTTCCTACCCCAAACCTAATCTTCGGGGGGAGGCGGCTACAGCTAATCCCCTGGGGTGTCAGCTACTGCTAACCCTCAGGGGGTGGCAGCTAGGCCTAACGCATACAAGGAGAGGCAGATGTTTAATGACTATAGTTTATCACTGTGAAAAGGGGATTTTGTTACTGGTTGAATTGCCCACACACACACACACACACACGTACGTGTATATACATTGGATGCAGGTAAAATATCGGCTGTCGGGATCCCCACGTTCAGGAAATCAATGCCGGAATCCCGACAGTCGGGGAAATACAGACGGACAGAATCCCGACCTCCGCAGGTTATTCTCACTCTATTAGAGGGTCCACACCTACATTCTCCATCTATTATACTCCATCTATTAGATCAGTGATTTTCAACCTTTTTCAACTCACGGCACACCGAACAATATTTTTAAATTGCCAAGGCACACCACCAGTCCTCCATGGGGAAAAAACACACACATTGGCCCCCGCGGTAATAAAAGAAACACACGGGCATTCACAGTAATAAAATAAATATATTCGCCCCCACAGAAAAACCCCACACATATTTGGCCCCCTCAGCATAAAAAAAACAAACATTTGGCCTCCTCAGCATAAAAAAAACAAACACTGGCCCCCTCAGAATAAAACAAACAAACACTGGCCCCTCAGAATAAAAACAAACAAACACTGGCCCCCTCAGAATAAAAAAACAAACACTGGCCCCCTCAGAATAAAACAAACAAACACTGGCCCCCTCAGAATAAAACAAACACTGGCCCCCTCAGAATAAAACAAACAAACACTGGCCCCCTCAGAATAAAACAAACACTGGCCCCCTCAGAATAAAACAAAAAAAACACTTGCCCCCTCAGAATAAAACAAACAAACACTGGCCCCCTCAGAATAAAACAAACACTGGCCCCCTCAGAATAAAACAAAAAAAACACTTGCCCCCTCAGAATAAAAAAAAAACACTGGCCCCCTCAGAAATAAAAACAAACACTGGCCCCCTCAGAAATAAAAACAAACACTTGCCCCAACAGAAATAAAAACAAACACTGGCCCCAACAGAAATAAAAACAAACACTGGCCCCCTCAGAAATGAAACAATACATTGGTTGCTACCTCCTGGTAGAAGAGAAAGGAGCTCAGGTCCGTCATCGGCTCATAGTGCAGAGCTGCGAGCGGTAAACAGGCAGGCAAGAATGCAGGCTGGCTAGCTGGCGAGTGGGGCCGACGTGCGGGCTGTACAGCAGACGGTCGTACGGGCTGGCGGGTGGGCATGCTGCCAGCCATACTATGTGACGCACATGACCTATGATGTCACGCCGCTGCGTTGCTATAGGTCACGGCTCAGGCTCTCCCAGAAGAGCCCAGCGCTGCCCGCGTGTCCGTTGTCCGGGTCCACAGTTGGTGCAGGCGGCTCTGACTCTGTGGCACACTTGTCAACCAGCTGCGGCACACTAGTGTGCCGCGGCACATGCGTTGAAAAACGCTGTATTAGAGGGTCCACACCGCAGGTTATTCTCACTCTATTAGAGAGTCCACGCCTGAAAATATAACCTGTGGCAAGTGAAGCAAGAAACCGGGCCCGAGGGGACGGCCAGGATTACGGCAGATGGAATGCCGCTGTCTGTATACTGACAGCTGGCATCCCGTCTGACGGTAAAACATACCGAACCCATATACACAAATATAGTTCTAGAAAACAGGGTATTCAACATTTATTTCATTGTTGCTGTATTGTTATTTATGGTATGGTGACATTTCCCTGCTACTGTGATATATCACAAGTTGGCATTAGGTAAATAAAATATTTACACATAATGTAGCAGATTGCGACATACAGTCTTTCTTTACACAATAATTGATGCTAAATGATGCAGCTTATAATGTCACATATGCACTCATTGTTTGCCAGAAACATCACAGTACGGTACTCTGCCAATAATAATTTTTTATGCTTGAGAATGGGAGTAGGTTTTGCTGTAGTCTTTACTAAGGCTAACCATCTAATAAAGGCTTTCATTTAAATAATCTTTACTGTTCAATAAATATGTTATTAAAAAAAACCAAATACATGTACTATTAATATTATGTTTGGCTGGATAAGCATTCAAGGCATGCTATTATTTAGTAAAAATACTTTTTTGAACCAAAAGATAGGGTGCACCTACTGTGTAATATTGCTGATAATATATGAAATACAAAAACCATGTGGAGTTCAGTTGCTACATGACAGTAAGAAGGGGTGGAAGCAGTTAATCTTACACATTTGCTAAATTGCTATTATTTAGAAATTAAATGTGACAACAACAAAAAAATAATAATACGGTGCCAACATGGACAACCCGTGCAAAGCCTGCCAAATCTCTGTAAGCAGGGAAGGATTACAATGAGTAATTAGGATGGTGCTTTTAGGGTGGGAGTGAAATGTATCCCGTTTGTTTGTATTTTGCCATGTGCGGGATTATTAATGTGTATGCTGTGCATGTTTCTGGAAGTAATATGGTACCTTTTATGTAGTTTTGGTAAATGCTCTTCAGTTTTTATCCCCTTCTGTTCTTTTGCTTCTATTTCTCTGGCCGTGCGGAATCAAAGATAACACAGCGTTGGTCTAAAAACCAAGTTGTCCTGGGAGACAAAAAACTTGGCGAGGACCCACAAGAGAACATTTAAATTACATGAACACCTGTGTAATATTGATAGAATTAATATACATGATTGTTTGCACTAACTAAATATGTCCACCTTGTTCTTAGCAGATGATATGTTATGGGGGGATAAGGGTTTGCCAGCATGGCTGCAGAGAGCTGGCAATCCCTAAGTAACGTAGGGGCGTGGCCTAACCATGGAGGCATTGGCCATGCCCCCTAAAAAATATGAAACATTTGTATGCACTGTGTTATGAGCTTCACAGGGGGGTGCCTTGGGCCCTTCAGTCAGGGGCAGATCCAGTGCAGGGCACAATCAGTGCAATCAGTCCCTCCCCCTGCAGGCAGAGGAGAATGCTGCTGTGTGCTGGTCTAGGGAGAGAGTTTGTTGCAGCTGACAGGTAAGAAGGAGCACACGGGATGGGGGGCAGAGGGCGGGCGCTCCTACAAGCCCAGGTCCAGATAATTAGTACCCGTCTCTCTATCAGCACCCCGACTGTCAGCTAGTTACATTTACTTTGGAGAAATGCATGGTGTGGATCAGTTTCTCAGTTCCTTTGTAACATTAGGGCCAGTCACATCATTATAGCTGTACTTACTGCATTCTCAGATTTTATGCATTTATATGAGACACTGTTCTAAAGGGCAAATTACCTGAAATGGCGTTTGGAGGTATACGCTAATCCATGGATTTCCAAACTGTGCGCCATAGCACCTTGTGCTACAGCAGCCTGGTGGTCTAGTCTGGACCCAAATCAAATGATTTGGCCCGACAAGTTATTAAGCTGGCTGCATGCAGTTGCACACTGCTTTAGCAATAGCCATTAACAGAGCTCCGGCTCCGCCCCCTCAATTCTCCTTTAACCTGCCTGTGCATCAGACCTGATTCCAAGCGGATGTCCCTCTCCTCCCATGAGTAATGAAATCACTGGAGCAGACTACACAGGAGGAAAGTTTACAGCCTACAGCACTGCCTGAGGTCAGGCTGCTCTTCACGCCCCGGGAGTTCACAGTCATACAGGGAGCCGGCTGCTGGAGGGGACATAGAGAGCAAAGGATTTAGAAGCACTCTGGAATAGTTTATATGAACACTCTCCACGAAGAACTTCTGGGCCAGGTTCACCTCTAGAGTGATTGCATTAAGAACCCTGCTGTGCAGCAGCTGTCTGCAAACTACAGCAGGTATGAAGTACACTGTGTGCACCCCTACCATGTGTACACTGTTACTGTGCAGCCCATCTGTCATCATTAGCATGAGAAGTTCCAATGGAACCTAGGGGTGGCGTGAAAAAATTCTCTGACAAAAATGTTGTCATGAACCAAGAAGTTTGGGAACAACTGCGCTAATCTTTAACAGTTCTGAATTGAATTGTACATGCATTTTCTTTCATGGCTCATATATGTAATTTTCAACTTTAAGGTTTAGTACACGATATATAATATAATATACATATATATGTGTCATCTCAGTAGGAGAACAAAAAATGTGTGATTTTGAATTTTGGATAAGGGATACTCAACACTGTAATGACCGTTAAAGAAAGATGTTATTTCTACTGCTCAGGATTCACAAGTATCCTTCTCCCGCATAGGTTATACTTAGCCATACACATCATCTTACATAGCTAACATTAACAGTATACTCTCCATCCAAGAAATGTAGTGTGATTGGCCACATTTTATAGTGCGTTAATCTGATAAGGTTTAGTTTATATTTTCTGATTTTAATCAGACATAGCTGTTTAAGCTTACATTTATAAGAGGTGTGAAAGCAGCACAAGTTTAGTATTGTCACCCCATTTCGTTTGCATACTGAGATTCTTGAACATTACATCACATGCAGTTTATATACCAAGATCTTGCGCAAGTTCTAAATATCTCTGCATATATAATGAATGTAATCTTGTGAAAGTGAACTATACTGAACGACTGGAACATGCAATATAACATGGAACTTACAGCAGTTCAATTCAATCAGAACATGTAATGCAGATGTTTAAGGTAACAGGTTCATATTCTTGAAACATGCAGATATTGTACAGAAGGTGTTTTATATAACTTGACTCTTGATCAGCATTTTAACAAAGACATGTCAACTCTGCAAAGGTAACAGCTGTTCATCTATCTTGTGCCCATTTATTTAGGCTGCTGTACTAGATGGATAGGCTTCACTAAGATAAATCTGCAGTCTTTACTAAACATGCTGACTCAAACCAGCAGACATATTTTGTGTTTTGAAATTGACATTTTTCATGCCTGCTGATAAATTGATATATATATATATATATATATATATATATTTTTTTAGTGTAGAAAAGCAAAAAAAGCAAAACAGTCTTGACCAGGGAAAAGCGGTGGATGTGATTTATTTAGATTTTGCAAAAGCCTTCGATACAGTGCCTCACAGGAGACTGATCATCAAATTAAAGGAGCTTGGCCTAGGAAAAACTATTTGTACATGGATAAGTAACTGGCTGGATAACAGGGTACTGCGAGTAGTGGTCAACGGGAAGTCCTCAAGCTGGACACCAGTAGTCAGCGGAATACCACAAGGGTCCGTACTCGGACCACTACTGTTCAACATATTTATCAATGACCTAGAAATAGGCCAGAAAAGAACAGTGTCAATCTTTTCAGATGATACTAAACTGTGTAAGGTAATTAATTCAGAAATAGATGTGGAATCTCTGCAGAATGACTTATCTAAACTTGAAATCTGGGTGTCTAAATGGGATTCAATATAGAAAAATGCAAAGTTATGCACTTTGGGACTAAAAACAAACTTGCAACCTACATATTAAATGGGGAAAATCTAGGGGTAACAGTATTGGAAAAATATTTGGCGGTACTCATTGATAATAACCGTATACAATGTCAAAGTGCAGTAGAGAAGGCAAGTAAGCGCTAGCATGCGTAAAATGGGGAATTGGACAAGGGATGAGTGTGTAATCATGCCACTGTACAAATCATTGGTACGTCTGCACCTGGCATATTGTGTTCAGTTTTGGGCACCACATTATAAAAAAAGATATCTGTGAACTCGAAAGGGTTCAAAGGCGAGCTACTAAATAGATTAAAGGGCTAGAGGGACTGGATTACGAGGAAAAGCTTACTAGGTTGAATATGTATACACTGGAAAAGAGGAGTCTACGAGGAGACATCATTAATATCTTCAGATATGTAAAGGAACATTACAAAGAGTTATCAGAGGAATTGTTTATCAAAAGAATTCTGTATAGGACATGAGGGCACCCGCTGAGGCTAGAGGAGAGAAAATTCCATACGCAATGTAGGAAAGGGTTCTTCACTGTTAGGGCAATAAGAATTTTGAATTCCCTGCCAGAGAAGGTGGTAATGGCGGACTCTGTAAATGCATTTAAAAATGGATTGGATACATTTCTGACTGAAAAAGATA
Organism: Pseudophryne corroboree; assembly: GCF_028390025.1. Classification (NCBI taxonomy): domain Eukaryota; kingdom Metazoa; phylum Chordata; class Amphibia; order Anura; family Myobatrachidae; genus Pseudophryne; species Pseudophryne corroboree. Next base: position 439,813,568 of record NC_086449.1, on the reverse strand, counting down.
TCCAATGTTATAGCATTTAAAATATTGACATTGATAATCTGGGAAGAACATGATTTATAGTTGTTAACTAGACATAAAACATTACTTCAGCAGGGACATTATAATGAACTCAGCTAATACAGAATACAGGTTAAACCCGATGGGCATTTTGCTTCTTTTCAACCTCATTAACTATGTTACTACGTTATGTATGCTGTGTAGCATTGTTATCTTCTAAAGGATTGTAAGTAGATGGCTGCAAGGGACAGGGATAATCGCTCCTATTGCAAGTGAGCTCTATTCTTCACGTGGAGTTCAGTACAGTGTACCTGATTTATAATGTTCCATTTCTGTATATTCAGCTACACACATCTGAATACGTGTGCACCTTAAATGAGGATTATGGATTCATCCAAAGCAATGACGCATCAATCAGCAATTCCCAAACTTGCATGTGTTTTATCTGGGTGCAAAATTTATGTACTTCAAGTTCCCTTTGTAACACAATATTAGACGCCTCTCAAGTGGGAATGCTTACGTTGTGTGGGTTAGGCACTGGGTGTGGGGGGGGGGGGGGGGCGGGTAGCCATAGCCGCCACCCCTCGAGGATAAGGTTAGGGGACAGGAGGGGTAGAAATACCCCCTCTGATGTCGGTATCTTCAGCCACCACCATTTTGTATTTGTTCCATCACATCCACAGGACCAAAACCTTCTTAGGAATTGGTCTTTAGTGGTGAAATCCATGTTTCTTCATGATTCGAAGAAGCTCTGCTTATTTTTCTATCAATACTGATAACAGGCATATTGCCGTTTTCAATTTCTTATAATTGATAATCTGTAATCCTCTATTGCTATTAGACTCCATTTATAATATACTCTAGCAATTTCAGACACAATCTAACAATATAGTAAGGGGAAGAACTAAAAAATACAAATATAATAATTCTATCAGATACATTCTAAAACGGAAAATAAAACATAAGTTACGTGTTTATGCAACCACAGTATCCATACTGACTACTAAACTGGTCACAGGATATTATAACACAAGGTTGCATAAGCACATAAAAATATTAGTTGGTGCATTACAATAGTTAACCTATTGTATTGGATACAAAGGGGGGAATTCAATTGAGAATAATTGGATAGTCCAAGGGATCAATTAGCCATGGTAATTTACCACAGCTAACTGGATCTCCCCCTCCCCCCAAATCTCACAGCCACTTTCACAGTTACAGTGCCACAAAACCCACAGTTGTTCCTGGGCACTTTCTCCTCCATTACTTCCTTTACGGAACTCTAGCAAAGTCTATAATATTTTACTGAAGCTCGCCTTGCTCAATTTCATATGGATTTCCGTCAAACAAGTGTATTGCCAATGCCCCTACTCCATGAGATTACAGTTAAATAAATGAGAAGTCCCAGAAGGTGAGTTGTTTTTTTTTTTTTTTACAACATCACTTGAAACAGGTAAGAGGCAGGAAAACAAGAAGTGCAGTTTGATATTAATCCCTTGCAGCACAGAACAGTGGTAATTATCCAGCGGCATATTTGTGCTAGTAAGCATTAGGCCCACAATACTTGTAAGAAAATTAGACTGGGCCACAGATTGGAGGTTGAGACAAAATGTGTTGCCTACTGGGTACTAGGCAATGTCATGTGCCGCGCTCACCTGTTTTCACACCATAAAGGGTGCTATGTACCTGAAGTAAGGATGTGGTAGCGGTGGTGTTTATAGCACTATCCGTTGTGACTGTCTGAAGGAAGTATATGCAAAACTTTTACTTGCTAATGTTACTAACTGGTTAATGTCATATATGTGCACGATTTATAAAATTACACTGCTGCTGTCAGGACCCCTTTAAATACAGTTTACTGGTCTGTATTTTACCTGTGTGTATTCTATTGTTTTACCTTGTCGGCTGCTCTGATTGCTTGTATGCATATGTTAGGACAATTTATCTACTAGACAGATGTGGTGTACCACTCCTAGCCTATAGTTCTAGTACCCTAGTAGTCAGGTTAGCAAAGCCGTGAGGTACTGAGGGTCAATGATATGTCTATTCATCTATGTGACCAGAGAAACCCTGAGGAGTTTTGCTTTTTGTGTATATTCCCACAACAGGCCAGGTCTGTCTGATGTGGTGGATGCTAAGTCAGCTTCCACCAGCCTACAGGGAAACACATAGCTATTGCCTGAGAGTGCAAACACCTCATAGGCGGTCAAGGGTGCATGAGGCGCTTGTACCAGTAACGATGAATTCTAAATCTAGTCAATAGGTTGTTGGTCCCAGTGTCTTCCCTGCAATCTCTGTATTACATATGTGAATCCTAACAAAACATCATCCAGCATTCTGAAAGTAAGAGCTTTGACATGAGTAAGTTCTTGACTACATCCACATCTAAAAATAAGAATTTACTTACCGATAATTCTATTTCTCGGAGTCCGTAGTGGATGCTGGGGTTCCTGAAAGGACCATGGGGAATAGCGGCTCCGCAGGAGACAGGGCACAAAAAGTAAAGCTTTCCGATCAGGTGGTGTGCACTGGCTCCTCCCCCTATGACCCTCCTCCAAGCCTCAGTTAGGTACTGTGCCCGGACGAGCGTACACAATAAGGGAGGAATTTTGAATCCCGGGTAAGACTCATACCAGCCACACCAATCACACCGTACAACTTGTGATCAAACCCAGTTAACAGTATGATAACAGAGGAGCCTCTGAAAGATGGCTTCCTAAACAATAACCCGAATTAGTTAACAATAACTATGTACAATTATTGCAGATAATCCGCACTTGGGATGGGCGCCCAGCATCCACTACGGACTCCGAGAAATAGAATTATCGGTAAGTAAATTCTTATTTTCTCTATCGTCCTAGTGGATGCTGGGGTTCCTGAAAGGACCATGGGGATTATACCAAAGCTCCCAAACGGGCGGGAGAGTGCGGATGACTCTGCAGCACCGAATGAGAGAACTCCAGGTCCTCCTTAGCCAGAGTATCAAATTTGTAAAATTTTACAAACGTGTTCTCCCCTGACCACGTAGCTGCTCGGCAAAGTTGTAATGCCGAGACCCCTCGGGCAGCCGCCCAAGATGAGCCCACCTTCCTTGTGGAGTGGGCCTTTACAGATTTAGGCTGTGGCAGGCCTGCCACAGAATGTGCAAGTTGGATTGTGCTACAGATCCAACGAGCAATCGTCTGCTTAGACGCAGGAGCACCCATCTTGTTGGGTGCATACAATATAAACAACGAGTCAGATTTTCTGACTCCAGCTGTCCTTGCAATATATATTTTTAATGCTCTGACAACGTCCAGTAACTTGGAGTCCTCCAAGTCACTTGTAGCCGCAGGCACTACAATAGGCTGGTTCAGATGAAATGCTGACACCACCTTAGGGAGAAAATGCGGACGAGTCCGCAGTTCTGCCCTGTCCGAATGGAAAATCAGATATGGGCTTTTGTAAGATAAAGCTGCCAGTTCTGACACTCTCCTGGCCGAAGCCAGGGCTAGTAACATGGTCACTTTCCATGTGAGATATTTTAAATCCACCTTTTTTAGTGGTTCAAACCAATGAGATTTTAGAAATTCCAAAACCACATTGAGATCCCACGGTGCCACTGGAGGCACCACAGGAGGCTGTATATGCAGCACTCCCTTAACAAAAGTCTGGACTTCAGGAACTGAAGCCAATTCTTTTTGAAAGAAAATCGACAGGGCCGAAATTTGAACCTTAATAGATCCCAATTTGAGACCCATAGACAATCCTGATTGCAGGAAATGTAGGAATCGACCCAGTTGAAATTCCTCCGTCGGAGCACTCCGATCCTCGCACCACGCAACATATCTTCGCCAAATGCGGTGATAGTGTTGCACGGTTACTTCCTTCCTTGCTTTAATCAAAGTAGGAATGACTTCTTCCGGCATGTCTTTTTCCTTTAGGATCCGGCGTTCAACCGCCATGCCGTCAAACGCAGCCGCGGTAAGTCTTGAAACAGACAGGGACCCTGCTGAAGCAAGTCCCTCCTTAGAGGTAGAGGCCACGGATCTTCCGTGATCATCTCTTGAAGTTCCGGGTACCAAGTCCTTCTTGGCCAATCCGGAACCACTAGTATCGTTCTTACGCCTCTTTGCCGTATAATTCTCAATACTTTTGGTATGAGAGGCAGAGGAGGAAACACATACACCGACTGGTACACCCAAGGCGTTACCAGCGCGTCCACAGCTATTGCCTGCGGATCTCTTGACCTGGCGCAATACCTGTCCAGTTTTTTGTTGAGGCGAGACGCCATCATGTCCACCATTGGTCTTTCCCAACGGGTTACCAGCATGTGGAAGACTTCCGGATGAAGTCCCCACTCTCCCGGGTGAAGGTCGTGTCTGCTGAGGAAGTCTGCTTCCCAGTTGTCCACTCCCGGGATGAACACTGCTGACAGTGCTATCACATGATTCTCTGCCCAGCGAAGAATCCTTGCAGCTTCTGCCATTGCACTCCTGCTTCTTGTGCCGCCCTGTCTGTTTACATGGGCGACTGCCGTGATGTTGTCCGACTGGATCAACACCGGTTTTCCTTGAAGCAGAGGTTCTGCCTGGCTTAGAGCATTGTAGATTGCTCTTAGTTCCAGAATGTTTATGTGAAGAGACGTTTCCAGGCTCGTCCACACTCCCTGGAAGTTTCTTCCTTGTGTGACTGCTCCCCAGCCTCTCAGGCTGGCGTCCGTGGTCACCAGGATCCAATCCTGTATGCCGAATCTGCGGCCCTCCAATAGATGAGCACTCTGCAACCACCACAGAAGAGATACCCTTGTCCTTGGAGACAGGGTTATCCGCTGGTGCATCTGAAGATGCGACCCTGACCATTTGTCCAACAGATCCCTCTGGAAAATTCGTGCATGGAATCTGCCGAATGGAATTGCTTCGTAAGAAGCCACCATTTTTCCCAGGACTCTTGTGCATTGATGTACAGACACCTTTCCTGGTTTTAGGAGGTTCCTGACAAGCTCGGATAACTCCTTGGCTTTTTCCTCCGGGAGAAAAACCTTTTTCTGAACCGTGTCCAGAATCATCCCTAGGAACAGCAGACGAGTTGTCGGCATTAACTGGGATTTTGGAATATTCAGAATCCAGCCGTGCTGTTTTAGCACTTCTTGAGACAGTGCTAATCCCATCTCTAGCTGTTCTCTGGACCTTGCCCTTATTAGGAGATCGTCCAAGTATGGGATAATTAATACGCCTTTTCTTCGAAGAAGAATCATCATCTCGGCCATTACCTTTGTAAAGACCCGAGGTGCAGTGGACAATCCGAACGGCAGCGTCTGAAACTGATAGTGACAGTTTTGTACAACGAACCTGAGGTACCCCTGGTGTGAGGGGTAAATTGGAACGTGGAGGTACGCATCCTTGATGTCCAAGGACACCATAAAGTCCCCTTCTTCCAGGTTCGCTATCACTGCTCTGAGTGACTCCATTTTGAACGTGAACTTCTTTATGTACAGGTTCAAGGACTTCAGATTTAGAATAGGTCTTACCGAGCCGTCCGGCTTCGGTACCACAAATAGAGTGGAATAATACCCCTTTCCCTGTTGTAGAAGAGGTACCTTGACTATCACCTGCTGAGAGTACAGCTTGTGAATGGCTTCCAAAACCGTCTCCCTTTCGGAGGGGGACGTTGGTAAAGCAGACTTCAGGAAACGGCGAGGCGGATCTGTCTCTAGTTCCAACCTGTACCCCTGAGATATTATCTGCAGGATCCAGGGATCTACCTGCGAGTGAGCCCACTGCGCGCTGAAATTCTTGAGACGACCGCCCACCGCCCCCGAGTCCGCTTGAGAAGCCCCAGCGTCATGCTGAGGCTTTTGTAGAAGCGGGGGAGGGCTTCTGTTCCTGGGAAGGAGCTGCCTGTTGGTGTCTCTTCCCCCTTCCTCTGCCTCGTGGCAGATATGAATATCCCTTTGCTCTCTTGTTTTTAAAGGAACGAAAGGGCTGCGGTTGAAAAGTCGGTGTCTTTTTCTGTTGGGGAGTAGCTTGAGGTAAAAAGGTGGATTTCCCGGCTGTAGCCGTGGCCACCAAATCTGATAGACCGACTCCAAATAACTCCTCCCCTTTATACGGCAAAACTTCCATATGCCGTTTTGAGTCCGCATCGCCTGACCACTGTCGCGTCCATAAACTTCTTCTGGCCGAAATGGACATAGCACTTACCCGTGATGCCAGTGTGCAGATATCCCTCTGTGCATCACGCATATAAAGAAATGCATCCTTTATTTGCTCTAAAGACAGTAAAACATTGTCCCTATCCAGGGTATCAATATTTTCAATCAGGGACTCTGACCAAGCTACTCCAGCACTGCACATCCAGGCTGTCGCTATAGCTGGTCGTAGTATAACACCTGTATGTGTGTATATACTTTTTTGGATATTTTCCATCCTCCTATCTGCTGGATCTTTAAGTGCGGCCGTCTCAGGAGAGGGTAACGCCACTTGTTTAGATAAGCGTGTGAGCGCCTTGTCCACCCTAGGAGGTGTTTCCCAGCGCGCCCTAACCTCTGGCGGGAAAGGGTATAAAGCCAATAACTTCTTTGAAATTAGCATCTTTTTATCGGGGGCAACCCACGCTTCATCACATACATCATTTAGTTCTTCTGATTCAGGAAAAACTATAGGTAGTTTTTTCACACCCCACATAATACCCTGTTTAGTGGTACCTGTAGTATCAGCTAAATGTAACGCCTCCTTCATTGCCAAAATCATATAACGTGTGGCCCTACTGGAAAATACGGTTGATTCGTCACCGTCGCCACTGGAATCAGTGCCTGTGTCTGGGTCTGTGTCGACCGACTGAGGCAAAGGGCGTTTTACAGCCCCTGACGGTGTTTGAGGCGCCTGGACAGGCACTAACTGATTGTCCGGCCGTCTCATGTCGTCAAACGACTGCTTTAGCGTGTTGACACTATCCCGTAATTCCATAAATAAAGGCATCCATTCTGGTGTCGACCCCCTAGGAGGTGACATCCCCATATTTGGCAATTGCTCCGCCTCCACACCAATATCGTCCTCATACATGTCGACACACACGTACCGACACACAGCAGACACACAGGGAATGCTCTTAACGAAGACAGGACCCCACTAGCCCTTTGGGGAGACAGAGGGAGAGTTTGCCAGCACACACCAAAAGCGCTATATATGACAGGGATAGCCTTATAATAAGTGCTCCCTGTATAGCTGCTTTTATAATATAATTTTTGCCACTATTTTGCCCCCCCTCTCTTGTTTTACCCTGTTTCTGTAGTGCAGTGCAGGGGAGAGACCTGGGAGCCGTCCTGACCAGCGGAGCTGTGTAAGGAAAATGGCGCTGTGTGCTGAGGAGATAGGCCCCGCCCCTTTTTCGGCGGGCTCGTCTCCCGCTCTTTAGTGTATTGTGGCAGGGGTTAAATATCTCCATATAGCCCCCGGAGGCTATATGTGAGGTATTTTTTAGCCAAATAGGTTTTCATTTGCCTCCCAGGGCGCTCCCCTCCCAGCGCCCTGCACCCTCAGTGACTGCCGTGTGAAGTGTGCTGAGAGGAAAATGGCGCACAGCTGCAGTGCTGTGCGCTACCTTTAGAAGACTGAGGAGTCTTCTGCCGCCGATTCTGGACCTCTTCATGTTTCAGCATCTGCAAGGGGGCCGGCGGCGAGGCTCCGGTGACCATCCAGGCTGTACCTGTGATCGTCCCTCTGGAGCTGATGTCCAGTAGCCAAGAAGCCAATCCATCCTGCACGCAGGTGAGTTCACTTCTTCTCCCCTAAGTCCCTCGTTGCAGTGATCCTGTTGCCAGCAGGACTCACTGTAAAATAAAAAACCTAAGCTAAACTTTCTCTAAGCAGCTCTTTAGGAGAGCCACCTAGATTGCACCCTTCTCGGCCGGGCACAAAAATCTAACTGAGGCTTGGAGGAGGGTCATAGGGGGAGGAGCCAGTGCACACCACCTGATCGGAAAGCTTTACTTTTTGTGCCCTGTCTCCTGCGGAGCCGCTATTCCCCATGGTCCTTTCAGGAACCCCAGCATCCACTAGGACGATAGAGAAAAACAGCGATGAGGAGAGCAAAGAAACACTATGTAAACAACTAGTAAAACCAAATGTGGACTTCCGGTTCCGGCTACCTGATGAGAGGCAGCTGAGGCAGTGAGCTCCGCTGCTGAACGCGCCCAGCCAGCTATTTCACGGCTTTTAAAGCCTCCCATAAGGTGCAACTACCACCCGCTACTTAACCTGCTCTGTCCGCTGCATGGACAAGTATCTTCTCCCGATGCCCAGCTACAGAAACCGATCTCAGAAAGAAAAAGAGCGACGCCGAGCAGAAACCAAGATGGCGCCGGACGCCAGCTCCAGCGGCACACCCGCTCCTCAGCAGACCTCACAGAAGGGCTCCCGGACCCCTGGATCAGAGGTAGGCACTGAGGGAGAGAAAAACACACAATCTAACTCCCCAGCAGACACAGAAATGCCTCTACCATCACCCGACACCCCAGTCACATACGGGGACATGATTGGAGCCATACGCCTAGCAATGGGCCCACTCCTTAAAGCACAAACAGCAGACATAAATAAACAGCTTTCTCTGCTCACACAACGGGTTATACAAACTGAACACAGGCTGGGGGAAACGTTTGCAGACGTTGCAGGTCTGAAGCAAACAACCGCCCGACATGATAAAGAAATTTACCAACTGCACAATAAGATACAAGATCTTGAAAATCGATCTAGGAGACATAATCTCAGGATTATTGGACTCCCCGAAACATTGAAAGGGCAGGAACTGTTTGACTTTATTAAACTCACTTTGCCTGACTTACTACACGTCCGTGACCGGTGCGAAGATATTATTATCGAGCGAGCACACAGGATAGGGCCAATCAGGTCACAAGAAGGAGCACGTCCACGAGCAGTAATATTTAAAACCCTCAATTATCTGCACAAAGAATTGATATGGTCTGCCTCACGCAGGCAGAGAAATATAACGTGGGATGGTCACAAGATACTAATCTTTCAGGACTACTCTGCAGAATTGACCAAAATGAGGAAGGACTTTGCCCCGCTCTGCTCCCGATTAATTCAGGAAAACCGCAAGTTTGCTCTGCTATATCCTGCAAGACTGCGTCTCTACAATGGTTCTACCTTTAAAGATTTCTTAACTGTATCAGACGCAGAAGCTTTCCTATCCGAGGATTCTGACCCTCAAGGCCTTCGACATGGAATGTCTGACTGTGACTAACTTGAGCATATTTGCCACATACACACTTGACATGGCATCACTGTGAGAGCCACGCTCGAACAAGAGTTATACCAAGTGCACAACGTTTGCTTGTTACCGGTGAAATTGTCCAGATGACCCCGACATATATTAGCACTTGGACTGCTCTCAGAAAAATGAGCATGCATAGGGACAGTCTTAAATGTTTATTTAACTCAGAGAAAGAATCGCCATAACACCGGGTGAAAGGCAGCATTATAGAAATTACGTTGTTTTACTAGCTAGGCGCGTTTGCTTAGGAGCAAGATCTGCTCACGAGTGATACTTCCATGTACGGCAATACTCTCCACTTTGCCGGAAGTCATTACATGTTTGTACTGGTTATTATTGTTTTAGTTATCAGAGATTTTGTTTATCCCTGTAATCGTCTATCAACCCCTCAGCAAGGTATTTTAAAATGTGGTCTGGTATCTCTCCCCACTCTAATCTGTGATTTCTGCTGCCTCGGTGCTGGGTGTCTTCGGACGGGGCCCGGCGCGGGGACAGCAGATCCTCACTTGAAAAATGGTCGCGCAGCACTATTACCAATTATGTTCTATCAATGTCTCTCAGAATAGGTAGTTGGAATGTGGGAGGTATAAATTCCCCTGCTAAACGGAAACGTATACTGATGTATTTAAATAAGCTCCATATAGAATTAGTATTTCTCCAGGAAACACATTTGATTCCCACTGAAACCCTGAAACTTAACATGCTTAAGTGGAAGTTATTGGCGGCATCGTCCTATAACTCTAAATCACGTGGAGTAGCTATATTAGCAGCAAATCACCTCAGAATAGAAGTAACTGGGCTCACAACCGACCCTATGGGCCGCTATGTATTGTGCCAGCTGCAATGTGACCAACAAAAACTTACCTGTCTAAATGTATATGCTCCCTCGGTTTACTCAGTCTCCTTTTTCCAAACTATTGTGTCCCTACTTACCCCCTTTCTAGACACACCTATTATCCTATGTGGAGATTTTAACATTATCTCTCTCCCTCACCTAGATAAGCAATTTCCTAGAGCTGCTGGACATAGACTCCCTAAGTTTGGAGTACCAGCTTTAGCACGACAACTACTACTGTTAGATATGTGGAGGGTTAAACACCCTACAGAAAGAGGATTCTCCTGTCTATCAGCTGCCAGAGGGACGCTTTCACGAATTGATTACATGCTATTCTCTAGTTCCCTATTGCCCAGAGTGGAGAGGGTGGAGATGGAAGCAATTTCCATGTCTGACCACGCGGTAGTCTGGACAGACCTATTCCTGAGTAGAGAACAAAATGATTTTATTAATTGGAGATGCCCAGCATCCTTATCTATATCCACCCCCCTACAGCTGGCAGTATCTACCGCCTGGGATCATTATGTAGCAGACAACTCCTCTACACTTCACTCCAACCCCACATTATTCTGGCAAGCAGCCAAGGCCACAATGAGGGGAGTAATTATCTCACACTCGATTTCAAGCAAAAGAACACTATCCGCAGAGTACCTAATGGCCCAACAATCTCTTACCACAGCATTTCAGGCTTATAAAAGTAATCCCACGCCAAATACAAAAGAAACTTATAAAGTAGCAAATCAAACCTTCAATAAATTATTTACACGCCTAGAATCCTCATACACATTCAAAGGAAGATGCAAATTCCACAGATATGGGAATAAATCTAGCAAGCTGATGTCAAATCTGCTTAGGGGCCAACGATCACCAACCACCATACACCCTCTAAAACAACAAGATGGTTCCCTGACCACCTCCAACGTACAAATAGCTGGAGTTCTACAGAATTTCTACGAATCCCTGTATACCCCTCCCCCCACAACCCCCCACTCTTTACCAACATTTTGGGAAAATTTGCCTATCCCGCAACTACCGAATTCCTGTCACACACAATTGACGGCGGAAATCACAGTGGAGGAGGTTTTGGCGACAATATCAACATTGAAACATGGGAAAGCGCCTGGCCCGGATGGCTTCACCTCGGATATCTATAAATTACTATCAACTAAACTAGCCCCAATTCTCACACTAGTTTATAATAATATGTTAACCTCAGGAACCCTCCCAAAATATTTTAATGAAGCAACACTAAGAGTACTCCCGAAACCGGGCAGAGACCCCTCTGAACCAAGTTCATATCGCCCAATTTCGCTTCTGAACTTAGACTACAAGATTCTGACCAAGATCCTGGCAGAACGCTTAAAAATAATATTGCCCATGGTGGTCCATCGGGATCAGACGGGCTTCATCATGGGGAGGAACTCTGTGAATAATATCCGACGAGTTCTGGCCGCGGTGCAGGACTCCCAGTGTGCCATGTCCAAAACACCACGAGCAATTCTATCTCTAGATGCCGAGAAGGCCTTTGACATGGTGCACTGGGACCACCTGTATGACTCCCTGGCCAGGTTCCATTTCCCAGAAAAATTCATACAATTCATAAAAACTTTATATACTTCTTCTACTTCTAGAATTATATGCAATGGACTGATGTCAGCAAGTTTTAAGATCAGACGGGGAACTAGACAGGGATGCCCATTGTCCCCCCTGCTATTCGCCCTCGCCCTCGAACCACTAGCTATCGCCCTCAGACATTCCCCCCTATACCAAGGTATAATGATAGGAAACTCAGACCTCCGCTTATCTCTATTTGCGGATGATATGCTGTTATTTTTATCGTACCCTACGCATTCTATCCCAACCGCACTTAATATCATTCAGCAATTCGGAGAGTTCTCTGGCTACAAAATAAAGGTCAGTAAATCTGAACTCCTAGTACTAAACGGACCTAGCCCCACCCTCCCAACGACGACTAACTTAAACTCAGTTAAAATAGTGGACTCTAAACTTAAATATCTTGGAATATACATTCCAGACAAACTAGAATCCCTATATAAACTAAATTATCCCCCAGTGATTACATCTATGGAGCAATCTCTATCACGATGGCATAACCTTCCCTTATCATTGCTAGGTAGACTAGAAGTCATTAAGACAGTGATATTCCCTAAACTGACATATATCATGCAAATGTTACCTATCAAATTAACAGGGAAAGACACGAAACGTATAATGGCCGCATGCAGCAAATTCTTATGGAAATCAAAAAAACCCCGCATCTCCTCAATGAAAATGCAATTACCCAAAACGAAGGGAGGGTTGGGACTTCCCAATCTTACTAATTATTCACGGGCAATTTTACTGAGATATGCCCTTGATTGGTTAACGGAACAGAATATTTACACTGACGTAACATTAGACAGTGCAATTTTAAGCCCATTCTCCCCAGGAGCACTGCTACACACACCCAGAACCCACATTCCGACACACATATATAACAATCTGATATTCAGAGATACCTACGAAGCATGGTGGTTTGTAAATGAGAAACTACACCATAACCCCCGCAGCTCCCCTTGGCTACCTATATGGGGAAACCCAATGTTCACTCCAGGATTAGAAAACCCAGATTTCCAACGCCTTCGAACAAAAGGCCTTAAAGCGATTGCCCAAGTATTTGATCCGGGAGGTGAGCTTCTGTCCTTTCAGGACATACAGGATCTATATGGAATCCCTGATTCCTATCAGTTCTCCATATTCCAATTACATCACTATATACATTCACTCCCCCCGATGACTTCCTCCTCTCTCTCAGTAGATCCTCTACAACCTATCTTTTCTAAGTTTATCAAAAAATTTTATAAACCCAAAGATATCTACTTAAAACTTATGGAACCGTTCCATGTACAGATATGGCAAAAAGTCACTGACATCTGGAGAGGGGATATACCTTTACTACAAAATAGTCACATAATATTCAAGTATTATGCACAAACACTTCGAGTGGTTCAATCTTCAACCCTACAAGAAATACACGTTAAGACACTGTATAGGGCATATGTGTCACAGAGCCAGAGAAGTCACTTTGTGATGGAAGAAACGGGAAAATGCCCAAAATGTGGATACTTCTCGGCCACTTTTTACCACAATATCTGGTCTTGCGGCCACATAAAAAAGTTCTGGTATAAGATTGTGGGATATATTAATACATCCTTCTCCTTGACAACTACATTAGAACCTACAGCACTGCTGTTTGCCAATTTTAAGATTTGGAACATTCCCATACCACAGAGAAAGATAATACCCTTTCTGATGATATTAGTCACGGTAGCAAAAAAGGTAATACTCAATAACTGGATATCAAGACACATACCGTGCTTAACGGAAGTAGAAAATCTTCTGGCTACTTATATGGCTTATGACAAAAGCCTTGCTTCTACGGGCTCTTCTACTGAGATGACACAGTTTCATAAGAAGTGGGAACCATTTATGAGCGCGACATCCCTCACACTATAGCTTCCCCACACGGAACCTCTATAACATTTTAACACGAAACCAAAGCAAATGCCAACCCCCCCCCCCCCCCCACACCCAATCCTGAAAGGGAGCAGTGACAATAACAGAAGTACAGCCGCTACCACATTATCTTGAGACATGAGGCTCGAGAGACCCGTAATCAGACGATAAACTAACCCCTTCCCCAACCCTTTCCCAGTTTACCCCCCCCCCCCCTCTACCCCCTATCCCTTTTATCCCTGTTACTCTTACTTGTTAAACCTTCCTCCAGAGTTTCTTAAGATGTTCGAGAAACCCTGGATATCTACTTGGAGTAGGTGAGATATTTACGCCTCAATTGACAGACAAAATACTGAATCAGTCAATGCCACTATACATTTCCATTGAGATCAAATAGAGATATCATAGCTCCACTGGAACGATCGTACTGAATAAATCAATATACCCATTTTGCTGTCCACCCCAGTCGATTGTGATTAATTCGATGTGGCGAACTGTATGTACAATGTAAATTTTTTGTATTATGCATTTCACTTACTCTGTAATACCTACAGTATCTTTTCAAATGACAAAATTCAATAAATATATTTTGAAAAAAAAAACAAAAAACAAATGTGACATGTTGACTTGTTAACGGCTGATTGTGTTTTATGCAATATAGCTAATAGCTAATATGGCTATACACATGTTATATCTGCCCACCCTGCAGTGCACATGGTTTTGCCCAACTGCTAACACAAGTTGCTGCTACGATCAGGTCTGAATTACCCCCATTACGTAAAACTTCTCACACATATTAAACAATCTACTTCAATTTCATCTCTCATATCAGTAAGATCACATTTTATTTTCCTGATGTATTCTTTACAGAAATAAACCGGCTACAATTATCATTAATTTCCATGTGTTCTACTTTTGAATTACAATTGCTCTTCCTCTTTCATTCAAAGATTTAGGCACTTCCTTGCAGGTGTCAAGAAGCTCTGTTCTAACTTCTTTAAGGAGTTTTCCCAGATAACACATAGGGGAGATGTACCAAGCTTTGAAGAGAGATAAAGTGGAGTAGTTGCCCAAAGCAACCAATAATCTTTTAATGGGCCCTACACACTGCCCTACACACTGCGCGTTCCACCGCCGAGCTGCCCGACACTATGGCGGGACCGGGGAGAATGCGGTCGCATTGCAGCAGTGTATGTTGCTGAATAAGGTCTTTAGGCAACATCTTCACTATCTCTCTCTAATGTGTGATACATTTCTGCATTATTTTTATTTCAATGGTCATATATTACTCTCTATCTACTATTCTATACCAATGCGTTGCGGAAAAAAAAGTGTCTGCTTTTCCTTTCATCAAATCATTCTTGAAACATTCACAAAATTATATTACATCTCACTCATCCTATATAACAAAAGGCTAATGCTTGTTTCTCATCTCTATGGGAGGAATTCAAGTGTTTTGCGCATCGGCGGCCACTAGATGACGCCCGATGGAGCAATTCAAGTGTTGCTCTGTTCGGGCACACACAGCTGCCGATGTTGACATTACCGTTATGTTCTGTCATTTTAACAGGCTGGTAACTAGTTCACTATGGTGGTCATTCCGAGTTGTTCGCTCGGTAATTTTCTTCGCATCGCAGCGATTTTCCGCTAATTCCGCATGCGCAATGTTCGCACTGCGACTGCGCCAAGTAAATTTGCTATGCAGTTAGGAATTTTACTCACAGCATTACGAGGTTTTTTCTTCGTTCTGGTGATCGTAATGTGGTTGACAGGAAGTGGGTGTTTCTGGGCGGAAACTGGACGTTTTATGGGAGTGTGTGAAAAAACGCTACCGTTTCTGGGAAAAACGCGGGAGTGGCTGGAGAAACGGGGGAGTGTCTGGGCGAACGCTGGGTGTGTTTGTGACGTCAAACCAGGAACGACAAGCACTGAACTGATCGCACTGGAAGAGTAAAACCCCTTTCACACCGCAGCTTGTACCCGGTATTTTGCCGTTTTAACTGGCTTCCTAAACGGGTCAAGCTGTGATGTGAAAGGGTCCCCTTCAATTTACCGTTTTCAAAATACCTGTATTTTGAAACGGTAAAAAAGAAGGGTCCTACCCGTTTCAGTCCCATTTCACTGTGCAGTGTGAAAGGGTCTGAAACGGTATTTGCAAGCCCCAGCAGGTCATAGGCTGTCTCCATGTGTGATGTCAGCAGCCACAACCAGGAAACAGCTTGGAAAACACAGGAGACACATGTGAGAGTGGCTTTATAAACGTTTAGACTGCAAAGCCATTATAAAATGTCTAATTGGAGTGATGAAGAGGTGAGGGAGCTGCTTTAGGATCAGAGGGGATGAGGAAATCTGCTGCCAAATTACTGGGACAGTCAAGGATACCCTCATATATAAAAACATAGCAAAAATGCTTCAAGCTGCTGGGTTCCATCGTACGACTATCCAAATTATTAATAATGAATTAATTAATAATTATTAATAATGTGTGGGCCAGAAAAGTCCATTTATAATGACAACCACTGTTTTCTATGGGTGAAACGGGTTCAGTGTGAAAGGTACCAAAACGGTAATGAAATGGTAATTTACTGGTTACAACATGAGATGTGAAAGGGGTTTAACTGCTCAGACCCATTTTAAGAACAGTTTCAAATACCATTTCAAAAGCAGGTTTTGCGATGTGAAAGCAGCATAAGTCTCGAGCTACTCAGAAACTGCACAGAGAAGTCTTTTCGCAATATTGCGAATCTTTCGTTCGCAATTTTGATAAGCTAAGATTCACTCCCAGTAGGCGGCGGCTTAGCGTGTGCAATGCTGCTAAAAGCAGCTTGCGAGCGAACAACTCGGAATGAGGGCCTATATTTGAGCATAAAGAGTAGTTACATATTCCCATCTTGAAGCATAGCACTGTTTAACTTCCATAAGCCATGCATTGTCACTTTCTTACTGTTTCTCTCGCATACCAAATATACACTTCTACTGTATTTGAAACACACAACCTTAAAAAAAAAAAAAAAAAAGGAAAACAATCCTAGCATTTTTACTAACAGCAAAACCCCAACACAAATGCAGTCCATATTTCCATTCTTATGGTCTTCAGTTACCCTTCATTCCATACTCCTATAAACAAAAGACAACCCCTTTGAGGTAGTAGAGGAAGATTACGAGCTGGTAGAGGAAAATAGGATGCAAATGGCAGGGCTGTCATCAGGGCTCTATGCCACTCTATGTCAGTCCCACCCCCTAAACCCATTACATAATGAGATCATGCCTAGGGGGGCAGAGGCACCACCTCTAAGAAGTATAGGACAAGGCGAAGTGGCAGCTCCACAGGCTACTGGCTGCAGGGTTCCAGGCATCCTGCAAGCAACATGGCGCAGCACTTCTCGCATACCCCTTCTTACGGCACTGGCATTGGATTTGAGGTCATACTAGCTTGAACAGCTCTGTAACAGTACCTAGTGACTCTGATCCTGATTCACTGTGTTTCTAAATATTTATTTCATTTATTAACAGATTCTTATACAGCGCAGCATATTTCGTTGCGCTTTACAATTAGAACAGCAGTAATAGAACAAAACTGGGTACAAACAGCCAGAGGGTAGGAGGGTTATGTGTACTGTACAGAGAGGATGTAATTATATAGGGAAGCATTGAAGGTTATGTGGGTGGGTCTGGAATTTGATAGGCTTGTCTGAAGAGGTGAGTTTTCAGGGAACGTTTAGAGACTAGAGGTGAGTCTTATTGTGCGTGGGAGGCCAATCCACAGAGTGGGTGAAGCCCGGTTAAAGTCCTGTAATTTTAAATGTGGGAACAAGTAATACGTGTGGATGAGAGATGCAGATCTTGTGCAGACCGGAGAGGTCTGGTAGGGAGATATTTTGAGTAGCGATGCATGTTTGTGCAGTTTGGTTAATAGCCTTGTATGTAAGTAAAAGTATTTCATATTTAATACTTAAGATTAGCTTCGCAGTTGCATTCAAAATTGATTGTAATAGTGAGAGCCTATGTTTGGAAAGACCGGTGAGGAGACTATTACAATAATCAATGCGGGAGATAATGAGAGCATGGATTACAGTTTTTGCTGTGTCTGTAAGATACAGTGCATCTGGAAAGTATTCCCAGCGTTTCACTTTTTCCACATTTCCTTATGTTACAGCCTTATTTCAAAATGGAAATCAGTTTTTCCGCTCAAAATTCTACAGACAATACTCCATAATGACAATGTGAAGTAAGTGTTTTTGAGATTTTTGCAAATTTATTAAAAATAAAAAACTAGGAAATCACATGTACATCAGTATTCATAGCCTTTACTCAGTACTTTGTTCATGCACCTTTGGCAGCAATTATAGATTCAAGTATTTTTGAATGTGATGCCACAAGCATGGCACAGCTATCTTTGGGCAGTTTCGCCCATTCCTCTTTGCAGCACATCTCAAGCTCCATCAGGTTGGATGGGAAGCATCGTGCACAGCCATTTACAGATCTCTCCAGAGATGTTCAATCGGATTCAAGTCTGGGCTCTGGCTGGGCCACTCAAGGACATTCAGAGAGTTCTCACCAAAGAGTTCAATATTTGTCTCATCAGACCTGAGAATTTTGTTTCTCATGATCTGAGAGTCCTTCAGATGTATTTTGGCAAACTCCAAGAGGGTTGTCATGTGCTTTTTACTAAGGAGTTGCTTCTGTCTGGCCACTCTACCACACAGGTCTGATTAGTGGATTGCTGCAGAGATGGTTGTCCATCTGAAAGGTTCTCCTCTCTCCACAGAGGAATGCTGTAGGTCTGACAGAGTTATCATCAGGTTCTTGGTCACCTCCCTGACTAGGGCCCTTCTCCCCCGATCACTCAGTTTAGACGGCCTGTCAGCTCTAGGAAGAGTCCTGGTGGTTCCAAACTTCTTCCATTTATGGATGATGGAGGCCACTGTGCTCATTGGGACCTTCAAAGCAGCAGATATTTTTCTGTACCCTTACCCAGATTTGTATCTCAAGACAATCCTGTCTCGGAGGTCTACAGACAATTTCTTTGACTTCATGCTTGGTTTGTGCTCAGACATGCACTGTCAAGTGTGTAACCTTATATTGACAGGTGTGTGCCTTTCGAAATCATGTCCAATCAACTGAATTTCCCACAGGTGGACTCCAATTAAGCTGTAGGAACATCTCAAGGATGATTAGTGGAAACAGGATGCACCTAAGCTCAATGTTGATCTTCATGGCAAATGCTGAGAATACTTATGTATATGTGATTTCTTAGTTTTTTATTTTTAATAAAAATCTCAAAAAAACGTTTTTTTTTGTTGTCATTATGGGGTATTGTGTGTAGAAATTTGAGGGAAAAAATTAATTTATTCCATTTCGGAATAAGGCTGTAACACAACAAAATGTGGAAAAAGTGAAGCGCTGTGAATACTTTCCGGATGCACTGTATGGTAATGCCTAGTACAGTTTTTTTTTTTTTGGTAATGTTCTCCAAGTGAGGTTTCTTTGCTATAGATAGCGTTTCAAAGCTGGTGCTAGTATATGTCCTCAGCAATGACTGATAACTCAGCTCTGTCCTTGCAGCTTCAACTGCATTGAATAGCAGCCAAGTCTGTGCTGTTAATTGACTCCATCAGACTCTATGCATTCTACAGCCATCACCCCACTGTCTACAACCATCTTCTCACTGGAAATGGGGAAATCAGGTGTGTGAAGCATTGCAAGAGTATTTCCAAGTAATACTGTTCTCAGTGTTGGACTGGGGAATGAAGGGCCCACCAGGGAATATAGTGGTAGGAGCCCAAACTTAAAGGTGTGTGGCCAGCCACCACAGAAGGACTTAGCCAACCATTAGAGAGGACATACAAAGAACAAGGCTCCTTTATAAAGGAGGGGAACAGGGGTGTGCCATAACCACGCACTTTGATTGGCAGGACGGCTAATCTACAGACAAACCAAAGACCCAAGTTCATCCACGATCCTGCTCTAGAAAAACTGAGAAAGAAAAGACTTCCTCTGTTGTTCTAATCTATATAATTTGTCCATGGCGGCCCCCCATCTGAATGATATGAATATATGTTGTCTTTATAATTAATATTTGGGGATTTCCATAAAGGTACTATAGTACATACTGGTGCAGAAGTTTCTCCCTTTCCCTTTTGAGAAATGATCCTGCTCCACCAAGTTACTGACCCCTAGAAGAGGGGGTGGCCTTCAGGTAGTGGGGCTCACCCGGGACTTCCCCTGTACACCTGTGAGCCAGGTCGATCCTGCCTGTCTAGATGCCCCAATCGCTTTATACAAAAACACAGATATCATAAAGTCTCACAATGCAGATCTTCCATAGATGAAGTATACAAAATTCCAATGGCTTCCTCAATAAGATTTGATCAAGCACATACACACATCAGCAATAAAATTAAGACACACTACCTAATATTGTGTAGGTTCCACAAAACAGCAATGACCCATCAAGGCATAGACTCCTCAAGACCTCTAAATGTATCCTGCGGTACCAAATGATCCTTTAAGTCCTATAAGTTGCAAGGTGGTGCCTCCATGGCTCAGACTTGTTTTTCGAGCATACCAAACAGATATGTTTAATCAGAGCAAGATCTGGGGAATATGGAGGCCAAGTTATCACTATGATCTTTGTTATATTCCTCAAACCATTCGTAAACAATTTTTTCAGTAGCACATATCCTGGTGAAAGTGACCACGAACATCAGGAATACTGTTGCCATGAAGGGGTGTATTTGGTTTGGAACAATGTTTAGGTAGGTGTAACATCCACATGAATGCCAGGATCCAAGGTCTCCCAACAGATTGTTGCTCAGAGCATCACACTTTCTCTGCTGGCTTGCCTTCTTCTCATAGTGCATCCTGGTGCCATCTCTTCCACAGATAAAAGAAAACACACACACACACCTGGCCGTCCACATGTTGTAAAAAAATAAATAAAATGGTATTCATCAGACCAGGCCGCCTTTATTCAATGCCGCATGTTCCCGTTCTTTTGGTGGGGGACAGGGGTCAGCATGGACACTGACATGTTTCTATTATAACCAGCATTCATTTTTTTTTTCAGTAATTTGTGCTACAGAAGCTCTTTTATCGGATTGGATCAGACAGGATAGGCTTCACTTCCCACACGCATCAATGAGCATTGGGACCACATGACCCTGTTGTCGGTTCACCAGTTGTTCTTCCTTGGACCAGTTTTGGTAGGTACTTACCACTGCATGCTGATAACACCCCACAAGACCTGTCATTTTGGAGATGCTCTGGCCCAGTCATCTAGCCATCACAATTTGGACTCTGTCAAAGTCACTCAGATCCTTATGCTTCACGCTTCCAACACATCAACTTTAAGGATTGTATTGCAGCCTGATCCTGTATATCCCTCTACTTAGCAGGTGCCATTGTAAATATAAACAATGTTATTCATTTCAGCTGTCAGTAGTTTTAATGTTATGGCTGATGGATGTATATTTAACAAAGGAAGAAAGGGAGAGTAAAAACACAATATGGTGTAGTATATCAAAGCATTACAGATACAAATGTTATTGTGTTCATGCAGGACTATGAGGATGTGTATACGGCTGTAGCTAATATAACCATATTCTCTCAATGTGGGTGTACTTCACCTTCAAAGTGTCAGTCTCTTTGTATTTGGAGTAACAGGAAATATGCTCAATCCAGCCTATCACCAATCTTAATTACTTCTCTTTGACAATATTTTTTAAGATTTCTTATGCACATACTGTATTCACCATGTGAAACCTAGTATGGAAAAATTATCTCCTTATGTAAAATTTGACAGATTTTGATAGACTTAAAACATACAATAAGCATCAACGCACTGGCGGAGATATTAAAATCATCTGACTTTGCCCCCTCTTGTACCAGAAAATGGTGAAAATTAAGCCATCCAAAAAGTCTGTCCTTGAAAATAATATATCCTGGTAAATTACTGTACAAGATAGACTTGCCATTGAAGGTCAAGGTTGGGGGCAAATACAAACCTGCTATAAAAACACAATGCCCCTGCTGTTGACATGTTTTAGCCTGCTGGTCTTTATTGTGGCACTGAAGGGAGCCTACTGCCTCTTTCTATTTAAACCTGAATAAACCAATCAAATACAGTATTTGCAGGTGGTTCCAAAATGAAAACACCTCTTACTATATAAAAAAAAAAATATTATTCAGCTACACAAAAATAAATATACATATAGAGCAGTTTACTTTATACCATGTCTTGTAAGTGAAAAATAACCACAACAGTTCCACACAACGCTCTGTAGTGTGGAATTTGTGCTGTGTGAGACTATTAACTCTGACTGCCACTGATCTGCAGATCACTTCCCTCTCTATAAAGGCTCAGAGAGATTAGTGGTGTTACACTAAGAGACAATAGTCACAGCAGCTGTGATTACATTCTTCTGTTCTGCTGCATACTGCTTAGCCATTTCAGAGAATCTGCGTTCCTTGGCTGTTTTTTGAGGGAAATATCTAGCAGGGCGACCTTCTTTAACACACAAATCACATAATTTATGCATGAGGCATCCCCCAGCTTCATGCCCTGGCGTTCCACAATTTCCAAAGGATTTATCATTGGCACTGCAATACTGAGTTGGCCACTATACAATAAAAAAAAGACTGAAGCACCCAATAGAGAAATTCTCCACATGCATCTGTGGCTTTATGTCACAGTCTCTCTCTCCTGCTGGCTGGAATAATGTAATTCTGTTTATATATAAAGTAGTGCATTTGTTCATAACGACCCTGTTTGATCACTCTTGCATTATGTAATTTGACTGTATGTTCCATAATTTCTACTGCTCTCCTGAACCCTTGTGACCCATATAAATAGAAGATAATAGGAATAACACCGTTCTGTACCCAATTCTTACCCACCCCCATTGTATAATGTAATACAAGCAAACGTTACATAAAAATGTACAAACAAATGTATGCATACAGTACTGAGTATTGATGCACATGCAACAGTGCAGAAACACATGCCTTATACCTAAAGGTCAGAAATATGTATAAATGTAAATGAGAACTAGTATGTTCTCCAAGGTGCAGTATTGAACAGACCGGTTTTATCTTTCTCATCACACAATTACAAACTATAATATGCTTCAGAGCCATAACTAGGGCGGTACATATTGGTCCTTTGCCCACCGCACATTTACCCTGTCCGCATCCTACCCCTGATTGGCTACCTTGGTGCCGCATGAGTTCTGTAGTGCTGTGGTACTGTAGCACTGTCCATGTATACATTACACTATGCAGTGCCTCTCCCCTGTGTGCTGAGCCATCCCACCTGCTGGTGGCGGGCAGGGGAGAAGGACAGAGGACTTCAGATGAGTATGAGCCAGTAGGCAGGAGGGTGAGGAGGTAAGCGGGAGAAGCGGCGAATGAAGTCGGCGAGTGAGGAGCGGGTCAGACCGGTTAGTGTTGCGATGGTAAACATAGGGAGAGTAGCGCTTAGTTTTAGAGGACCCACCCGCATAGAGCAGCACCTAGGGAGGCAGGAGAGGGTAAGACACAGGTAATAACAAGGAATATGAGTGGCTGACACACACACACACACACACACACACACACACACACACACACACACACACACGAACACAGACACTCTCTCTTTCTCTCCCCACAACCACATAATGTGGCAGTAAGGGGGGAGAGGAATGAGGTATAGGGGCTCTACCTGGCATAATGTGTAAAAGGGGCTCTTCTGTGACATAACATGCATAAGGGACACTACTGTGCAGTGTAGTGTGAATTGGTGCTATTATGTGACCATGCCCCTTTCCGATAAAGCCACCCCCTATATTCTTTTGCATGCGCCTTCGGCGTGCCCTACCACTGTTTTACGTATAGGGGGAAAGGGGGCATACATTCTCTTTCTAGCAAAGGGTGCTAAAATGTCTAGTTATAGCTCATATATGCTTAATGGCAAAACATGTATTAACAAAGAAACAAGATGTTACTATACCTTCCATCTCTATCCCAGTCATAGACTTCCACTTTAATTGTTCTGTTAACAGGAAACAAATGATTATACATTACATAAAGTGCAAAACATTTGATGAACAATCAACACACAGTAGGTATTGAACGACTGGTGTCACAGAGACTGAGGTGGACCGGGTCCACTAAACTAGTTTTATAGGTGTGTGGGTGTGTGTCATATATATATATATATATATACATACATATATATATATATATATATACATACATATATTATATATACACACACACACACACACACACACACACACACACACACACACACACACACACACCTATCTATGGCCCTCATTCCGAGTTGGTCGGTCGCAAGGCGAATTTAGCAGAGTTGCTCACGCTAAGCCGCCGCCTACTGGGAGTGAATCTTAGCTTCTTAAAATTGCGACCGATGTATTCGCAATATTGCTATTACAAACTACTTCGCAGTTTCAGAGTAGCTCCAGACTTACTCTGCCTGTGCGATCAGTTCAGTGCTTGTCGTTCCTGGTTGACGTCACAAACACACCCAGCGTTCGCCCAGGCACTCCCACCGTTTCTCCAGCCACTCCTGCGTTTTTTCCGGAAACGGTAGCGTTTTCAGCCACACGCCCCTAAAACGCCGTGTTTCCGCCCAGTAACACCCATTTCCTGTCAATCACATTACGTTCGCCGGAGCGAAGAAAAAGCCGTGAGTAAAAATACTTTCTTCATAGTAAAGTTACTTGGCGCAGTCGCAGTGCGAACTTTGCGCATGCGTACTAAGCGGATTTTCACTGCGATGCGATGAAAAAGAACGAGCGAACAACTCGGAATGAGGGCCTATATGTATACCTAGTATATATAAAACTCCATAAAGGCTGCACTCCAAGGACTCCAATGAAAAGGAAACTACACACACAGCAGAGTGCTTCCAATGTTTCAGTTGTTTACTTCAACTTTTTTCAAGGATACCTGAACACTATATATATATATATATATATATATATATATATACACACACACATACAATTGTGCTCTTAAGTTTACATACCCTAGCAGAATTTGTGATTTTCTGGCCATTTGTCAGAGAATATGAACGATAACTCACAAACTTTTCTTTCACACATGGTTAGTGGTTGGGTGAAGCCATTTATTGTCAAACAACTGTGTTTACTCTTTTTAAATCATAATGACAACAGAAACTACCCAAATGACCCTGATCAAAAGTTTACATACCCTGGAGATTTTGGCCTGATAACATGCACACAAGTTGACACAAACGGGTTTGAATGGCTACTAAAGGTAACCATCCTCACCTGTGATCTGTTTGCTTGTAATCAGTGTGTGTGTGTATAAAAGGTCAGTGAGTTTCTATGCTTCCTGGAAATCACTGTAATGTAGCATTCCATATGCAGATACAGCCACAGTCACACACATAATATAGGCATGCCGTATATCATTTTAATCAGCAGAAGCTGCTTCTGCGTCCTAGTTACATAGTAATGCAAATAAGATGCATTTTCAGAAAAAAAAGTTGCCAGACATTAGCTGACTCACGCCAGGTATCTCCTGCTGCATGACGTATTGAGGCAAGATGTATGAGGACACATCTGTATCCAGGCAGAGGTCACAGTGTTAGCAGCTGTCTGAATGCTGCGTGCGGGTGGGTTGGTTGTGCAATAGTGTTTTGGCATATGTGTATGGGGCATTATGTGTGTCATGTATAAATGCATTAATAATGTGTGGCATATGTGTAAGGGACATTATGTGTATAAGGGCATTAATAATGTGTGGCACATGTGTAAGGGACATTATGTGTATAAGCGCATTAATAAAAGTTGTCATAATGTGTTAGACACATGTTTATAAGGACATTAATAATGTGTGTCATATGCGAGCCCGCAAAGGGCTTCGTTCCGCTCACCACCCCTGTCGGGATTGTGTGGTCGGGATTCCGGCGTCGGTATTTCGACCGCCGGGATTCCGACCGGCGGTAATTAGTACTGATCCCGTGTGAGGGTATTACTAATATGTGGCATTATGTGTATAAGGTGCTCTACTGTGTGGCTTAACATATAGAAAGGGCACTACTGTGTGCTCTAATGTGAATAAAAAGTAATATGGTGTGATGTAATGTGAATAAGAGGTACTACTGTGAGGAGTAACGTTTATAAGGTAAAGTTGCACTACTGTGTGATGTACGGTGAATAAGATATAAGATCACATGATATAGTGTAAATAAAGTTGCACTACTGGTTGGCGTAATTTGAATTGGGGGTACTATTTTGTGGCAATGCCCCTTCCCAGCAAAAACTTTGCTGGGAAGGGGCACATTCACTTTTTGGGCTGCACAGTGAATGTGCACACTGTTCATATTTAAAATATAAGGGGTAGGATCACCAAAATGAGAACTGTTACAGACAAGAAAGGGGTGATGGTGCAGGGTCAGAGGCCGAACGAATGGCGGTGCTAGGGAGCACCCGCCAAAATCTGCCTAGGGCATCCTATTGGTTAGGGTCAGCTCTGATCTGGAGTGACCAAACCAGAATATCCATATTTAGTAGCAACGGCTTGAAAAATGTCTGCAGAAGAATTGGAGAAAATTTGCTCCCTGAGTGCACAACACCTACTGTGAAGCATCCAGTTAGTGTTATACTATGAGGATGTATGACAGCAAAAGGTGTGGGACGAATTTATGTGATCAATGGCACTTTAAATAGCAGCAAATACATGAGTGTCTCGCAGTGGGGAGGGGGGAGCACAAACTATGCAGAGCAGTGGGTGAATAGAAGTTGTGTGCATGCACACAGCATCTATACTCAGTGCAGAGAGAGCCTGGGGGCAGACAAGCATAACGGAGAGTGCTGGTCATGCCCCCACAGTGACGGAAAAGGGAGTGACAAAAGGCTCTGCCCCTTTCCCCTAGACACCAACCCTTTTTTGACTCTGGTGCGCTTTCAGAATGCCAAAGGTCCCGGACTTACTGGCCACCAATGTTGGGAAGTATGTAACTCCAGAAAGAGGCTTCCCGACAAAGTACTAATGAATATTGGGAGAAACTAAGAAATTAACTTTTCTACAGTTCAGTACATATAACTTATCAAAATGTAACATTGTTATAAAGATCATTGTATGATATTGCATTATGTTCTGAATTAAATTGCCATTGTAATGAGGTGTGCTTTTTGGTATAATATTAAAATATATTGGTGCTATAGGATGTTAAACTTCAAAAATACACATTTTACAAAAGGTTACCACGATTTTGGCCACTACTGTTTATATGCTCTGTGTGTGTATGTATATATATATATATATATATATATATATATATACATACACACACATACATACATACATACATACATACACAGTTGTGCTCATAAGTTTACATACCCTAGCAGAATTTGTTGATTTTCTGGCTATTTGTCAGAGAATATGAATGATAACTCAAAAACTTTTCTTTCACTCATGGTTAGAGGTTGGGTGATGCCATTTATTGTCAAACAACTGTGTTTACTCTTTTTAAATCATAATGACAACAGAAACTACCCAAATGACCTTGATCAAAAGTTTACATACCCCAGTTCTTAATACCGTGTATTGCCCCCTTTAACATCAATGACAGCTTGAAGTCTTTTGTGGTAGTTGTGTATGAGGCTCTTTATTTTCTCAGATGGTAAAGCTGCATGGGCAAAAAAGCATCCAGTTCCTGTAAATTCTTGGGCTGTCTTGCATGAACTGCACGTTTGAGATCTCCCCAGAGTGGCTCAATGATATTGGCCAGAAAATCACAAATTCTGCTAGGGTATGTAAACTTATGAGCACAACTATATATATATATATATATATATATATATATATATATATATATATATATATATACATACATACACACTGCTCAAAAAAATAAAGGGAACACTAAAAATAAGATTTTAAACCTACCGGTAAATCTTTTTCTCGTAGTCCGTAGAGGATGCTGGGGACTCCGTAAGGACCATGGGGATAGACGGGCTCCGCAGGAGACATGGGCACTTTAAGAAAGACTTTAGATCTGGGTGTGCACTGGCTCCTCCCTCTATGCCCCTTCTCCAGACCTCAGTTAGAGAAACTGTGCCCAGAGGAGACGGACAGTACGAGGAAAGGATTTTTGTTAATCCAAGGGCAAGATTCATACCAGCCACACCAATCACACCGTATAACTTGTGATAAACTACCCAGTTAACAGTATGAAACAACATAGCATCAGTTCAAAACCGATGCAACTAAAACATAACCCTTATTTAAGCAATAACTATATACAAGTATTGCAGAAGTAGTCCGCACTTGGGACGGGCACCCAGCATCCTCTACGGACTACAAGAAAAAGATTTACCGGTAGGTTTAAAATCTTACTTTCTCTTACGTCCTAGAGGATGCTGGGGACTCCGTAAGGACCATGGGGTTTATACCAAAGCTCCCAAACGGGCGGGAGAGTGCGGATGACTCTGCAGCACCGACTGAGCAAACAGGAGGTCCTCCTCAGCCAGGGTATCAAACTTATAGAACTTTGCAAAGGAGTTTGACCCCGACCAAGTAGCAGCTCGGCACAGCTGTAGTGCCGAGACCCCTCGGGCAGCCGCCCAAGAAGAGCCCACCTTCCCAGTGGAATGGGCCTTGACCGATTTTGGTAACGGCAATCCAGCCGTAGAATGCGCTTGCTGAATCGTGTTTCAGATCCAGCGAGCAATAATCTGCTTTGAAGCAGGGGCACCAATCTTGTTGGTCGCATACAGGATAAACAGTGCTTCTGTTTCTCTGACTCTAGCCGCTCCGGCCACGTAAATTTTCAAAGCCCTGACCACATCAAGGGACTCGGAATCCTCCAAGTCACACGTAGCCACAGGCACCACAATAGGTTGGTTCATATGAAAGGATGAAACCACTTTTGGCAGGAATTGAGGACGGGTCCGCAATTCCGCTCTATCCATATGGAAAACCAGATAGGGGCTTTTATGTGACAAAGCCGCCAATTCCGACACTCGCCTAGCCGAAGCCAAGGCTAATAACATGACCACCTTCCAAGTGAGATATTTAACTCTACCGTTATAAGTGGTTCAAACCAGTGTGACTTAAGGAAACTTAACACCACGTTAAGGTCCCAAGGCTCCACCGGAGGTACAAAAAAGGAGGCTGAAAATGCAGCACTCCCTTCACAAAAGTCTGAACTTCTGGGAGAGAAGCCAATTCTTTTAGAAAGAAAATGGATAGGGCTGAAATCTGAACCTTAATGGAGCCTAATTTTAGGCCCAAATTCACTCAGTTTGTAGGAAGTGAAGGAAACGGCCCAGATGGAATTCTTCCGTAGCAGCCTTCCTGGCCTCACACCAAGAAACATATTTTCGCCATGTACGGTGATAATGTTTAGATGTCACGTTCTTCCTAGCCTTTATCAGCGTAGGAATGACCTCATCCGGAATGCCTTTTTCCGATAGGATCCGGCGTTCAACCGCCATGCCGTCAAACGCAGCCGCGGTAAGTCTTGGAACAGACATGGCCCCTGTTGCAACAGGTCCTGTCTTAGAGGAAGAGGCCACGGATCTTCTGTAAGCATTTCCTGCAGATCCGGATAACAGGTCCTTCGTGGCCAATCTGGAACAATGAGGATTGTTCTCACTTCTCTTTTTCTTATTATTCTCAACACCTTGGGTATGAGAGGAAGAGGAGGAAATACATAGACTGACCGGAACACCCACGGTGTCACTAGGGCGTCTACCGCTACTGCCTGAGGTTCTCTTGACCTGGCGCAATACCTCTGTAGCTATTTGTTGAGGCGGGACACCCTCATCTCTATCTGTGGCAATCCCCACCGACTTGCAATCTGTGCGAAGACTTCCTGATGAAGTCCCCACTCTCCAGGATGTAGGTCGTGTCTGCTGAGGAAGTCTGCTTCCCAGCTGTCCACTCCCGGAATGAACACTGCTGACAGTGCGCTTACATGATTCTCCGCCCAGCGAAGAATTCTGGTGGCTTCCGCCATCGCCATTCTGCTCCTTGTGCCGCCTTGGCGGTTTACATGAGCTACTGCGGTGACGTTGTCGGACTGGATCAGAACCGGTTGGTCGTGAAGTAAGGTCTCCGCTTGACGTAGGGCGTTGTATATGGCCCTTAGTTCCAAGATGTTGATGTGAAGACAAGTCTCTTGACTTGACCAAAGAGCTTGGAAATTTCTTCCCTGTGAGACTGCTCCCCAACCTCGGAGGCTCGCGTCCGTGGTCACCAGGATCCAGTCCTGAATGCCAAACCTGCGGCCCTCTAGAAGGTGAGCACTCTGCAGCCACCACATGAGATATACCCTGGCCCTGGGGGATAGGGTTATCAACTGATGAATCTGTAGATGTGACCCGGACCACTTGTCCAGTAGGTCCCATTGGAAAGTCCTCGCATGGAACCTGCCGAAGGGAATGGCCTTGTATGATGCCACCATCTTTCCCAGGACTCGAGTGCAGTGATGCACTGACACTTGTCTTGGTTTCAACAGGTTCCTGACCAGAGTCATGAGTACCTGGGCCTTCTCTATCTGAAGGTAAACCCATTTCTGGTCCGTATCCAGAATCATACCCAAGAAGGGCAGACGAGTCATAGGAACCAACTGTGACTTCAGGATATTGAGAATCCAGCCGTGTTGCTGTGACACCTTCAGCGAAAGTGACACGCTGTTCAACAACTGCTCTTTTGATCTCGCCCTTATTAGGAGATCGTCCAAGTATGGGATAATTGTGACTCCTTGCTTGCGTAGGAGCACCAACATTTCTGCCAATTACCCTGAAATTGGTAATGACAATACTGTACCGCAATTCTCAGGTACGCCTGATGGGGTGGATAAATGGGAACATGAAGGTATGCAGCCTTTATGTCTAGATACACCATAAAATCTCCCCCTTCCAGGCTGGCGATGATCGCTCTGAGCGATTCCATTTTTAATTTGAACCTTTTCAAGTATAGGTTCAGAGATTTTAATTTTAAAATAGGTCTGACCGAACCGTCCGGTTTCGGGACTACAGCCAAGGTTGAGAAATATCCCCTTCCTTGTTGCAGGAGGGGAACCTTGAGCACCACCTGTTGGAGATACAATGTGTGAATTGTATTTAATATTATCTCCCTTCCTGGGGGAGAAGCAGGTAGGTCCGATAAGGAAAACCGGCGAGGAGGCACCTCTTCGAATTCCAGCTCGTAACCCTGAGAACCAATTTTTATTGCCCACGGATCCACCAGTGAGTGAACTCAGATGTGGCTGAAGAGTCGAAGACGTGCTCCCACTGGGGCGGACTCCCTTAGCGGAGCCCCAGCGTCATGCGGTGGATTTAGTAGAGGCCGGGGAGGACTTCTGTTCCTGGGAACTAGCTGTGCCCTGTGCCCTTACCTCTGGTAAGAAAGGACGCTCCTCGTACTTTCTTGTTTTTCTGCGACTGAAAGGACTGCATTTGATAATGTCGTGCTTTCTTAGGCTGTGAGGGAATTTAAGGCAAAAGATCAGAATTACCAGCTATAGCTGTGGAGACCAGGTCCGAGAGCCCTTCTTCACACAATTCCTCAGCCTTGTAAGGTAAAACCTCCATATGCCTCTTTTAGTCGGCATCACCTGTCCATTGCATGTTCCACAGGACACGTCTAGCAGAAATCGACATAGCGTTGACTCTAGAACCCAGTATATAAGACAGCATCTTTTTATATATATATATATATATATATATATATATCCTAGGGTCAATAACATGGTATCCTTATCTAGGGTGTCAATCTCCGCTGATAAGGTATCTGTCCACGCTGCAACAGCGCTATAAACCCATGCCGACACAATCGCCGGTCTGAGTAGTGTACCAGAATGTGTGTAAATGGACTTCAAAGTACTTTTACTGCATGCTATCTGCAGGATCCCTGAGGATAGCTGTTAAGTCAGCGCTACCTTTTGGGTAAACGTGTCAATGCCTTGTCCACCCTAGGTGAAGATTCCCATCGTATCCTGGCCCTAGCAGGGAAAGGATACGCCATGAGAATTCTTTTTGGGAATCTGCAGTTTCTTGTCTGGAGATTCACGCTCTTTTTCTTCATGAGAGGGGGGAAATTTACCTCAGCTTTCTTCCCCTTAAACATGTGTACCCTCGTGTCAGGGACAGATGAGTCATCAGTGATATGCAAAACATCTTTTATTACAATAATCATATATTGAATACATTTCTGCCAGTTTTGGCTGTAACTTTGCATTATCGTAGTCGACACTGGAGTCAGACTCCGTGTCGGTATCAGTGTCTATTATTTTGGATAGTGGGCATTTTGAGACTCTGAAGGTCCCTGCGACATAGGGACAGACATGGGTAGATTCCCTGTATGTTCTCTAATCTTTTGTGCAATAAATTTACCTTAGCACTTAATTCCACATATCCAGTCAGGTGTCGGCGTTGTCGACGGAGACACCACACACACATTTGCTCCATCCATGTCGACACACGCGTACCGACACACCACACACTCAGGGAACCCTCTTATCTGAAGACAGTTCCCACACAAGGCACTTTGGAGAGACAGAGAGAGAGTATGCCAGAACACACCCCAGCGCTATATGACCCAGGAAAAAAACACAGTAATTTAATGTTTTACCCAGTAGCGCTGTTATATATTACCTGCACCGAATTATGTGCCCCCCCCTTCTTTAAAACCCTCTTTTCTACCGTGGTATAAGCAGGGGAGAGTCCGGGGAGCTTCCTCTCAGCGGTGCTGTGGAGAAAAAATGGCGCTGGTGAGTGCTGAGAGAGAAGCCCCGCCCCCTCGACGGCGGGCTTCTGTCCCGCTCAAATATACTGTACACTGGCGGGGGCTCTTTATATATACAGTAATTAGCTGTATATATCCTATTTTGCCAGAAAAGAGGTTTACAAGCTGCCCAGGGCGGCCCCCCCTGCGCCCTGCACCCTTACAGTGACTGCCTTGTGTGAGGTGTGTGGGAGCAATGGCGCACAGCTGCACTGCTGTGCGTTACCTCAGTGAAGATTATGAAGTCTTCTGCCGCCTCTGAAGTCTTCTTTACTTCTCATACTCACCCGGCTTCTATCTTCCGGCTCTGCGAGGGGGACGGCGGCGCGGCTCCGGGACGAACTCCAGGGTGAGACCTGTGTTCTGACTCCCTCTGGAGCTAATGGTGTCCAGTAGCCTAAGAAGCAGAGCCTATCAGTTAAGTAGGTCTGCTTCTCTCCCCTCAGTCCCTCGATGCAGGGAGTCTGTTGCCAGCAGTGCTCCCTGAACATAAAAAACCTAACAAATATACTTTCTGACAGGAAACTCAGGAGAGCTCCATGAAATGCACCCAGTCTCCTCTGGGCACAGTAGTAAACTGAGGACTGGAGGAGGGGCATAGAGGGAGGAGCCAGTGCACACCCAGATCTAAAGTCTTTCTTA
Source organism: Pseudophryne corroboree (assembly GCF_028390025.1). Lineage (NCBI taxonomy): Eukaryota > Metazoa > Chordata > Amphibia > Anura > Myobatrachidae > Pseudophryne > Pseudophryne corroboree. Next base: position 439,780,531 of record NC_086449.1, on the reverse strand, counting down.
AAGTGCCCATGTCTCCTGCGGAGCCAGTCTATCCCCATGGTCCTTACGGAGTCCCCAGCATCCTCTAGGGCGTAAGAGAAATAACACATCCTAGATCTGAATGAATGAAATATTCTTATTGAATACTTTGTTCTTTACATAGTTGAATGTGCTGACAACAAAATCATTAACCCATGGAGGTCTGGATTTGGAGTCACACTCAAAATTAAATTGAAAAAACACACTACAGGCTGATCCAACTTTGATGTAATGTCCTTAAAACAAGTCAAAATGAGGCTCAGTAGTGTGTGTGTGGCCTCCACGTGCCTGTATGACCTCCCTATAACGCCTGGGCATACTCCTGATGAGGTGGCGGATGGTCTCCTGAGGGATCTCCTCCCAAACCTGGACTAAAGCATCCGCCAACTCCTGGACAGTCTGTGGTGCAACGTGGCGTTGGTGGATGGAGCGAGACATGATGTCCCAGATGTGCTCAATTGGATTCAGGTCTGGGGAATGGGCGTGCCAGTCCATAGCATCAATGCCTTCGTCTTGCAGGAACTGCTGACACACTCCAGCCACATGAGGTCTAGCATTGTCTTGCATTAGGAGGAACCCAGGGCCAACCACACCAGCATATGGTCTTACAAGGGGTCTGAGGATCTCATCTCGGTACCTAATGGAAGTCAGGCTACCTCTGGCGAGCACATGGAGGGCTGTGCGGCCCCCCAAAGAAATGCCACCCCACACCATTACTGACCCACTGCCAAACCGGTCATGCTGGAGGTTGTTGCAGGTAGCAGAACGTTCTCCTTGGCGTCTCTAGACTCTGTCACATCTGTCACATGTGCTCAGTGAGAACCTGCTTTCATCTGTGAAGAGCACAGGGCGCCAGTGGCGAATTTGCCAATCTTGGTGTTCTTTGGCAAATGCCAAACGTCCTGCACAGTGTTGGGCTGTAAGCACAACCCCCACCTGTGGACGTCGGGCCCTCATACCACCCTCATGGAGTCTGTTTCTGATCGTTTGAGTAGACACATGCACATTTGTGGCTTACTGGAGGTCATTCTGCAGGGCTCTGGCAGTGTTCCTCCTGTTCCTTCTTGCACAAAGGCGGAGGTAGCGGTCCTGCTGCTGGGTTGTTGCCCTCCTACGGCCTTCTTCACGTCTCCTGATGTACTGGCCTGTCTCCTGGTAGCGCCTCCATGCTCTGGACACTACGCTGACAGACACAGCAAACCTTGCCACAGCTCGCATTGATGTGCCATCCTGGATGAGCTGCACTACCTGAGCCACTTGTGTGGGTTGTAGGGAGGTCATACAAGCACGTGGAGGCCACACACCTTACTGAGCATCATTTTGACTTGTTTTAAGGATATTACATCAAAGTTGGATCAGCCTGTAGTGTGTTTTTCCACTTTAATTTTGAGTGTGACTACAAATCCAGACCTCCATGGGTTAATAAATTTGATTTCCATCGATAATTTTTGTGTGATTTTGTTGTCAGCACATTCAACTATGTAAAGAACAAAGTATTTAATAAGAATATTTCATTCATTCAGATCTAGGATGTGTTATTTTAGTGTTCCCTTTATTTTTTTGAGCAGTGTATATATATATATATATATATATATATATGTGTAGTGCACAATAGTGTCCGGTACTCCAACACTGGAACAGCTGATCCCGGTGCCCGAATCGCAATGGTAATTAGCAAGGTAAAGAAACGGCACTCAGGAACTCACAGATAGTTTAAACTATCTGTGAGTTCCTGAGTGCCGTTTCTTTGCCTTGCTATATATATATATATATATATATATATATATACAAAACAGATACTCTCCCTTTTGCGCTATTAAACAGAAAGTGAGAAAGGATTGGGTTTGGGCTGCCAAATTCCACTAAGTCCCTTGTTAGGAGGGACTAAAAAGATACAAATATGTGCCAGTAGAGGAATGGGCGCACTTGGGTTGTTTTTCCACCCAATATTCAATGGGGAAAAACAGCAGTCTCCCTAAGATATTTACTCCTAATTCCTGAGCATAAAACCACATTTAACATGTTCCATGTAAAAATTTATTACAACATAAAAGCAATGATACAAAACAGTATAGTATCTCTTCTTGCAGATAACACCATATAGTACAGAGGACCAGTTGAAATAACTTTGATAGATTCCTCCTTCTCCTTTGACAATTTGGAGATTTGATGTTTATGAACAAATAACCCGACGTGTTTCGTCTTACTCTAAGACTTCATCAGGGGTATGTCTCTAGTGCTTGATAAATACTGTTAGTGCATCAATGAAATGGCAATTACGTATTCTGGATACTTGAAAAAACCACACACCGGTGGGGTACACAGGTGAAAGTTAGATTAAGCCTTATGGTTAAGTGCTTGAATAACAAGTTCAAACGCATAGGCCTGAACGCAAGTTCATATAGGTATGCGACCGTATGTTTAAGGGATTTGGATAACAAGTTCAAATACACAGGTCTACCACAATTTCATATGCGTGTGTAACCAGTAGCTACAATAGCTTCAAGTCACAACCAGTGTAATCAGGCCTATGCGTTTGAACTTGTTATTCAAGCACTTAACCATAAGGCTTAATCTAACTTTCACCTGTGTAGCCCACCGGTGTGTGGTTTTTTCAAGTATCCAGAATACGTAATTGCCATTTCATTGATGCACTAACAGTATTTATCAAGCACTAGAGACATACCCCTGATGAAGTCTTACAGTAAGACGAAACGCGTCGGGTTATTTGTTCATAAACATCAAATCTCCAAATTGTCAAAGGAGAAGGAGGAATCTATCAAAGTTATTTCAACTGGTTCTCTGTACTATATGGTGTTATCTGCAAGAAGAGATACTATACCGTTTTGTATCATTGCTTTTATGTTGTAATAAATTTTTACATGGAACATGTTAAATGTGGTTTTATGCTCACGAATTAGGAGTAAATATCTTAGGGAGACTGCTGTTTTTCCCCATTGAATATTGGGTGGAAAAACAACCCAAGTGCGCCCATTCCTCTACTGGCACATATATATATATATATATGTATATATATATATATATCTATATATCACTACAAAAAAAGTACATACAATAAAACATAAAGGGTTATATGTAATAGGGTGCAAGAAGCTGTAGTTGCAGGACAGGTTGGTTTTGCCTTTGGAATGATTGCCGCTTTAAAAATACAGGCATTCTCGCACAAACTCCCGCACCTCCAACTTCTTACACCCTAGTCCATTTATCCTCAAAGTGTCCAAACATAAAACGTGGGTGCACTGTCTAACTGTCCACAAAAGTAAAATGCCTAGAACAGTCTACTTGTCAGGTACGGCAATGCTCCTTGTCAGAATTCATACCAAAATTCCACGCCTAAAAAATAAAAAAGAGCCAAGGGGGCCTCCTAATCCAATATATAATTATCAGCAAAAGTGTAAAATGTATAATAAAAAAAAAAAAAGTGACACGTACCAGTAATTATAAAGCAGGGCTTATCAGATGTCCAAACAACTCCATAAATAGTTCTCAATGAGTAATCTGTCTTTTATTTAAGACCAATTAGTTTCGTTGTGACAAAATTATATCTTGTCACTCTGACTTCCTCAGAGTTATCCCGGGTGGGAGCAGAGAGGTAGTGGGATGCATCCTAAGGATGCACTGCCAAGAACCTCTCCAGCCTGTGGGGTGCCTTGGGTGGTGGCATCGGTTTAACATCCCTTCCTACAGAAATGATGCAGATGTGACCTTATATACTATTGCTGCAGTCGCAAAAAACATCTCTTTTCTGCGCACCATGCCCATGCGACTCCGATTACACAGAACTTCTTTTTCACTCAATTGTGCATCTTCATTGCAACGTGATGTGACTAACCCACTTCACTAAACTGCACTGATTATTTTTATTATTATTATTTTTAAACAGTTTTTATTAAAGCATTGCATCATATCAACTACAGTGCAATAGTAATCTAATAAATTCACACAATATCAGTTATAAACAGTAATGACACACCCAGATATCCGGCTCCATATAGTTATTAGTAAAACATTGCACACCATGTTCAGGTCCACCCATCAGCAGATTCATTACAAGAATATGGAGGAATCACTATAGTCCTGGACATTACAATGAAGGGTAACTTGACATTCCAATATTATAGGCAGCTCACCCAGTAAGAGTCGTGTTTCGTACTATTCAGTGTTTCGAACAGATTGCCTAATCCGTTTCTAAAAATCTGTTGGTAAAGTAGTTATGTAACTTTCCCTGGAGTCAAATAACTTGGAAATCCATTTATCCTTTTCTAAGGTCATCTCCAACCAATCTATTTGTAAAATGTGATGGAGTTTTCCCTTAAAAAGGTGAATGGAAGGCAGGGAGGGATGAATCCATGTCTGCAGAATAGATTTACGGGCTGCAGCGCCGACTGCCAGCAGCAATTTTTTACACCCCCTGGAAACCCTCTAGCTGTCAGCAAGAATGCCAAAGATTGGCAATTCTGCAGTAAAGGGTATATAGTTTGCAAGATGATCAATGGAGTATTTCCGAACCTGCAACCAAAAACGCCTTATCATTGGACATCCTGCACTGATTAATTTTATATGCAACACTTGTATATCTGTGAGCACCCAAGTCTGCATCTGTACATGAAGTGCTACAATGCAGTGGCTGTGGGGTTTTTTATGCTACGTTCTGTTGTGCTTTCTATACAGTCAGGCTCTGTCGCACACAGATACACAAGTCTCACATATCAAATTAATCAGTGCAGTTTCGTAAGGTTATTTAGTCACAACACATTGCAATTAAGATGCACAATCGAGTGAAAAAGAAGCTCAGCATGTCTCACTCGCATCAGTCATCTTGCATTGCATGGTGTATGGAGGCAAGGTCTATGTTACTCAATAAGCATACATTCTAAATGGGACACTGGCAAACATATGTATTGTGTCAAATAAAAATTGCAATTTATTTTATTCAAAGAGCAAAAGGACAAATTCAAAGGTGATTAGAAGATGGCTGATACAATTAGACCTCAAACAATGCACAGAAGTCTACTTCTATAGATAGAATGCACTTACAACCAGATCCCTTTACTCTTTGTTTCACATCTGAACCTACTTCAACAACTTTGTATATACTTGTCATGTTTCTGTGGATGATCTGCCATTCTGACAGCCCTGCGCTGCTAAGCTATGTTGTATCTTACACAAACTATGATAATGATTCAAAGTAATTGCTCTGAGAATTTAGGTTTCACAAAGTTTCAGAAGGCTAGGTCATCCCACATTAGAAGGAGACCACGACTCAACCTCAATATCTGTAAGTTGTCTAAGTCCTGCTGTTACATGTCCGCCGTGTTTATTATCTAATTTGTTCATAAGAATGGTAATGAATGTGCTGATCTTGTGGAAGGCAGTGACCCATCCTTCTGGCTATGTTAGCATTTGACAAGAGGTTAAGAAAGGATAGAGAAAAGCAAAAAGCCATAGACAGGCAGATAAAAGAATGAGCGGGTTTCTCAGTAGCAGAGTATGATATGAGGCTTTTGTCTTATTGATACAGAAAGGTTGTATTGTCAAACACACAAAGTCAATACATGCAAAGACTGAAAAAACAAATACATTTTCCCAACAGATGTGTTATTCAACATTACAACTTAAATTTTCAACTTTGCTTATGTTTATTAAAAGATCTAATGCTGCTCTTGATGTGTTTGTCTTCATAATTCTAGAACTGAAAATATCCCAATATACTATAACCTCAATGCAGCACATTGGTGAAAACACAGAACATCTCACTTTTTACCTGTCAAAATCTCCATTGCACAAAGCTCTGACTGGAACCTTAAACGCCTGCCACACAGGGTTCAATGTGTTCTTTACTACTTCTGTCTTGTGGCAAATTGTAAAGCTGCAAAATAAAATGATTAGCATTACAGCTAAATGTCAGACAATGAGATGCTCTTCTACACACAAACCAATTATAGGAAAGTTCCAATTCATTTCAGTTAGGACCCAGTTGGGTCCTGCGAACCGTTTTCATGGCAAATTCAATTCCAAACTTGCATATAATTTTCCCAGCAAATTCACCTTTCTCTGTGCACACCCCCTTGAGCAGGTGAAAAGGTAGGGAAATGTTTTAACTTTCGGGTAAAAATGTGGGGAGTGCAGAACCTCTGGTACACCTCTGCCAATAAATAATTATGCACTTGGAGGGATTAAAATCAGTAGATAAAGTGGGCTGGTATGCGGCGGTATGGCATACCGGCACTTCGCCTAACCCGGAAGTCTTTTTTTTTATTTTTATTAATAGCAGTGTGCAGACTCGAGTCTGACACTGTAGAGGCAGCTACTATCGAGGTGCGTAATGTGTATAAGGGGTATATGGTGTGGTACACTACACTTAAGGACACGCCCCATTTTCCGGAGCGCATAATTACAACCTTACTTTTCCATAACCTCACTTCAAAATTTCCACTTCGACCACTGATTAAAATAGCATAATTTGGGCAAAAAAGATGTCAGTTTTCAGGTGAATTTATCTAAAAAGCTCAATAATGAGTTACATGATGCGAGACAAGTACATGGAGGAGTGGTATTGATAGGAGCGGTGTTATTGTACTTGTAGCTGGGAGCTAAGTGTTTTGTTTTTTACTATTTTAAACATAAAAATCACTGTGAACACATTTTTCTGTGCACCACAATATTGTAGAGACTTACATTTGAAAAACACTTTTTGCTATTATTTTCCATCATTAATAAAATCCCTGTGGTCCTTCCATCTGTGGTCCTGGATGATTTCCCCATTTTATTATGATCTTCTACCAGGTCACTTTTTGAATTTTGGATTGATTCTATCATTTTGCGGGGGGTGCACACTTTCCTGTGATGTATGTGATTTATTATGAATTGACCCCATATTACGAGGCTCATTATATTGTTTTTAAAAATAAGTTGAATTCCACATTCAGCACACACAGGTTAACCCTTTGAATACACTAAGGTGGCAGGAGAGCAAGACAGTAAAGCAATTATATTATTTTCAATTAAATTACTCGCTAAAGCTGCCACCAGTGGTGGCTCCAGATGTGGGGCAGCTGCACAGTCCAAACTTCAAATAGGGGAGCTACACCAACTGTCACCCCAAACACTTGAAACGCCAGCCGGTATCAAAATTCTTCCATATCAACCAATCATGAAAAAATAGGGTACCAGCAGTGTAAAAAACACTGCAATTTGTTGTGGTAATTACACTGCGCACATCGACCAGGGTAACAGCTGCTATGGGACCAGGCAACTTAGGTGCCCTGATGGAGCACCATGGTCTAGTTTCTTCTTGTGTACACTAGATAGATTTAAATGTATTGATGATTTGATTGGTATGGGTTACTACACATTTTCAATGTTAGTAACTGGCCTTAAAAATTAACTGCACTAGCATAAATGAAGTACGTGGTGCAAAAGTCTTGGCACAAATGTTCCTAATCGAGACCGGTGCACATAAAGAGGTACAAACCCCCTATATTACATTTTAAGTTCCTCAGTGCCTCACTTTACACAATCATTTGCAGGATAAGTTCACCACAGAATTAAGCAAGGTGGAGAAAGTAAAAATGTTACATCAAAGTTCTGAATACTATTACTGTGTCACCTCTAATTAATAACAATAGACTACTGGCACCTGTAAGATGGCATAAAATCAAATAACATTCACATGATGTCCTAAAATGGTTTAGTGCAATCATAAGGGAAGGCTACTTACCATCTCCACAATAAAGAAAATAAACTCAATTTAGTTTATACTACATGATATTTGACTGAAGACTTGATCCAAGCTCGATTTCTATTCTTTAGAATACGTAAGATCCCTGTGGGTCTCTCCTCCTAGATGTAGCCCCACCTACCACTATAATGATGCGGAAAAGGTTCCATTTGTCTTTCTTTTTATTTGGTTTTCTTGCTAAATAATGTATCAATACAATCAGAAATGTTCTGAACGTTCAGTGCTTTTGAGCGGTGCATAAAGAGTTTATAGTGTATGACCTACCTGCCATCTTCGTTGCTTCGATAAAATACAAGAAAAGGATCAGATTTTCCAAAAAAGTCTTTCTTGTCAAGTTTATTGGCACAAAACTGCATTAACACAGCATCCTATAGTGCAGTGAGAAAAGCAGATGTGATTAAAATATGAATGTATGAATGGTCCCACAGAGTGAACACAAATGAAGCATTATCAATGACACTGCAACATAGCATGCAGAGCTGACATGCAAGGCTTTACAATTTAAACAATATCAAAATGGGTACTGAGAAATACAACATGAGTTGTTTTTAATTCTTATTCTTAGATGCCTGTCAATTAATTAAGGAAATCATAGTCACTAAATATTAGCACAATAAGAGAAAGGAAATGCCAAGTGTCTCTCCATTTTCTAGATACATAGTACACAATCATTAATTAACACTGATAGCCTTGTTAACCTATGGAAATAGAAGGAAAATGGGTGCATGTGAATTAATTCCTAACAGTCTTTTTTCTGATAATTATAGGTGACCAGGACAAAGAGGTATCATGATTATATTATTTATCACAAATTACTGTGCAACACTAAACCAGATGTTAAATGTATAATCATTTGTGGGTGAACTATAAAGGAACCTGTGTTTGGCATGTATACAGTAGATCCTGGAAATCTATACTTTGGTGAACCTGTATTTTGTCCAGATTCTGACGATCTGTGTTGTAAGAAGGTGGCATTTATGAGGGAGGCATTGAGATTTATATATAGTCCATTCTGGCTTCCAGCCTGATCCGAAAGACAGATATTGGCAAAATGATGGTTTGCCATAAATACCCAGACCCTTCTTCAGGGCCGTTTCTAGATAAGTTGGCTCACAATGCCAACAGTAAAAATTGGGTGCCACCCTTCCCCATGGACATTTTAAAAATGAAACATTTGCACATGCCAAAAAAAGAGGTGAGGTCTCACTGCAAGGGACATTGCCTCACTGCAAGGGGCATTGTATTGCAGGAAAAGACTACCTTACACTTATGCGTTGGGTGCTGACTTAGGCCTGTGGAGGGCAGGGGGTCAGTGGCAAGGGTGCTCCATCTGCGGAGGTCTGGTATGGGCAACGCCATCTTGGTTGGATCAGCTGACTTCCTTAATCCAATGGCAGGCAGGTTCCTGGGAACCAATTGTATCCAGCCTGCAGGTATAAAGCAGGTGATCTCTGGTGCACAGATCGCAAGTGCAATGACACACACACACACACACACACACACACACACACACACACACACACACAGTAGCTGTGTGCAGAGGCAGAACTCTGGGAGGCAATGGAGTCACCTGCCGCCGGGCTCCTGCTTTGAAGGGGGGCACCTCTCCTCCTGTTCCGTGTGTTCAGCGACATTAATCAATTAAGTTAATTGACAGCAGCCTTACACCTTACAAATCACACCCTCTTTATTATAGATACACTGGAAGCAGACACCTTACTGATGAAGCTATTTGCTCCTATAAAGGAAACATGAGAATTCTAACTATATGAAGTTATTTCTCTGACAATTACAAGTAACTTCATATAGTTAGAATTCTCATACTTCCTATGCAAGAGCAGATATCTCCACCAGTAAGGTGCATGCTTCCAGTGTAAAAGGTTGTGGGTTCTAATCCTGGATATGACACTTGCAAATTAATGGTCAGAGAAATAATCAGCATTGTGAGTGACTGAGCAGATCTATGTAGTGTGTGGTTGGACCAATACATAGATCTGCCTAGTTGCAACAGGTTTTGTAGTAGCTTCATATAGTTAGAATTAGAGATGAGCGGGTTCAATTTTACTCGGATCTCAAAATAGCATCTTATTGGCTTACGGATGATATATGGGGGGGGGGGGGGACACCAATATATTTCTTGCCTCCGGGCAACTGGGACAAACTTACGCCACTGGATGTGTATATCAGTTTTCTGTGCTCTTCAGCCATGTATTCGTAGCATCCAGCTTCCTTGTTCCCAGCACAGTGACCGAGTTTCTTGTAGCCACGATTCGGATCGACCCTGTTTTCTAAGTACCGCTGACCCCATCAGCTTCCTTTCCAGAAATCCCAGTCTCGCCTGTATTCGGCAGTTCCAAGGCACCGAGGGGGTATCAAGGGTCCGGTTCATGGTAACCAGCCTCCTGCCGCCTGTCCCTACCTGACCGTTGGTAAACTTCCTACTAAGTCCAATTCACCCAACATACTTATGAAGAAGACTTTCATTCAGCCAGCCAGGCTAAATCTTCAGAGACCAGCACGTGCCGAATTCCAAGGATTCACAACTCAGGTCAGGTCTGACATGTCTCCACTGAGGTGGTGGCCATTTTGAGATGGACATTTTCAACAGGATCCCATGCGGATGGCCAGACCCTTCTTAATGACTAGGGGAGCTCTTATGGCACACATGGGGATGCATCTGAATGCTGGGAGCCTGTCTCACCCCCTCACTGTAACTCTCCCATCACTAGGGTGTAGTATGAGTGGCCGGTGGCCGGGATCCCGGGGGCCAGCATACCAGCACCAGGATCCCAACCACTGGCAAACCGATGAGCGCTAATGAGCCCCTTGTGGGGCTCTCACAACGCTGTGGGCATGGTGGCGCGCCACGCTATTTATTCGGCATCTAGGGGGTTGTGGATCCCCAAGAGGGAGAAAATGTGTTGGCATATCGGCAGTCGGGATCCCGATGCCAGTATGCTGGATGCCGGGATCCCAGCCAGCGGCATACTGAAGACCACCCCCATCACTACACTAAGATAGAGTGTCCATTGAGTCTACTACCTGCATCCCTGTGCCTTCTCTTGCTGCTGCTGACTGACCTCCGACTATAGAGCACTTCCCGGTCAAATGACACATTCAAGTGTCCATCCGTGCACAAGGCCCGTCCCCACTTTCAGATGCATGCCTCTATTAGCTCCCTTTCTGTATAGCGTTACTGCCTGTGGTGTGACCCCACCCCCAGCTCTGCAAAGCAGTGTCTGACTGTAAAACCGAAGTAGAGCTGTTGCTGCCTCATCTCTTGTCTACCTGCAGCTCCAGGGATCTCCACAAAGCTGGTTAGTGTTAACTAGAAAAAGGATTGCAATAAACAAAGATGATGTTTATGTTATACAAATCTTCTTTGTATTATTCTAATCATTTTTATATAAAATCTCAGGTGTTTGACAGAGAGTATGACAGGAGAGGCTCTGCCTACCCTGACTGCACATCCCTGGTACATACACATGGTTAGCAGCACGGTGTTCGGGGGTGATGTGTGTAATGTCTGACGTGCTATAGGATTCTCCAAGAATTGATACATCTCCCCTATAATGAATGGAATAGGTTAACATGTTCGTTGTTCTCTAAAAATTAAAAATGGGATCTAACTATCGCTAGTTCCATCTGCTGTGACCAAAATACTAAATTAGATATGACAATTTTTTTGTACGGTCTACTCGGAGTAGGAGAATCTCCAAATTCCTTTATTAATGTTCCACTTTGATTCGCTGGTCTACTGGGAAAGAGGATTAGTTGTGTGGTGCGGCATTTTAGTTAATCAGACAAGCTGGACTGCTGGTCAGTTTGATGATTTGAGAAAAAATGGTCTGGTGTATGGCCAGTATAACGGCAAGCACATGAATCAAATCTTAGTGGTAGTGGAGGTGGCAATGGTAATCGTATGATAGGAAAGGTGGGATTTAATAATTTTTAGACAGACCAAGTGGCTGTTTTTAATTAACCCTATGTCACACCAGTCTCAGATGGGAGATAATAGTGACAAGGCGACTCATGATGTGAAACTAATACAAAATAATGTGAGAATATAAAGGAGCAGACAGATTGAAAAGTACATCATATTACAACTATTGGTCAGTTCATGTGTTCCAAGCTGCACACCTTAGACTTCTCTTTGGCACAGATCATCTCCAACCACAAACAGAAAGCCAGAGCTGTAACTAGACTTTCTTCTTAGGGATTCATAGGCACCTGAGGGAGAACAATCGGGGTTGTAGATGGTGGATGAAAATCCGGGCATCGAACAGTTAATCTTTCCAGCTTCCCAGAATGTGCTGCTCCTTCATCTCCTATAACCCCGTCTCCATGCTCAGGCAGGTCAGTTTTTGTTAGTGCCAGCTGGAAACTGGGAAGCACCTTTACAGGGGTCTGCTTTAGCAGCCCTATGTTTTCATACAGCTCCATCAACCCCCCCCCCCCCCCCCCGTTGGCGCCGAAACGCCCACATGGCCAATGCTAAGACGGGTACTTGCGGCAGGGGGCGACACACCGTGTCTAGCACCACTCCCTGTGGGGACCACAGGACTGCATGGCTGGCATATGGGGGAAGGTAAGAGGGTCCCATCTTAAAGGACCCGCATTTAAATCGCGATCTGCCGCGTGTGCCAGGAGATGGACCACAGCACTGGCGTTGATACTGGCTCTGGTCCGGGATTCCACTACACCACCAGGGCATATAAGGCCCAGGTTTTAGCGTATACACTAAATTTATAAAGGCCTTTAGTACCGGGGGTGGAAGACCAGCCAGGGGAAGCGGCGCTTAATCTGTAGCCCCTTCACCAGCTTTGGGTGTTAGTCTACTGCAGATTTCCCACCCTTGAGCTGTAAACAACACTCCCTTCCTTCCATCAGAGACCAGGGAAGCAGCCATCTTCAGCATGCAGCAAGCAAGGTCTCCGTGTAAAAACGTCTCCAAGGTGCCAGGTTTTTACAAACAATCAGTGGTCGAAGTGGGGCGGTATACCGCCACTTCTTCCACTGACCCGGAAATGAGCCCATGAAAGTGCAGCAGGAGGCGAGGGAAGTGGCATCCTGCTGCACATGGTGCTCCCCCGTCCCTGCGCGGCGGCTGTGTAGAGCACTGTATTGGCTCACCGCTGCCAGCCGGCCGCGCACGCCGCTCACCAGCCACCCGCCGCCGCTCCCGCTCACCAGCCACCCGCCGCTCCCCAGCCGCCCAACGTCGCCAGCAACCCACCGCTCACTGCTGCCAGCAACAAATAAGGTAATGTTCCTCTGCTGTCACCTATCTCCCTGCTGTCCCTGTCGTCACCCTCCCTGTCGTCACCATCGTTACTCTCCCTGTCGTCACTGTCGTCACTCTCTCCCTGTCGTCACTCTCTCCCTGTCGTCACTCTCTCTTCCCCTGTCTCTCCCCGTCTCTCCCTGTCGTCACTGTCACTCTGTCGTCACTCTCTCTCCCTGTCATCACTCTCCCTGTCGTCACTGTCTCCCCCTGTCGTCACTGTCTCTCTCTCCCTGTCGTCACTGTCTCTCTCTCCCTGTCGTCACTGTCTCTCTCTCCCTGTCGTCACTGTCTCTCTCTCCCTGTCGTCACTGTCTCTCTCTCCCTGTCGTCACTCTGGCTGTCCCTGCTGTCACAATTTCAGCTCATTCAGTGTGTTACAATTTGAATTTCGGCTCATTCAGTGTGTTACAATTTGAATTTCGGCTCATTCAGTGTGCTGCAATGTGAATTTCAGCTCATTCAGTGTGCTGCAATGTGAATTTCGTCTCAGTGTGCTACAAGGTGGATTTCAGCTCATTCAGTGTGCTACAAGGTGAATTTCGGCTCATTCAGTGTGCTACAATGTGAATTTCAGCTCCTTCAGTGTGCTACAATGTGAATTTCGGCTCAGTGTGCTACAAGGTGGATTTCAGCTCATTCAGTGTGCTACAAGGTGAATTTCGGCTCATTCAGTGTGCTACAAGGTGAGATTCGGCTCATTTAGTGTGCTACAATGTGAATTTCAGCTCATTCAGTGTGCTACAAGGTGAATTTCGGCTCATTCTGAATTTCAGCTCATTCAGTGTGCAACAAGGTGAATTTCGGCTCATTCAGTGGCTACAATGTGAATTTCAGCTCATTCAGTGTGCTACAATGTGAATTTCGGCTCATTCAGTGTGCTACAAGGTGAATTTCGGCTCATTCAGTGTGCTACAAGGTGAATTTCGGCTCATTCAGTGTGCTACAAGGTGAATTTCGGCTCATTCAGTGTGCTACAAGGTGAATTTCGGCTCATTCAGTGTGCTACAAGGTGAATTTCGGCTCATTCAGTGTGCTACAATGTGAATTTCGGCTCATTCAGTGTGCTACAATGTGAATTTCGGCTCATTCAGTGTGCTATAATGTGAATTTCGGCTCATACCGTGTGCTACAAGGTGAATTTCGGCTCATTCAGTGTGCTACAAGGTGAATTTCGGCTCATTCAGTGTGCTGCAATGTGAATTTCGACTCATTCAGTGTGCTACAAGGTGAATTTCGGCTCATTCAGTGTGCTACAATGTGAATTTCGACTCATTTAGTGTGCTACAATGTGAATTTCGACTCATTTAGTGTGCTACAATGTGAATTTCGGCCCATTCAGTGTGCTACAATGTGAATTTCAGCTCATTCAGTGTGCTATAATGTGAAAGAGGCACCAGTACTAGATAGTATAAGGGGTTCTAATACACGGGACATGCCCCCTTTTGGGTGACCACGCCCCCTTTTCTGGGGGCTTTTGCATACCCCCACTTCAAAATTTCCACTTCGACCACTGCAAACACTTATATAATACCTGCTTTCAAAAACAGGCTGAGTAGTTGATTCAAGTGCACATTGCAGTTATATTATTGTGTATTTATCCGCATTGTATGTGATGTGCTAGTTCTGCTGTCTGATTTATCGTTTTTTCTGCTATCACTTTTCTTTATACCCTGTGAGGCAGGTGCTTTCAGAGTTATTCTGAGCAGCAGTAAATTGCTGACTTTTGTCATATACCTGTACTACACTTGGTTATACAGTTACTGCTGTAATAAAAGTGTGTGAGTGCAACACACAAATTTTGCAGTTATGTCTACCAAAGCAAAAGGTCGCAAACAGTCAGAAACCCCATTATTGGTTTCATGTAACATGTGCCCTGTGGGGTTATCTGCACAGTATGTTGTGCAAGATGGACTATATGTTAAATGTTATACACCTCCTGGTCAGTCAACTACTCAGGAACCTCCTTGGGCTTCCTTTACACAGTTATTGCGTACCCTGGTGGACAGACTTAGAGGGTCATTCCAAGTTGATCGCTCGCTAGCTAGTTTTAGCAGCCGTGCAAACGCTATGCCGCCACCCACTAGGGGGTGTATTTTAGCTTAGCAGAAGTGCGAACGCATGTGCAGCCAAGCTCAGCAAAAACAGTTTGTGCAATTTCTGAGTAGCTCTGAACCTACTAGAAACAGAAAAACTAGTAGCTAAGGAGGGCAAATCAAATCCCAAAAAATTCTTTAAATACATTGATAGCAAAAGATTAAAGAAGGAGAGTATAGGCCCTATAAAAGACAAGTCGGGAGTCTTAATCAAAAATGATGACATAGCGGACATACTTACTGAATTTTTTTCAACAGTATTTACTAGAGAGGACCCAATTCAGGGACTGACACACAATCTCAAAGAGAATATCCCACTGATAGGTACTTATTTAAGTGAGGAGGTAGTCTGTGACCGATTAAAACATTTAAAGATTAATAAGTCACCGGGGCCCGATGGAATTCACCCAAGGGTTCTAATGGAGCTTCACTCTGAACTGGCAAAAACGCTATTTTTGATCTTTAAGGATTCAGTTATATCAGGTATGGTTCCCAAAGACTGGCGTATAGTGGAAGTAGTGCCTATATTCAAAAAGGGAAGTCAAGCTGAACCGGGTAACTATAGACCAGTTAGTCTTACATCTATAGAGGGGAAAGTACTGGAAGTTATTCTAAGGGATAGTATTCAGAAGTTCCTTGAAGCAAATAAAATCATTAAAAGGAATCAACATGGATTCGTGAAGGACAGATCCTGTCAAACCAACTTACTTGGTTTTAATGAAACAGTAAGTGCAAACCTCGATCAGGGTAAAGATGTGGATGTAATCTTTTTAGACTTTGCCAAAGTTTTCGACACAGTACCACATATGCGACTTATCTACAAGCTACAAGAAATAAGGCTAGGAAGCACTATATGCACTTGGGTCAAGAATTGGTTAGATAACAGAGAGCAGCGCGTTGTGGTTAATGGATCTCTTTCAAATTGGACTGAAGTGTTAAGTGGTGTGCCACAAGGCTCGGTATTAGGACCGCTATTGTTCAACATTTTCATTAATGACCTAACAGAAGGTCTAGAAAGCATGGTGTAAATTTTTGCAGATGATACCAAATTGTGTAAGGCTATAAATACGGAGGAGGATGCTGAGTCTTCAGAACGAATTAGTTAAATTAGAAGCATGGGAAGCCAAATGGAGAATGCGCTTCAACACAGACAAGTGCAAGGTAATGCACTGTGGTAGCAGGAACAAAAATAACACCTACAAACTGAATGGGGTAACATTAGGGGATACTGTACTGGAAAAGGACTTAGGTGTTCTCATAGATAGCAAACTAAGCAGCAGTTCCCAAAGTAGGATGGCAGCAAAGAAGGCTAATAAGATACTTGCATGCATAAAATGGGGAATTGATGCAAGGGACAAGGGTGTTATACTCCTGTTATATAAATCACTAGTGAGGCTACACGTTGAATACTGTGTACAATCCTGGGCACAGTAAAAAAAGGATATCCTGGAGCTAGAAAAGGTTCAGAGGAGGGCGACCAAACTAATTAAGGGCATGGAGACGATGGAATACAAGGAAAGACTTGAAAGACTAGGCATGTTTACATTGGAAAAGAGGAGACTAAGAGGGGATATGATCAACGTCTACAAATATATAAGGGGACAATACACAGAGCTTGCGCGAGACCTGTTTTTGTCCAGAACAACACATAGGACTCGTGGACACTCGCTCAGGTTAGAGGAGAGGAGATTTCCGCACAATACGTCGTAAAGGCTTTTTCATGGTAAGGACAATACGTGTTTGGAATTCCCTGCCTGAGGGATTTGTAATGGCGGAATCTGTCAACACCTTTAAGAATGGGTTAGATAAATTCCTAATGGATAAGGATATCCAGGGATATGGTGCATAGTCACGCACTATAGTTACTACAAAAAGGGATAAAATTCAACGGCTTACATCAGCATCAGTCAAAAATTTTAGACAAATCTTCATGCAGAGGAGACCACAAATAGGTTTAACTCGATGGACAATTGTCTTTTTTCAACCTCAGATACTATGTTACTATGTTACTCAGCGCTTGCGATCACTTCAGCCTGTCGTTTCCGGATTTGATGTCATACACCCACCCTGCGAACGCCTAGTCACGCCTGAAATTTTCAGACACACCTGCGTTTTTGCAAACCCTCCCTGAAAATGGTCAGTTGACACCCAGAAACGCCCCCTTTCTGTCAATCTTCTTGCGGCCATCAGTGCGACTGAAAACTTTGCTAGAACCTGTGCAAAAAATCAATGGGCTTTGTACCCGTACGTCACGCATGCGCATTGCGGGGCATGCACAGAAATACCGTTTTTTAGCCTGATCAATGCGCTGCACACAATGGAAGCTAGCAATCAACTCGGAATGACCCCCTTAGGACAGCCATGGGCCCCCCTATGGCGATACCAGCCCCAGATACAAATCCACCCTGGGTGGAAACTCTGGCAAGTTCAGTTCAATGTCTGGCACACACATCTATAGCTTTTCAAAAGATGCTGCCAGGGAACAAACTGCATTCTAGATTAACTAGAAATACTACATCTTCTTCTCAGTCCACTATTATAATCAGACTCAAACGAGTCATCTGAGGAGGAAAGTTAAGAGAATACTCTCTCTGTCACAGATTCATGTGTAGCAGAGGAGGAGGATTCTATTACTGTAGATTTACCAGCATTAATAGATGCAATTAAACAGATCCTTCAGTTATCTGATGATGAACCTGCAGCTGTTGCTAGGAAAACTGATGTATTTAAATGACAGAAAATAATCAGATCAGAATATCCACATTCTGACCATTTGATGGAAATTAGACAGGAACCTTGGAATATCTTGGTAAAAAAGTTTCCTCTGTGTAAACAACTCTCATCTCACTATCCTATCCCTTTGGAGGATAGTGCGAGGTGGGAGACTCCTCCAGTGGATTGTCATAACACACATTTGGCAAAAACATCTACCTTACCTATCACAACTATTTCATTATTAAAGGAACCCACCGATAGACCCATTGAAATTTGCCTCAAGTCTATCTTTTCACTGATGGGTCAATAGGCCTCCAGGGATGTAGCTAATATCCCAGCGGTTAGAGCGGAGCATGCAGCGTGGCGAGTGCAGTGAGCCCGCAGTATGTCGAGCACAGCGAGCCCGCAAGGGGATTTCTAGTGCTTGTCCCACTGCCAGCATTCTGGAGGCCGGGATCCCGGTGTCGGAATTCTGACCGCCGGGATTCCACCAACCCGGCTTACAATAGCAGCCTCATTATGGGCAGCAAAAGCTATTGAATCTTGGTTGCAGGCAACAGAGGAAGATTGCCTCTAATTATATCAGAAGAGTGCAGAATATGTTTGGATTGTATCAAAAAAGTGACTTCTTACATTGGGGAAGCACTATCTGATGCTGGTGTGTTGGCAGCAAAAGCGTCGGCAACATCAGTGCTTGCAAGACGCATTATGTGGTTGCGCTCTTGGAAACCGGATTTAGACTCCAAGAAATCTCTGGAAGTACTACCCTTTTCGGGAGATGTTCTGTTTGGAGAAGAAATAAACAAAATAGTAGCATCCTTAGCGGCTGCCAAAACAGCTTATCTCCCTTCAGCTTCGACACCACGGTGTAAGAGCTCAAATTTTCGTACCTTTCGCACACATCCTAGGCAATCAAATGCCTCAAAGTCTACTAAGCCCTAGATTAAGCAGCCATGGGCAGCAGGACAACCCCCAGCAAAACCTGATAAACCCACAGCCTAACGGGACATGCCTCCCCCTGGGGGACCTCAGGGTGTGTAGCAGTTGATTTACCGATGGACACAATATCGACGGTCATAATCCCGACAGCCATTGACAGACAGTCAAAATGTCGGCACAGTCAAAATACAGACATTCATTATGCCGGCGTGTTCAAAATGCCGACATGTGTTTTAAAGAATTTTTGCCCAAAAACAGACTTGTTCGTACTTTACTATCCCAGTGGACCTGGAGGGGGATTACAACAGTGTGCAGCGAGCCATACGAGGGGATGCGGAACACTTAGACGGTGTCCATCTCAGCCTATGTCGACACTGACACAACCCCCCCCCCCCCCCAAAAAAAAAAAAAAACCTCATATCAGTATTTTGACATGTTGGCATTTCAAATGTCGGTATTCTGACTATGTCGGTATTTTGACTGTAGGTCAATGGCTGTGGGGATTATGACCATCAGTATTGTGTCCATCGGTAATCATACTGAACCCTTCAGGGTGAGCGCCGACTTGTTAACTCCGCACAAGTCTGGATCAAGACCACTTCAGACGCTCGGGTGCAAGAGGTAGTCTCTCACAGGCATGTCATCTCTTTCAAAGGACGCCTTTTCAGCAGTATTTTCGCACAAGCTTTCCATCAGACACAGAAAAGTCTCGGATACTACAAAAAGTCAGGAGTAATAGTGCCAGTTCCTCAGGCTCAAAAAGGAAGGGGATATTATTTCATCCCTGTTCCTTGTACCAAAGCCAAATGGGACATACAGACCTATTCTCAATCTCAAACCTCTCAACAGATTTGTGAAAGTTTCAAAGATTTGTATGGAAACCCTACACTCCATAGTTCTAGCAATGGATTCAGGGATTCCATGGTGTCATTGGTGTCAAGATGCATATCTGCATACACCTACTGCACTGTCACATCAACAATAACTGAGGTTTGCTATCCTAAACCAACACTATCACTTCCAGGCACTGCTGTTTGGCCTGGCTGCAGCGCCCAATATATTTACAAAAGACATGGCAGTCATGGCAGTACACCTGCATCGTCAGGAAATCAGGATACTTCCTTATCTGGATGACATTCTGCTCCTGGCCAGTTTACAGGTGGTATTGCACAGCAAATTACAAACAACAATAGCCTCCCAAAAATTTACGGTTGGCTTAACAACTGGAAAAAGTCTTCACTCATACAATCCCAAAGGATGGTACATTTTGGAGTCCTGCTAGACTCTAAAAATCAACAACTGTTTCTACCAATGAAAAGAATACCGAAACTAAGGGATAAAGTACAGCTGTTCCTTCACCATCCTCAGGTGTCAATTCACTCGGCCATGCAAGTCCTTGGCCTGATGGTATCTACAGTCGGCATGGTAGAATTTGCCCAGTTTACTTTCCCCTTTACAAAGGTTTATTCTAGCCAAATGGAATGGCCAGCCTAACCAGATCAAACAGCAGATAATAATTCTGACTCTGGAGGATCGCCTATCATTAACTTGGTGGCTCCACAGCAATTACCTAGACTGGGGTCGCCCCTTATTGATCCCGAATAGGGTGCTTCTCACTACAGATGCTAGCCTTCGCAGTTGGTGGGCTATAACCGAGCAACACTAGTTTCAAGGGAGATGGAGCCTGGCAGAGTCTCAGTTATCAATCAATATACTGGAACTGAAGGCAGAATAAAGTAGAATAATCTACCTTTCTATGCAAGGGTAGATATCTCAATTAATAGATTGTCTGCCTGCAATGCCACAGGCAATGGGTTCGAATCCTGGGTATCTTGAAATGCAAATAAAGGACAATGTGCCTGAATAACAAAGAAATCTCAAGTTGAGATCATGAATGCTGTATCGGTATTAGTGACGTAAAGGTGTCAGGGTAGGAGACAGGGGCAGTCAGGAGCAGCTGGGCTACAAAAAGGGGAGAAGCTGCAAGTGAAATAAATTAAAACAGAAAATTAACAAGTGCTGCCAACAGCGCTATGTGCGGTGCCCCATCCGCACACACCTAATTACGGCCCTTCAGAAAGCAGCCACATACCCCTTACACACTGCCAATGCCGGATCCCACTCGAGAATTGGAAACGGGTCCTTCCCGGGTGGGATCCGGCATTGGCAGCTGCTGCAGGCTTCCCCGACCCGGCAATATGCCGGGCGGGTTGCCATAGCAGCGGGGGGCGGAGCCGGCGGCGGAGGCAGCGCTGGAAGATGAGATCATCTCCGCGCCACCTCTCCCTGTTGTAGTAAACGGGTCCCAGGACGCATCGACCCGGGAGCCCGTTTACGCAGCCACTGACCCGGTATTCAACCCGGGTATGACACTGCTTTATTCCCGGGTTGAATTGCCGGGTCAGGCGACCCGCGATTTCGGCTATGCCCCTTTCACCTTGCACGCTGACCCATGTCGACCCGGCAATATGCCGGGTCAATACCAGGTTATTTGTGCGGTGTGAAAGGGGTATTAATATGTCCATTACTTCACTAACTAAAATATGAAGTAGTGGGAATTCCATTATTGCTGCCCTATTTTAAAGAGTTTGTCCATATTAAATGGATGCACTTTTTCTAATTACTATTTTTTTCCATAATTAATTTTATTTTCTGGTAATTATAAGGGTGCAATACAGGGTTTGTTTTCACATTGTTAAATATTATACAGGCATTTCAATATATTTTCAGGTTTTTCAATAAAAAAACAAACAGCGAGTTTGAGTAGCCTCACAAAAATAAGCATTTCTCTCCCCAGGTATTCTCATATATTACTGTGTGTGTTGCTCTGAAACATCCCTTGGGTGCTAAAGTGTAATATTGCAAACTGAATTTCATTCTGAGCCAGCCATTTGTCAATTTTTCTTTTCTTTGTCCTTAAGTCACACTTATATAAAAATAATGCACTAAACATGACAGCGTAAATACACACATTATATAAAATTATAGATTATGTGAACTACTCATTTTTTTATTTTTCCTATAACTATTATTTTGAAATAAATGTATGGTTCTTGATTTCACCAAACAGTATTCAACGCAATATACCCTGATCAAACAAGTCTACAAAAATGGCCCATTAAAATATGAATTTTTGAAAAATCTTAAATCCAGCATCATAATTACTACCAGTACTCTCTACAATATATGCTTATGGGCCTAATAATCAAATAGCCCCCCAAAGATTTATTTTCTATTACCGCTCAAGGCAGTGATAAAATAAATAAATAAACTTATACAGTTATATACAATATTGTACTGGAGGGCAGCCAAAAATATTGACAATCATCTTCTTGACGATACTGGCAGGTAACAGAAAGCGTCAATTACCGCATCATTGGTCAGTTGGGGTCATGTGTGACACCCACACTGCACCTGGAAGCCTGCCAATCTCTGCTTCAAGTGTATTTTTACGATAGAATATTGATTTACTATATATATATATATATATATATATATATATATATATACATATATATATATATATATATATATACACAGCAATATCAGCCCGGCACTCTGTTTTCAGATACAAACGCTGCCCTGGTGCCTTCAGTGTGAATTTCAATATTGTGCAAAAAAAGCTGCGGCACTCAAGGTCTTTAGAAAAAGTCAAGTGTATTCAAATAGTCAGAAACATTCCATGGAATGTTTCTGACTATTTGAATACACTTGACTTTTTCTAAAGACCTTGAGTGCCGCAGCTTTTTTTGCACGATATATATATATATATATATATATATATATATATATATATATACACACACACACACACACACACACACAATTATTTTGTAACATCCAGAAATTGCTTTATTTTAATAGAAAAAATAAAAAAGATTTTAATTACCTACCGGTAAATACTTTTCTCGTACTCCGTAGAGGATACTGGAGTTCCATTTAGTACCATGGGGTATAAAGGGGTCCACCAGGAGCCATGGGCACTTTAAGAATTTGATAGTGTGGGCTGGCTCCTCCCTCTATGCCCCTTCTACCAGACTAAGTTTAGGAAACTGTGCCCAGGGAGACGGACATACTTTGAGAGAAGGATAAAAAGGAAAGTGGTGAGATTCCGAAACAGCACACACAAACCGGAGGAAAGCTATGCTAACCAAACTTGAAACAGGAACAGCAACAGCTGAACCAACAGTACTTAACCATGTAACAGTGCAGGAAGAACGATGCAACGGGCGGGCAGACTATGAGAAAAGGATTTACTGGTAGGTACAGTACGTAAAATCCTATTTTCGCTTATGTCCTAGAGGATACTGGGGTTCCATTTATTACCATGGGGATGTACCATAGCTCCCAAACCGGGTGGGAGAGTGCTGAGGTTCCTGCAGAACTGACTGACCAAACTGAAGGTCCTCAGAGGCCAAAGTATCGAACTTGTAGAACTTAGCAAACGTGTTCGAACCAGACCAAGTAGCCGCTCGGCAGAGCTGTAAAGCCAAGAAGAACCAACTGACATAGTAGAGTGGGCCCGTACAAATTTTGGAACCGTCAAACCTGCCATGGAATAAGCATGCTGGATAGTGAGCCTAATCCAGCGTGCAATTGTCTGCTTTGAAGCAGAACACCCAATATTATTGGGATCATAGAGAACGAACAGCGGATTTCCTGTGACGAGCTGTCCTCTTTACATATACCTTCAAAGCCCTCACAACATCCAAAGACTTTGAAGTAGCAGAGGTGTCGATGATAACCGGAACCACAATAGGTTGGTTGATGTGAAACGCAGACACCACTTTAGGAAGAAATTGCTGCCGAGTTCTGAGCTCAGCTCTGTTCTCATGGAAAATTAAATAGGGGCTCTTGTGAGATAAAGCCCCCAGCTCTGACACGTCTTTCTGAAGCCAAGGCCAACAGTGTGACAGTCTTCCACGTAAGATACTTTACGTCCACCTCTTGTAAGGGTTCAAACCAGTCCAATTGGAGGAACTGCAGCACCAAATTGAGATCACAAGGTGCCGTGGGAGGCACAAAGGGAGGTTGGATGTGCAGAACACTTTTAAGAACGTCTGGACCTCAGTGAGAGAAGCCAATTGTATTTGAAAGAAAATGGACAAGGCCGAAATCTGGACTTCTATGGAGCTCATCCACACCTGCCTGCAGAAAAAGCAGGAAATATCCCAGATGGAATTCCACTGCAGAAATATTTCTGCTCTCAAATCAAGAGACGTATTTCTTCCAAATACGGTAGTAATGTTTAGACGTTACCCCCTTCCTGGCTTGGATAGTCGGAATAACTTTGTTAGGGATCCCTCTTCTGGCTAGAATCAGTCGTTCAACTTCCATGCCATCAAACGTAGCCGCAAAGAGGTAGAGGCTACGGATCTTCGAGGAGCATCTCCAGAAAGTCCGCGTACCAGGCCCTTCTTGGCCAGTCTGGAGCAATAAGTATTGCTTGAAGCTTTTCCCTTTTTATTCTTTTTAGAATACTTGGGGTTCAGAGGAAGTGGAGGAAACACGTACATCATCTGATAGACCTATGGAGACGTCACAGCGTCTACTGCCACTGCCTGTGTGTCTCTCGACCTGGAACAATACTGCTTGAGCTTCTTGTTGAGATGAGAGGCCATCATGTCGATTTGTGGATATCCCCATTGATGTGTCAAGCACCTGAACAGTTACGGGTGAAGACTCCAGTCCCCCGGGTGCAGGTCGTGTCTGCTGAGGAAGTCTGCTTCCCAGTTGTCTACTCCCGGAATGAAGACCGCTGACAACGCCACAGTGTTTGTTTCTGTCCAGAGGAGAATTCTTGACACCTCTAACATTGCTGCTCTGCTTTTGGTTCCGCCCTGACGGTTTATGTACATCACATTGTCCGACTGGACCTGAATAGCCTGATCTTGAAGAAGATATGAGGCCTGCAGAAGGGCGTTGTATATGGCCCTGAGTTCCAGAATGTGGATTGGACCCTCGACGAGGTGAGAAATCTGTAGCCACCACAGAAGGGAGATTGTGGCTTTTGGCGACAGACGGATCCTCTGGTGCATGTGAAGATGCGATCCGGACCATTTGTCCAACAGATCGAGCTGGAAGGTTCTTGCGTGAAACCTTCCGGTATTGAAGCACCTAGTAAGAGACCACTATTTTCCCCAGAAGGCGAATGCACAGATGCACCGATATCCAGGTTGGCTTCAGGACATCCCGAACCATTGACTAGATTACCAATGCCTTTTCCAATGGAAGGAACACTTTCTGCGACTCCATGTCCAGTATCATTCCCAGGAATGGCAGCCTCCATGTTGGATCTAGGTGAGATTTCGGAAGGTTCAGAAATCCACCCGTGATCCTGGAGAAGTTTGGTAGAGAGACCAATGCTCTCCAGCAACCTCTCCCTGGACGGAGCCTTTATCAGAACATCGTCCAGGTACGGAATTATATTCACTCCCTGTTTGCGGAGTATAAACATAATCTCTGCCATCTAGTGAACACCATCGGTGCCGTGGAGACACCAAATGGCAGGGCCTGGAACTGGTAGTAACAGTCCTGCAGTGCAAACCGTAGATAAGCCTGATGAGGTGGACAAATCGGAATGTGAAGGTATGCATCCTTGATATCCAGAGACACTAGTAATTTACCTTCCTCCAGACCTGAGATCACCGCTCTCAGAGACTCCATCTGGAACACTCCTAAGAACGGGTTCAAGGACTTGCGGTTCAGAATCGGTCGTACCGAACTGTCCGGTTTTGGTACTACAAACAAATTTGAATAGTACCCCTTGTTGTGCAGATGAGGTGGAACTAGAACAATGACTTGAGTCTGTATCAGTTTTTGGATGGCATGCTGTAAAGTTATACTTGCCTCTTGTGAAGCTGGTAAGCCTGATTTGAAGAATCTGTGAGGTGGGAGCTCATGGAACTCCAGTCTGTAGCCCTGGGAAATAAGATCTATGACCCAGGGATCCCGGCACGAACTTGACCAGATGTGACTGAAGAATTTTAGTCGAGCTCCCACCTGACAGACCTCCAGGCATCGCTATCCACCGTCATGCTGAAGGCTTTGAGGAAGCAGAGCCTGAGCTCTGTTCCTGAGCACCTGCAGTTGCTGGTTTGCGTGGTTTACCTCTTGCACCTCTGGAAGCCGTAGAAGCACATCTGGATTTGCCCTTAAACTTGGCCGTCTGAAAGGACTGTAAATTTGAAGCTGAATAAGTTTTCCTGGCTGGGGGAGCTGTGGAAGCAAGATACGTAGACTTACACGCAGTAGCTTTGGAGGTCCATTTGTCTAGTTCATCTCCAAACAATGCCTCTCCTGTGAATGGTAGGCCTTCCACGCCTTTCCTGGAGTCCGCATCAGCAGTCCACTGGCGTAGCCACAAGCCCCTGCGTGCTGACACTGCCATAGCGGTGGTGCATGCATTATGCAAACCTCTCTCTTTTATGGCTTCCACCATAAAGTTTGCAGAGTCCTCTATATGCTGCAGGAGTAAAACAACATTCCCACTAGACAAGGAATCTAACCCCTCAATCAGGTTACCTGACCATTTAGCAATGGCTTTTGTGATCCACGCGCATGCAATAGTGGGTCTCTGGGCCACCACAGCTGCTGTGTACAATGATTTGAGTGTTGTCTCAATTTTTACGATCATCCGTGTTTTTTAGGGAGGCTGCACTAGGGACAGGCAATACAATTTTTCGTGACAGCCTAGAGACTGATGCGTCCACTATCTGTGGATTTTCCCATTTTTTCCTATCCTCCAGAGGAAAAGATGAGAGCAACCTCTTAGGGATTTGAAATTTGTTATCAGGATTAACCCACGGTTCTTCAAACAGGGTATTTAATTCCTTTGACGCAGGAAAAGTGACTGAGGACTTCTTTTTTACATTAACATAAGATTCCTCACACTCCTCTGACACCTTATCAGGAATTTGCAGAACCCTGTGACAGAGTGGCATTTCCCCCTCCAAATCCACCTCGCCATCCTCCATGTCTGACCAGTCAGAGTCAGACTGCAGGTAATGGGCCAGAGATTGTTTTTGCAGACAAATGGGAGGGGGATTGAGATGCTGGTTTGGGGACTGAGTCATCCACAGTCTGTCTTAAGTATTATGTCTATTTTTCATTGCGAGATAATTACGTAGAAATATTGGAGATCATTCCCTTAATGAAATTAACCCACTCCGGTTCAACTCTGCTACTCTGGGAAGGTGCACTGCCCTGAGTACCCAGTATTGAGCCCCTGGTGAAGAGGAACACTCTGCTGTACAAGAAACACACTCTTTGCCTGACATAATGTAAATGTGACAGCACGCACACACACATAGGGAAAGGTTAAGCACAATTAACCCACACAGAGCCCTTCAGGGAGAGACAGAGTTATGTGGAGCCAGCCCCCACCGCGCCCTAATCACTAATGACAAGCTTAGCTGGGTCGCAGACTAAGTACCCTGATAGGTGTCTTCCCGCTTTTTTTATACTGGCTGAGGTAATCTGGTACTTAAAATGGAGAGAAAACCATTTTGGGCTGTTTTTGCCAGTGTGGGTACTGTTTACAGTGTACTGAGACGCAGCTGTGTACTGTGCCTGGAGATGCATTCCACCCCGGTTAGAAGCCGTGTGTCGCCGTACCCTCATGCCGCCATAATGGCCGGTGCCCCGCTAACCAGGATGCCGGATTAGTACTCACTACTCTTCATTCTTCTGGCTCTCTTAGGGGTGGCGGCGTGCTGCGGGAATGTACGCTCGCCATGGTGGGGCTTGCCAATAGTTCCCTCAGGAGCTCAGTGTCCTGTCAGCGGGGAACAGGACCATTAGCCCTTCAAGAGGTTGGGCCGTTTACCCCCTAAGTCCCACAAAGCAGGCAGGCTGGTGCCAACCAGCCCTGCCTGAAAAAACAAACATAAAATAAATGCAGAAAACTCTTCAGGAGCTTCCATTAGCATGACCAGCTCCTCCAACTCTAAACTGAGTCTGGTATAGAGGGAGGATAGAGGGAGGAGCCAGCCCACGCTATCAAATTCTTAAAGTGCCCATGGCTCCTGGTCGACCCATCTATACCCCATGGTACTAAATGGTACCCAAGTATCCTCTAGGACATAAGAGAAAACGAGATTTATGGTAAGAAATTACCCTTGTTAAAACTCTTTCTGCGAGGTACACTGGGCTCCACAAGTCTGGACAATGGGGTGTAGAGAAGGATCTTGATCCGAGGCACCAACAGGCTCAAAGCTTTGACCTTCTTCCCAAGATGCATAGCGCCGCCTCCTATATCACCCCGCCTCCCAGCACAGGAGCTCAGTTTAGTTAACCAGCCCAATGCAGTAGCAGGAAAAGAGACGACAACGGTTAGTAGCCACATACACCACACTCTCACGACAAGAGAAGTGTCAGCGGCTAATGCTATATCATCCCAAAGAAGCTAAGTCTATCAGGGTGGGCGCCTTGTGGAGCCCAGTGTACCTCGCAGAAAGAGTTTTAACAAGGGTAAGTTCTTACCATAAAACTCGTTTTCTGCTGCGGGGTACACTGAGGTCCACAAGTCTGGACAATGGGGATGTCCTAAAGCAGTTCCTTATGGGAGGGCACTGTAGCGGGCACAAGAACCCGGCGTCCAAAGGAAGCATCCTGGGAAACGGCAGTATCGAAGGCAAAGAACCTTATGAACGTGTTCCCGGAGGACCACGTAGCCGCCTTGCACAATTGATCAAGGGTCGCACCACGTTGGCCCACCCAAGAAGGTCCAACAGACCGAGTAGAATGGGCCATAATGTGAACAGGAGCTGACAGACCAGCCTTCACATAAGCATGCGCAATCACCATTCTGATCCATCTGGCCAGGGTCTGCTTGTGAGCAGGCCAGCCACGTTTGTGAAATCCAAACAAAACAAAGAGAGAATCAGACTTTCGAATAGAAGCAGTTCTCTTCACATAGATACGGAGAGCCCGTACCACATCCAAAGACCGCTCTTTGGGAGACAAATCAGGAGAGACAAAAGCTGGAACCACAATCTCCTGATTAAGGTGGAACGAAGAAACCACCTTAGGCAAATATCCGGGACGAGTCCTAAGAACCGCCCAGTCACGGTGAAAAATCAGATATGGGGAACTACTAGACAAGGCATCCAAATCCGACAATCTTCTAGCAGAGGCAATAACCAACAGAAACACCACCTTAAGGGAAAGCCACTTAAGGTCAGCTGAACCAAGAGGTTCAAATGGAGACTCTTGTAACGCCTCCAAAACCACCGACAAGTCCCAAGGAGCCACAGGCGGGACATAGGGAGGTTGGATACGCAACACATCCTGAGTGAAAGTATGAACATCAGGTAAAGTCGCAATTTTTCTCTGAAACCACACAGACAAAGCAGAAATATGAACCTTGAGGGAAGCCAGAAGCAGGCCTAAATCTAGGCCCTGCTGTAGAAAAGCCAAAAGTTTGGCTGTACTAAGCTTGGAAGCGTCATAATGTTTAGATGCGCACCAAAGTAGGAATGCCAGACCCGATGGTAAATCCGAGCAGAGGCCGGTTTCCGGGCCCGCAACATAGTTTTAATGATCTCTTCAGACGGAAACTTCAAGAGCCACGCCGTCAAAGACAGCCGGGCTAGGTCCTGGTAGACACAGGGGCCCTGAACGAGGTGGTCTGGGCGTTGTGGAAGTAGAAGTGGACGCTCTGACGATAGGCCTTGCAGGTCTGAGAACCAGTGCCGTCTGGGCCACGCCGGAGCTATGAGAAGCAGATTTCCTTTTTCTTGCTTGAACTTCCGAATTACCCTGCGCAGGAGTGACACCGGAGGGAACACGTACGGAAGCCAAAACCTCCACGGCACTGCCAGTACATCCACGAATGCTGCTTGAGGATCCCTTGTCCTTGCTCCGAAGGCCGGAACCTTGTGATTGTGTCGAGACGCCATCAGATCCACATCTGGAAGACCCCACCTTTCCACGAGGAGTTGAAACACTTCTGGATGGAGGCCCCACTCGCCGGCATGCACGTCCTGACGACTGAGAAAATCTGCTTCCCAATTCAGGACTCCCGAAATGAATATTGCCGATATTGCCGGTAGATGGCGTTCTGCCCAACGTAGAATCCGTGAGGCCTCCTTCATTGCCAAACGGCTTCGAGTGCCGCCTTGATGATTTATGTAAGCCACTGTGGTGGCGTTGTCAGACTGTACTTGAACAGAACGGTTCTGAATCAAATGCTGGGCTAGGTTCAACGCATTGAAGACTGCCCGCAATTCCAGAATGTTGATCGAGAGGAGAGATTCCTCCTTGGTCCGCCGACCCTGCAAGGAGTGCTGCTCCAGCACCGCGCCCCAACCTCTTAGACTGGCATCTGTCGTCAACAGGACCCAGTTGGATATCCAGAAGGGACGACCTCTGCACAATTGTCGGTCCTGGAGCCACCAGAGCAGCGACAGACGGACCTCCGGAGTCAAAGAGATCATTTGAGACCTGATCCGGTGAGGCAGGCTGTCCCACTTGGCTAGAATCAGCTTCTGGAGGGGGCGAGAATGGAATTGAGCATACTCCACCATGTCGAATGCTGATACCATGAGGCCCAGCACCTGCATTGCCGAATGTATCGACACTTGCGGACGAGAAAGGAAGCAACAAATCCTGTCCTGAAGTTTCAGGACTTTCTCCTGAGACAAGAACAACCTCTGGTTGTGAGTGTCCAACAGCGCTCCCAGATGCACCATGCTCTGAGCAGGGACCAGGGAGGATTTCTTCCAGAGATGAGCCACCCGTGGGCTTGTAGAAACCGGACCGTCATATCCAGATGACGCAGGAGAAGATCTGGGGAATTTGCCAGGATTAACAAGTCGTCCAGATACGGCAGTATCCTGACCCCTTGACGGAGGAGTACCACCGTCATCACCGCCATAACTTTGGTGAAGACTCGCGGAGCCGTTGTTAAACCAAAAGTTAACGCCCGAAACTGGTAATGGAGGTTGCCAATAGCGAACCTCAGGTATTGTTGATGTGACACTGCTATAGGAATATGCAGGTAAGCATCCTGTATGTCCAGGGAGACCATGTAGTGCCCAGGTTCCAAGGCCAGAACTATAGAGCAAAGGGTTTCCATACGGAACTTGGAAACCTTCACAAACTTGTTCAGTGCCTTGAGGTTGAGAAAGGGCCGGGAGGACCCATTCGGTTTCGGGACTAGAAACAGCAGAGAATAGTACCCCCGGCCCCTCTGAGCAAGAGGCACCTGTACTACGACTCCTGTATCCAGGAGGGTCTGTACCACCGAATGTAGAGTGTTTGCCTTTGTCTGGTCCGATGGGACGTCTGTCTGGCAAAATCGATGAGGGGGTCGGTTTTTGAAGGCTATGGCGTAACATCGAGTGATGACTTCCCGTACCCAGGCATCTGAAGTGGTCTTCAACCATTCCTGGGTATACCCTAGAAGCCGGCCCCCACCCTGGGATCCCCCAGGGGGAGGCCCGCCCCGTCATGCGGCAGGCTTATCGGTCTTGGCTGCTGGCTGACAGGCAGCCCAGGCTCTTTTTGGGCTTCGGATTACCAGGTTTGGAAGTGCGGGCCTGCTTATGGTACACCTGACCTTTTGCTTTACCTGAAGGACGAAAGGGGAGAAAGGACGTGCCTTTGGCCTTCGACACAGAAGGAGCTGTATTAGGCAGACAGGCAGTTTTGGCAGTAGCTAAGTCAGCCACTATCTTATTTAAGTCCTCCCCAAACAGAATATCCCCCTTGAAAGGGAGTATCTCCAGGGTTTTTCTAGAGTCCAGATCCACAGACCAGGATCTCAGCCACAATAACCTGCGAGCCAGAAACTGACGTAGTAGAGGCCTTGGCTGCTAGGATACCGGCATCAGAAGCCGCCTCTTTAATATAGCGAGAAGCTGTGACAATATATGACAAGCATTGTCTAGCATGGTCAGAGGAGATTTCAGCTTCTAACTCCAAGGACCATGCTTCAATAGCCTCTGCCGCCCATGTAGCTGCAATAGTGGGCCTTTGTACAGCACCCGTGAGGGTGTAAATCGCTTTTAGACAACCCTCCACACGTTTATCCGTAGGCTCTTTTAGAGACGTGACGGTAGTGACAGGTAGAGCTGAGGAAACCACCATCCTAGCCACATGTGAGTCTACTGGAGGAGGCATTTCCCAATTCTTAGACAGCTCTGGCGCGAGGGGAAAGCGAGCCAGCATCTTCTTTTGAGGCACAAACTTCGTACCCGGGCTTTGCCAGGGTTCCTGACGTATATCCACTAGGTGGTCAGAGTGAGGTAAAACTTGTTTAATCACCTTCTGACGCTTGAACCTATCTGGTTTCTTAGGAGGAAGGATCATCCGTAATCTGCAGAATTAACTTAATAGCCTCCAAAAGATCAGGAACATCCACATGTGAACTACTCTCCCCATCAGCCGTATCTGAGTCAGAACCTGTGGGGTCAGTGTATGTGCTGTCTTCATCAGACGAGGTGTCAGTGACAGCAGTGGATTGTGAGGAGACGAGCGCTCGCTTAGAGGACCTCTTGGACTTAGGTGAGGGTTGGTCAGAGTTTTTAGTAGTCAGGGACTGGTTTAAGTTCTTTAATTGAGCAGATAAATCGTCCGCCCATGGCGGGTTAGCTGAAGGGACCACATACGGTTGTACCGGCATTGGGGGTGCCATAGGGGGTGTTAGTTTATGAACTAGCGTATGCAGAAGCGTGGAAAAAGCGGCCAACGGAGGGTCAGTATGTGCCTCCGTTGCCACAGTCCCACTAGGGGGCAAGGAGCCCCCAGAACCAGAGCCCACAGCTGCTATATTCTCCCCATATGTGCCTGTGGCTTCAGCAACACCAGCAGTGTGTTCCGCCCCAGAACTGTTACCCTCAGAAGCAGACATGATATAACTTGCAGTATGAGGTAACACAGTACAATTATTAGCAGCACTATAACCTTAAACCCAAACCCCTGCGCAGTGTAGTCAGCACCAGCAGAGATAAAGGAGAGATATGGTGACTAAATCACAGAGAAAAATACGTAATACAGTATATCTTTGTGAAAATCCTATATTAAATAACACCTGACGCACCAAGCCCCCTCAGGTTATAGAATATAGGGATAGCAAGATGAGTGAAAGACACGAAATGGACACCACTCAGCTATCAATGCACACACAAATAGTCACAGTTTGTACAATGCAGAGGTTATTACAGACAATAATACTGCACTGGACTAGCTTACACAGCTATATAGTCAATAGATATAACACTACACAGTAAGAAACTGGATGTATATCACAGGGTAATTGTACTATAAACCCCTGACTAAATGCACTCTTTCTTACTAACACTGACTAAAAAGGCAGGTAGAATACTTAAGTGTCATGTAAAGGCACAACTCTGACAACCAGGCGGCTTTACATAGGAGGATTTGCCCAAGCAGTCCCAGGAACAGTGAGCTGAGGAGTAATGGCGCCTCAGACACTGACAGGGAGTGAGAAAAAGACAGAGATGCAGCTCCAGGGTGGGAACACTTGCTGGAAATGGCGCCCTGGGGCTGGGGGAGGGGCTTCAGGTCTAAGCCTTATCCCCCTTGCTGGCAAAACCACCGGATATTGTGGGCGATATTAAAATCGGTTTTAAGAGAAAACCTGACCTGCGCCCATGCCCTGGTGATCTCGTGGGATTGCCTGTATCCACAGTGTCCACCGCCAGCGTGCGCGGCCCTCCTCCCACTGACCGCGCCGGATCGCGATAAAGAACGGGTCCCGCGAGCGGGACCCACTTACCACCTCCCGAAGCGCGGCCACGCGGTCCTGGAGAGCCTCAGCCGTGTGTGTCTAACATGAACAAAACCGGAGCCTCCGCTGTAGGTACCCGGCAACCAGGGCGCGGGAGTGTACAGCGCCGCTGGGGAGAGCTGGAGCTGCAGCAGAGAATGTCACAAGACATTTACCACTGCTGCTGCCCTTGAAGTCTTCACTTTTTACCTCATAAAAAGCTTTTCTCAGGGCTGCTTGGAGCAGCCCCTCTGTTAAGTGCGTGCCTGCTTACTGCAGCACCAACTGACAAACTGAGCTCCTGTGCTGGGAGTTGGGGTGATATAGGAGGCAGCGCTATGCATCTTGGGAAGAAGGTCAAAACTTTGAGCCTGTTGGTGCCTCGGATCAAGATCCTACTCTACACCCCATTGTCCAGACTTGTGGAGCCCAGTGTACCCCGCAGCAGAAAATTTATATTTTCTTGCATTGCAACCCAGAGATGGCGGTAGCATAGTCCTTCTTTACAAGTGATAATGAGCTCATGCATGCCTGTGTCAGTGACAGACAGCGAAGCTGACTGAGCTCACAGATTTGTGGACAGGTGAGTGCTGTCACTGTGACTCACCTTGTGGAAGGAGGCATTACTGTGTGGCATAACGTGTAAGAGGCAATACTGTGAGGCATAATGAGCAAGGGGCATTACTGTGTGGCATGGAACTACTATTATGTGGCATTATGTGTATAACGGGGACTACTACTAGATGTGGCATTATGTGTACAGTATAAGGGGCTCTACTGTGTGGCATAACTTATTAAGGGGCACTACGGTGTGACATAATTTAAATTGGAAGTACTACTGTGTCGTTATGCTCCTTCCCCACAAGATGTTTTGTGCATTATGTCCCTATTAAAAAATAGGGGGGTGGGCCAATTCTCTTTCTGGCACAAGGGATAGAAAGCTCACCAAAGAGGCACAATGGGTTCAATTCAATTAGCCACAAGGGCGGTAAATTGTCTTGCAACGGCATGGAAGCACCAACAGCAGCACATACTATTGTCCCCTTCGCTGCCCGATCTTGCTGATTTTTGTATGCAGCCCTATGAGGTGCGGACAGAAAATTAATCCGGAGCTACCGTAATTGTGGAAAATAGCTGCATGTGCTCACATGGATTCATGGGGCGGGTTAATTGAATCTACTCTATAGATGGAATTTGGTGGAAGTAAAGCTGCTGATCCTGATCTGTACTAGGGGGTCTATTCACTAAGCCTTGGAGAGAGAAAAAAGGTAAACACCAATCAGCTCCTAATTGTCATTTTTCAAACACAGCCTGTAACATGGCAGTTAGGAGCTGACTGGCTGGTATATTATCTCTCTTCACTTTACCTATCTCCAAGGCTTAGTAAAGAGAGCCCTATAACACATAATGGACTAAGGGGAACATTTACTAAGTAGTGATAAGAGCGGAGAAGTGAGCCAGTGGAGAAATTTCCCCATTAACCAATCAGCAGCTCTGTATCATTTTACAGTATGCAAATTATAGATGTTACTTCAGTGCTGATTGGTTGCCATGGGCAACTTCTCCACTGGCTCACTTCTCTGCTGTGATCACTGCTTAGTAAAATGTACCCCTGAATGTGTTATTTAACCATTAGTCACTCAAATATGGTGTTTCCAAAGCAAGGAATTCAATTTTAACAAGGGAACAGTATTCTCCTGGCTCATTGTTAGATGACATGTGTGAAGCTATATGCTTGTAAAACTGCTTTATACATTGATAGACGGTTATTATATAAATGCCGAAAACAGATTAAATGCACGTTACTTACTCTGCAATTGTTCAGTTCTTCTGCTGTGACAAAGATTGTTCCACAGTTCTTTCCTGGAATCCCTCTATTTAAAAAGAACAAAGCATATAGATATGCAAAGTATATAGAGATGAAGGTTTTAAAAACAAATCACTGAAGATCAAAGTCTCATGTATAAACATGTACACATGTTCTTGAAAGGGTTCCTAAAACTACAAAGTTTAGGAATATTTTTATTGACAGTGTGCAGAAGAATTATTCCCCACATATAGCAAACAAACATTATAGGAACATTAATTTCCATTACATTCAGGATGTGAGAATGATTGGGCGAGTTGGAAGGGGGCAATTTAAGCACGTCACTTGACTAACTGTGTACCTAATCATAGAGGAAAAGAATTTAGTAAAACATGGTCACTGTTGTGCAACCTAACCCCCCCAAAAAAAAAAAAAACAAACAAACAAACAAACAAACACAAAACCCTACAAATATAAACAAAATAAAAAACCACACCACACTATTCCCAGTTATAGCAATTATAAAACTACTCCAGGAGAGAGGATTACAGTAGAAAGAAAGATCACAAAGAGACTAATCAATTTACTTATTAAGCTGCATATTTATTTATTAAGTGGCAGTTTTTCAAAGTAGCTTTTTCATTAGTGGTTTTGACCACTAAACTTGAAAGGGTTATATTATTAAATGTAAAACGGTAAGAACCACCATCAAGCACTATAATCTGAGTAATCACTGTATGCTGTACCCTTAATCTGCTATTTCAATTGTTCCTTGCACATTATAGGTCATAAACTAATTTGGGCAGTGCAATCTTAAATTTCTGTATCATGTCATTGCATGTTATTTCTTTGTGTCTTGAGCACCTCAGTGTACAGTGTTACATAGTATGTGCATACCTCTCAACATATGGGTGGGATCAGGACTGTTCACGCACCCAAAAAGGGGACATGTCCTTGTGTCCTTCCTTAGAGGCAAACATAATAAATGCAAGGTTGGGGAGAGGGGTGTATATATATATATATATATATATACACACACACATATACACACACACACATACAGTGGCGTAACAGTGTTCGGTCGAGCAGGATCCTAACCTGGAAGTTTCAGTGCTACAGGCAAAATGTTCAATGCTAACGAATATATGTATTGCAGGTACGTGCACTGTTGTAGTTATGTGGGGTTTATTTTCATCACGCCACATTTAAAAAGTAGGAATGATTCAGTCTGAAATTAGAATCAATAAAAGTCTATTTCCCGAAGAAAGCATTCTAAATAAACACTCTTATAAGTATATATTGTAACAATGCATAGTTTCATCAAATGCATTTTAAGAATATTTAAAATTTCCTTCAGTTTATCAAAAACTCCTAAATGAACATCCTTAGGCATGGCAACAAACCTAGAAGCATAAGTACATTTACTAAAGAATATCTGAAGCAAAAGAGATTTGACATTAAAACATCGAAATTGACTTCAGAAAAACAGAACAAAAAAAAACACTTGGCCCATCCAACTTGCCAAAGTACACGTACACACTTACATACTAGGGTTAATTTTGTTGGGAGACAATTAACCTACCAGTATATTTTGGGATTGTGGAAAGAAACTGGAGCACCCCTGAGGAAACCCTCACAAGTACTGGGAGAGTATACAAACGCCACACAGTTAGGGCTTTTACAATGGTCCTGACCTTGACCCAATATAAATGTTTTAGAGTACATTACTACAACATTACAGTTGATCTCACAGTGTATATTGGTGGTCATTCCGAGTTGTTCGCTCGTTGCCGGGGGAGTGGCTGGCCGAACGCAGGGCGTGTTTGTGACGTCAAACCAGGAACTAAACGGACTGAGGTGATCGCAAACTAGGAGTAGGTCTGGAGCTACTCAGAAACTGAATGAAAATTTTTAGTAGCAGTTCTGCTACTCTTTCGTTCGCTATTCTGCTAAGCTAAGATACACTCCCAGAGGGCAGCGGCCTAGCGTTTGCAATGCTGCTAAAAGCAGCTAGCGAGCGAACAACTCGGAATGACCACCATTATTACAATGTCAACAAATCAAATTATGGAATGAAGGTATGGCAAGCAATTGGATTGTTTTGTGTCACACAATGTGAATACAAAGAACTGTAGCAGGGGCGTAGTAAGAACTTTGTGGGCCCCATAGCAACATTTTGAAGGGGCCCATGTCCCAACGCTTCTAGAGAGACACCTCTCCGCAGCAGTTGTTCATTTTATTCCTTAGTTCATTTTCCAAAACATAATAGTGCTCTAGTTTAATTTTCTGAACAGTAGTGCCTTAGTTAATGTTATGCCCCATATTAGTGCCCTAGTTTATTTTATGGACCATTGTAGTGCCCTAGTTCACATTATGTCACATTGTAGGGCTGAAAGTATAGATTATGCAAGTACGCGGGTACGCTCATGTCCAGAGAACCCTTAAGAATTTGGCAGTGGGTACGCAGTACCACCTGCCACACACTTTGCCATTACCACAATTATAATATGCCACAAAGCAACAAGACCATGGTGCTTAGCAGCAAGACGGCTCTTCCCACTTTGTCATGGTTACTGGGAGTGCGACAGTGGCTGTATTTTCATGTTATAATGGAGGCATTACTTTATACGGTTATTAAATTGGGGGCATTACAACATATTTCTATTATACTGGCGGTATCACCATATATTTCTATTATACTGGAGGCAATACTATATATACTATATATTGTTATAAAATTTGGGGCATTACAACATATTTCTATTATACTGGCGGTATCACTATATATTTCTATTATACTGGAGGCATTACTATATATTTTTAGCCTTGCCAGATTCCCCCCCTCCCCCCCCAAAAAAAGGGTCTGTGTCGTGTGGCCAGGCCGCTAGTGTCATGTCATGTAGTGTCATGTAGCCACTCCCACTAGCATCATGTGACCACGCCCTCTAACACAAGACAACGCAAATTTTTTGGTACTCAGTACTACTAAGAAAATATTTCTACTTGCACCACTGATTGTGCAACACTGGCTGGGCACGCGTTGCCGGCTGCTGAGATCCCAATGGTCCCCGGGATCCTGGGCAGGTGGGGAGTGCGAGTGCAACAAATCCCCTTTGCGGGCTTCCTGCGCTCGCCACGGTGTTGTCTCGGAGGCTAGCTGTGCTTGCCACAGGTTCTATTCCTACTCTATGGTGTTGTGGACACCCACCTGTGGGAATAGACCCTGTGGGTAGGCATTCTGACTGCCAGCATTTTGAGCACTCGGGATTCTGGCATCGGCATAGTGACCGCTGGTATCCCAAGCGCCATCACATGACCGCAGCCCTGCAACACAGTACCCACAATTCACATTATGACATACAGTGACCCCAGTTCATATTCTGTCACATTACAGTGCCCTCAGTTAATATTGTGCCTTACTACAGTGCCTCCACTTCCTATTGTGCCACATTACAGTGCGCCAAATTAATATTGTGCCTTACTACAGTGCCTCTACTTCATATTGTGCCACATTACAGTGCCCCCAGTTAATATTGTGCCTTACTACAGTGCCTCTACTTCATATTGTGCCACATTACAGTGCCCCCAGTTAATATTGTGCCTACACTTTATATTGTGCCACATTACAGTGCCCCCAGTTCATATTATGTAACATAATGCCCTCCAGTTCATTTTATACCATGTTACAATGAGCCTGTCCAGGGCATAACTAGATATATTGTAAGCACCAAGGAAAGTTTGTAAGGACCCCATTGTACCACCCAATGGTGACAAATGTATATAACAAGCGTTACTTTAACAGGGAATGTGGGCCCCTCTTAAATCCCATAGCAGCTGTACTCCCTGCACGTAAGGTAGCTACACCCTTGAACAGTAGTATAATTAAATACTTTCGACAGGGGTTATCTTTTAGCAAACATGCAACTAGCAAAATTAAGTCGCACAAAAAAAAAAAAAAACTAAAATCAATAACCAATTACAAAAATTATTTTACCAATCTTAAAAAAAAAGACTGTTTATCACTCTTGCTAAACGCTTGAAAAAGCTTATTTGCAATAAAGGTCACATTCACATGTCCTCAATAAATGGTTATTTTATTTTTATTTCATAGTTGCAAACAAAGCTTCCGGTATACCTATGTAGTCTCCGGACACCTGTCACCTAATGAATAAAGCTTGAAACTCATTTGCATGTGTGACTCTGCAACAGTTGTTACTGTAATGGCTATTTAAAAAGCAACAGCAGTATATAAGGAACCATATAAATTGTTAAGGTAAATTACATATCTGATGTAACAGCTAGGACTGCAAATCTCCTATGTAACCAGGCCTTACATTTTTAATTAACCAATACCCCTTTCACACCGCAGCTTTAACCCGGTAAATTGCAGATTTTTCAGCCTTCCTAAACGGTTTTAGCTGCGATGTGAAAGGGCCACCTTGAATTTACCGTTTTCAAAATACTGGTATTTTGAAACGGTTAAAAAGCAGGGTCCTACCCAGTTCAGAACCGTTTCACTGTGCAGTGTGAAAGGCTCTGAAACGGTATTTCCAAGCCACAGGAGGTGATAGGCTGTCTCCATGTGTGATGTCACCAAGCAGAAGCAGGAAGCTGGAGGAAAAACACATCAGACACATGAGAGTGGGTTTAGAAGCGTTTTCTTACTGCAAATATATTATACAATGGCAACTTGGAGCGATGAAGAGGTGAGGTAGCTGCTAAGAATCAGAGGGGATAAGGAAATCTGCAGACAAATAACTGGGACAGTCAAGGATGCACTCATATATAAAAACATGGTTAAAATGCTTCAAGCTGCTGGGTTCCATCGTACGACTATCCAAATTATTAATAATTAATTACTTAATAATTATTAATAATGTGTGGGCCAGAAAAGTCCATTTACAATGACAACCACTGTTTTCTATGGGTGAAACGGGTTGTCAAAGTCAGAAAAATATCATGCTACACGTTGCCATATATTCACCTCATGCGCTTGCCCGCTGCACATGCACTTTCTCTGGCGTGCGTGCACATATTCGCAAATTGCGTGACGGCACCC
This sequence comes from Pseudophryne corroboree, assembly GCF_028390025.1. Taxonomy (NCBI): domain Eukaryota; kingdom Metazoa; phylum Chordata; class Amphibia; order Anura; family Myobatrachidae; genus Pseudophryne; species Pseudophryne corroboree. Next base: position 439,740,117 of record NC_086449.1, on the reverse strand, counting down.
CCTCGGCCATGCGCTCGAGCGCGTGGTATGTGCATTTACGGTAGGGTTTGTGTGCGTCTAGCGGGCGACTCAATCATTAAATAATAAAACCAAATAGTATGTTTTATAGATAATGTTCCCCTTAGTGATAACTGTAAGTTTGTTTAATGTGACTTGTTCACGGACTTGGGAATCCCTCTTTACGTGGTACAAAGGGGGTCTGATTAAGGTTGAACAGTGGTGTCTGGTAACTAACCGAAGAGTATTTTAATAGCAATAAACCGGTGTTGGTTAGGTAAAGATTAATCGCTCCTGCGTGTAGTTATGGCCATTAGTAGTTTCTGGACATTTCATATATTTGCAGTTCATTATCCATGCGGCGGGAATCCGGCGATTCCCTCCCACCTGAGCAGTTTGATATAGTCGCAGTCCACCTGTTCAAACTAACCTATGACCTTTTGTTATGATGCAGGGAGACATTCCTGTGTCCAATGAACAATGAGATTATAGGTCCCTTTGTAGTATACTGTACTCAGTGTATATAAGATCAGCCAGCTTGGGCAGCTCTCTCACTCTCCACAAACGGTTTTCATCTTGACTAACTCGGAGCTGGTACCAGAAAGCTGCGCAGCGATCATTCCCAGTGTGTGTAAGTAATTCTCTGCAAACCAACTTGTTCTCTGTTTGTATTGGCCATTCCCTCTCTCTCTGTTATAGTATAAGTTTGTGACGTTATTGTATATTTCTGTCTAGATATTCTGTTAGAATTATATGTTAGTTTGTAGTGTATGACTTGTAAACTGTTTCCCCTTTTCAATATAACTAAAAGCTTGTTAGTAAAGGTGTTGGAAACTTAGCAAGGTATCGTGTGTTCATTACATTGCAGAGGGTAATAGGAGCGTCTCGATCGCTCAAATCAGCTTTAGTATTAACAAGGTTAAGCAGCGTTAAATCGCTACAGTATTTCAGTACAAGGTTTTACAGCATAAGAGTATCCTTTCGGTGTGTTACATTCAAGGTTTACTGATTGTCATCCCGTGAGCGTCTGCGCTGCTCGTGTTCTCCTCGTGGACTCGAGCGTCCGCTACGCTGGTAGCGTAGCATTACGGTAGTCGCCCGCCTATAGCGTGCTCGACACCACGCATTAAGCTGTGAACGAGCGTGTCGCATGTGCGTCTCGATCACGGCTGAGCGTATGCAACGCTAAGTGCGTACCCTTACGGTACCCCATACGCCAATTGCGTACTGTGTCTCTTACCCATTATGGTGAATGTTATAAGATAAATAGTTAGCTTTATCAATTGGCGGCTCGTCCGTCCTCCACATATCCGCACTAGCGAACACAGACTTTATCTGTCAGCAAGGGCGGGAAGGCAGTATCCCTTCGTATCGGGATACAGTAGTGCTGGCTAGATAAGCGTCTGTTTCGCTACGTTGAAGGAGTGCTGGTGGAATCCGGAACCGGAGGTAAGAACAATACGCTAGTGTCTTTTAAAACTGTTTATTTCTGTTTTGCGTACACACGCACGCACGCACACACCTGTATTTCTTTTCATTTGTGTATTCTCACATATCACTTTCCTGGTTGCCATTTCACAATTGATAACGTGCTGAGAAAGATGTGTTGTTATTGGTAGTTAAAAATAATATTAATACGTTAAGGAGTAATTTGTAATACACGCGCACGGCTTGCCTAAGATACAAGGAAGTTTGGTGTGGTGTCCGGTAGATGATTACAGTTAAAGATCATCTACATTGATATAAACGTGTTAATTGTATTTCTGTGGATATACCTGGCTGGCGTACACGTGTCTCTAACAAAGGGCGAGACTAGTGTACGCGACGCAAGGGCCGACGCACGGAGCGTCTGGGTACGCCCACATAATACAAATCACACAATAGTATTGTTTTAGTTAGGCGATAAGGAGGCAACGCGATAATAGCGCAAATCGATCTCAGAGTCCAAAATTTTAAGCTAATAGATCCTTCTCTAGTTGTAACTCCTCGGGATTAGCCTGCGATACTGAATGAAAGGGATTTCTGCGCAGAAACGAAAGTAAAGAGTACATGAGGTGAAAGAGTGTGTATACATATATATAAGTTTCTAATTTTTGGGGTTGAACCAAAGGAAATCATCGAGTTCTCGTGAAGGTACATACGTGTAAGTGACTGCACGGTGGCTTGGGAGGCATCCCTTGTTAAACATTAAAAAAGAGCATTAGAGTATAGCAGACCAGGAGGTCTACTGTAGCACAGACCAGGAGGTCCAGGTACAGCAGACTAAGAAGTCCCCTATAGATAAAGAGTAAAAGAGCACAACACCAGAAAGGGTTGGTGCGGTACCCATATAGGCCATTAAGCTCAGGCTGAAGGAATTCGCAGCCGCAATTTTCGATTCCACTGGTCGCTCCACACATAAGATTAGTTGCTTATGTGCAGAACGATTGTACCGCACGTAATTGTGTGCATTAGTTAGTAACTTGACCCAGTACCATTTGCGTACGCTAGAGGGGTCATAAACGCTATTTGTACATTCTTACGTGATTTGTGTAAATTTTTTTATTTTAAGGGAAGTTCGCTGGTCACTTGGGAACTATCCAACAACCAATAGTTACTGGAAAGGGTTAAGTGCTCTTCGGATCACACCCACATGTTCCAGTAAATAGAGGTTCAGGTCGCAGGGGCCCTAGGTCGAGTACGCCAGCGCTAGAGCAGTGTGTGGGCGTATTGGTCGACGTGGGCGAGTGAGTGGAGTACTCGGTAAACTTCCGCCGCCGGCCTACCCCGGACATCTTGGTTTTTGCAAGGGTTCGCTGAAGACCCTGATTTGAAGGTCAGAGGTAGTGAAAGCAACACCTGCAAAGATGGGGGCCAGTTGTTCAGGTAGGGGGCGATCAACCTCGGTTCGGGTTGATTTAGTAAACCGAACAATCGGGTCGGCAAGGTATGTAATGTGTGAGAAATACGGTTCACACACAGAAGTTTTGTGCGATGAATGGGAAAGAATGACTGTGCATGATGGGGAAAAGTTCCCACGGGTAGGCAGTTTTAGTCCCGAGGTGTTACAGAATCTAAGGAGAAGGATATGTCTCATTAAATCTGCAAAGAGACGGATCAAACATTATGATTATTTACAGTTATGGCAACAGGAAGGTGAAATACAAAGAGGATTGGCTCAAGCGGGTGGATCTAACCCTATCAGAAAACTGATAGCCACCGCGCCACCACCACCATACATAACGGGAGAGAAGGTGGTTGCAGAGAATGGCACACTGGTGAATGATAAACATGCACTTAGTAACTGTATAAATGTTAAGACTAATGTAACCAAGATTGTTGATGCTAATGTTAACCCGTACAAGCTGTACCCTGTTTTAAACTTTCCCCAGGATTGTGACCAAGAGGATGAACCAACAACAATATCGGCACTCTCTCTAGCAGCCACCATAGCAGAAACAACAGTGGGCACGGTCCAACCCGTAAGATTAGTATCAAAGGCCCCTAGTGGAGGGACAGGTGAGATCGTATCAACTGGTAAGTACGGCACCATACAATATGCTGAAACCATTTCACCACATGCTGTAGAATCTACTCAGAATGATGTTATTGGACTTAATCCCGTTAGGGTAATTGCAGTGCCAAATGGGAAAACTGACACTTCAGGAGTCACATCGCCATGCACTGCCCCTTTTCTCGAATGGAATTAAGATCAATGGTGTCTGAATTCCCTGATCCTAGGAAAGATCTAGTTGCAAGCCAGGAATACATTAGAGAGCTAGGAAATACTGTGGAGCCCAATAACACAGACTGGCAGATATTGCTGAGGGCATGTTTACCCTCCAATGTCGACTCAGCGAGATTTTTAGCTGACTGTAAATTAGATGAAGATGTACCCCTTACGGATGTGTACAACCAAGATAATGTAAAGAGAATAAATTTACAGTTAGAGTATTTTCCAGCTGTTGTCAAATGGAACAAAATTTTCTCCATCAAACAGAAAGAGGGAGAAACAGCAGCTAATTATTTTCATCGGGCACTACAGGATATGGCTAAGTATACAGGCATAGAAGGCATTAAGACAAATGTGAATCATAGAGAAGTAGCAGTATCTGTGTTAATGGATGGTTTAAAGGAAGTATTGAGGACGAGGGTACAGACCACCCAACCATGTTGGCGAGGTCTGTCGGTGGCTACTTTGAGAGAGGCCGCTATTGATCATGATCGGAATATCACCAGACACAGGGAGTCGCAGAGTGATAAGTTAATGGGCGTAAGTATACAGGCCCTGACCACAAGGCCACCTCAGTATAAATCTCAGACCCCTGTGGGTAAGTCAAATGTGGTAACTTGTTATTACTGTCATAGAGAGGGACACTATGCACGAGACTGTAGATCAAAGAATGCACAAAAATCATATCAACCCCCTAGACAACGACATGACACACGAAATTGGGATCAAGGACCGCAGAGACGGAGTTATGAGCCACACGCAGGGGAAACAAAAAGGTATCCCCCAAAAAGAGACTGGCAAGTCACTGATAGATCCCATTTACCCCCTTCACAGGTAATAGCTGCCAGCGCAATGCAGGGAGGCCACCACGCACCATAGGGGCGAGGCCACACCTGTAATCTGCAGCCAGTGAAATTGATTGCGAGCCTTGGAAGTGAACCCGAGGTCACAATTGATGTAGCTGGTAAATCTCTAAATTTCCTTGTAGATACGGGGGCGGCCAAGTCAGTGATAAATTCGACCGTGGGCATGAGAACCACTGGTAAAACAATTCCAGCCATGGGAGTAACAGGAGTAGTACAGCACTACCCTTTAAGCAAACCTGCAGAGATTACGATAGGGCCTTTGCATACCAAGCATTCTTTCCTGCTGTCTGCATCGGCTCCGACTAATCTCCTAGGGAGAGATTTACTGTGCAAAATGGGATGCGTCATATACTGTACTCCTGAAGGTGTGTTCTTGGACATACCCGAAAACCACGCTCAGGAAGCGCAGGATATGCTAGACTCCCCAACAAGATTAATGTCACACACTGTTGTTGTAAATAGGTGTCCGTCCAAGGTAGAGGAAATGATTTCCCAGATACCGGAATCACTTTGGACCAAGGATGGACAAGACACTGGATTGATGGCAAACGTAGCCCCAGTAGTTGTGCAAGTAAAAGATGGTAGGATAGCTCCAAAAATCCCACAATATCCTCTGAAGCCGGAGGTGGAGTTAGGAGTTTTCCCTGTAATAGAGCGCTTGCTACAACAGGGCATTCTGGTAAGGACGTCCAGCACTGCAAATAGTCCCATCTTCCCTGTTAAAAAGAGTGGGGGGAGGGGTTACCGATTAGTGCAGGATCTAAGAGGGATCAACAAAATAGTTGAGAGTCAATTCCCCGTAGTACCAAATCCAGCTGTCATCCTTATGCAAATCCCTCCCACTGCCAAATTTTTCACTGTGATTGATCTCTGCTCCGCTTTCTTCTCGGTACCTCTGCACCCTGACAGTCAATACTTATTCGCATTCACATACAGAGGAGTTCAGTACACTTGGACTCGATTACCACAAGGTTTCATAGACAGTCCAAGTATTTTCTCACAAGCTCTGCATGATTGTTTACAGTCTTTCCAACCAGAGAGTGGATCAATATTGATACAGTACGTGGACGATTTACTAATGTGTTCAGATTCACTGGAAGCGTCCCTGAGAGATACGAAACAGCTCCTGTTTCATCTTTCAGACACAGGACACAAGGTTTCCAAAGACAAGTTACAATTATGCCAGACCCGTGTGAAGTATTTGGGACACTGTCTAACACAAGGACTAAGACACCTTACCGCTGATAGAATTCAAGCAATTCGTGACATGACCCTGCCACAAACCCAGCAACAGATTAGAACGTTTTTAGGAATGTGTGGGTATTGCCGTAACTGGATCCCAGGTTTTTCCATACTGGCCTTACCTTTGCAGGAGATGGTCTCATCAAGCAAACCTGATCGGATTTCGCACACAGACGAATCCGAGATGGCATTTGAGAGACTTAAACAGTGCCTAACGCAGGCACTAGCATTAGGTATGCCTGACTATGGGAAACCCTTTGAGCTGTACGGAACAGAGAGTGCTGGGTGCGCAGCAGGTGTCTTAACCCAAAAGCATGGTGATGCCAGCTAGATACGGTAGCGCGATCCCTCCCCACATGCTTGCGAAGTGTTGCAGCAATAGCATTGCTAGTCACAAAAAGCGAAGATGTAGTGCTAGGACACAACCTCACAATTCATACACCACATGCAGTGTCAGCCTTACTGAATTCTGCCCAAACCAGACACGTCTCATCAGCGCGGTTTACAAGATGGGAAATGGCATTGATGGCCCCCGTAAACATCACCATAAGGAGATGCAGCGCATTAAATCCTGCGACGTATCTCCCAGGTGTGCCTGGACAGGCACAAAGGGTGGAGGATGAGAGTGATGGTGAAGGAGGATTTAATACAGGGGATGACACGCATGATTGTATGGAATATTTGACCCAAAATTTCACGGCAAGGCCTGACATCAGTGACAACCCACTGGAAGATGTAGATTTTACTTTCTACACTGACGGTAGTTGTCACAGACAGACGGACTCGGGAGACTTGTGTACTGGATACGCAGTCGTAGATGACCAAGGTACCATAGAAGCAGAACCGCTAGGCCCACCTCACTCAGCACAAGTTGCTGAACTGGTTGCCCTAACCAGAGCATGTGAATTGGCTAAGGGCAAGTCAGCAAATATTTACACAGATTCTAGGTACGCCTTCGGAGTAGTCCATGATTTCGGAGCCCTATGGCGCCTCAGAAATTTCATGACGGCAGCTGGCACACCCGTAGCGCATGCAGCCCACATCAAAAGACTTCTAACAGCGATACAGGAACCCAACAGAGTGGCTGTAATCAAGTGTAAAGCTCACACATATAGCCAAGACCCGGTATCACTTGGTAACAGCCGAGCAGATGAAGCTGCTAAATCAGCAGCTAGTAACCCCATACAAACAGATAGTACACGACTGATGGTATTTAATACTGTAAACACACAGAAATTGTGTGAAATGCAAAATTTGTGTTCCCCGCAGGAAAAGGCAGTTTGGAGGTCAAAAGGATATGGCCAGGAGTCCTCAGGACTCTGGACAGATGGACATGGTAAACCAGTGGCACCCAGAGCATACCTTCCAAGTCTAGCGGAAGCAGCACACGGGCTGACTCATCTAGGCAAAGAAGGAATGTGTAAGCTAGTAAGAGCTTATTGGTGCGCCCCAGGGTTTTCTTCCCATGCGGGTAAAAGAGCGATGACATGTCTCACCTGCTTGAGGAAGAATATCGGAAAGGCAATACCGACAGAGCCATCCCATATCCCTCCGACAGATGGTCCTTTCCAGGTAATACAGATTGATTTCATACAATTGCCACCTTGTAGAAATTTAAAATATGTATTGGTCTGTATTGGTGTGTTCTCTAATTGGGTTGAAGCATTTCCCGCGGCCACAAATACCGCTGTATTTACTGCAAAGAAAATTGTGCAGGAATTTGTGTGTAGGTACGGTATCCCTAGAATAATTGAAAGTGATTGGGGTACCCATTTCACAGGTGAAGTCTTTCAAACAATGTGTAGGTTGATGGGAATTAATAGTAAGCTGCATACTCCGTACCGCCCCCAGGCGAGCGCGAAGGTGGAAAGAGTAAACAGCACTATTAAAAATAAATTGAGCAAGGTAATGACTGAAACAGGACTGTTATGGCCTGAAGCTTAGCCAATCGTACTATACAGCATCAGAACCACTCCCAGGTCCCCTCTAAATCTGTCTCCTTTTGAAATTCTGTTTGGTCGACAACCCCATGTTATGATTAACCCCCAGGATGATTTGAAATGTAACAATGAAGTAACCGTAAAGTACTTGGTTAAGATGAGTAAACAATTGAGGAATCAGAATGATAATCTAAAGTTGGTGATTCCTGATCTGCCAGACAGTAATTGTCATGACATTGAACCTGGGGATTATGTAATGATACGGAATTTTCTACGCTCAGATTGCCTTATTGACAGATGGGAAGGACCATATCAAGTCTTATTGACCAGCACAACTGCTTTGAAGGTTGCCGAGAGAGAGACTTGGGTCCATTCGTCTCATTGTAAAAAGGTCACTGACCCAGAGAGGTCCCGTGATAAAGAACAGACGGTAGAGGTTGTATCACTAGAGTGTCTGTTCAGGGAGGATTGAGACGACACCTGAGCGCTGAGAATAACAAGACCGGAAGCTTGTCGAGCCAGATTTCTTTTTCCCATTTGTTATTTTCTCCAGTTCCCACCTCCCTCCTATTTCCTTTCCCCCTTCTTATTTTTCTCCTTTTACTCCTCTAAGATGGACTTGCCCCAAGAGACTGTGATCCGGATTTTCCTGTTGACCATGATGTTGACCAGAGCAGTCTGTTTCGGTGAGAGTACCATGGAGGTCGAGAAAGGATCGGGAATGGGTTCTGATGACCAGGATGCAGGCGTAGATTTCCAAGAACAACATAATCTCCGAGTAAAGGCGAGTATCAGAAAACGATCTGGTAGCATTGACAATAGAAGGAATTGTGAAGGATTGTTAGCTGAAGAGAACTGCATCTGTAGGCATTGTGACAATATAGTTGAGGATGGGTGCATAAAGAAATGTCAGTCCAATTTTAATGTCCACATGGACCGGCATCCATTGAGTGACTATCACTCCTTAGTGGGTAAAGTGTTAAATCAGACAGACTGTTGGGTATGCTCTCAAGTACCTCAAGGTCATAGCAAATCAGGACTAGTACCATTCCCATTAACTGTAGGAGAGGTACTTGAGCTAAGTGGTGGTAGGCCGGTGGACAAGAGGTTTAATATCTCTAGTCCTCCTAGTTTGAAGCTCCACCAATATCATGTGGATAGGTCTTTAGTTTGCTTTAACATTTCCAATCCCCGAAAGCCGGGAAATTGGGAAGTGTCATGGAGTAACCAAACCATGACATTTTCACACAGAGCCAACAGAATGCCCATAGACACAGAACTTATATGCCAGATAGCCGACCATAGGAAATTCTTTCGGTATAGGTACACCTTAGGAAGTAGGATCATGCGAGTTGGAGAAGTATCACCAGGATACTGTGCACAGATCGTACAAACTGATACGTGTACTAAACAGATGGGAGAATTAGGGTTAGGAGATTTCACATGGAAAATTTGTAACATGGTAATGTCATACTCCGTCCCATATGTTCTCCCCGATGATGCATATTTCATATGCGGGAGGAAGGCGTATAAGTGGCTTGACCCAAACTCAGAGGGATTGTGCTATATTGGAAAAGTACTGCCTGAAGTAATGACTGTAACCCATAACAAAATGAAGGATATTCACCGCAGCGCCCAAGCTCCTTATACTCACACTCATTACGAGCACATCGTTAAACAGCACCTGATAGAGAGAACAGAGCATCCGGCCTCTGACCTGATCCATGAATCCACCGGGATTCAATTCCTAATCGCGTTAGATATCACTCGTACCGCCAGAGGAGTGATAAATTATAAATATATATCTGCGCTTGCAAATTTATTAGACAATATCACCGAAATGTATGACGACACATTCAGGTACACTGGGAAAGAGTTACAAGCCTACAAAACAGAACTGGTTCAGCATAGGATGATTCTCAATTACCTCACAGCTGTGACAGGCGGGTATTGTGTTACCCTGGCAACTCAATATGGAATCAAGTGCTGCACGTACATTACAAACAGCACAGAGGACCCAGCCGAGGTCATAGACAAAAAGATGGATGACATTTTACAATTAAAGTGGGAGTTTCGAAGGAAACACAATCTCACACTCGCTACTGTGGGTAATGAGCTGACCAGTTGGGTGTCATGGTTGAACCCACGAAATTGGTTCTCGGGCTTAGAAGAATATGGATGTAGGGAAATTCCTTTTGTGTATTCTGGGAGTCGTCATATTGGTTGGCCTGATATTTAGATGCGTTCGGGTTTTAGCGAAGCGTAAAAGTAATACCAGGGTGATGAGTCTAAGGAACGAGGACACTGTACTAACAACGACTAATTTGATGTATGACCCAACGATAGAGACAATGTTGTGATGAAAATGTGATTCCACGGTCCGTTTCTTTCACCCGTTTCTCCTTTGTTTTCCTCCAAGGTACAAAGACATCCGCTTGGAAGAAGAATTTGACAACCTCTTTTATACAGACTATTGATGGACAATGCCATAGACCCCCAATATCCCTAGTGACTTTAACTTTCACGATAGCCCAATACTTTAAAGATTGTAAGTCTATGGACATTGAGAAGGCTTTTTTGCTCACCGTTTATCGCAAAAGCATCAGGAGACTACAGTCAACATGTACATCAAGACAAGACACAAGACAAGACCTCAATCGGCAAATGTATATTAAACTCACATAGTTTATGACTGCATTTACCATAATTGCTTCTTATCTTCATTTCTACAACCTTCAGGTAATGACACACATAGTCGATAGGGAATATAGGCACAGATATCAGCACTCACATATCCCCCCAATCATGTATCATCAACTAAAATGGGCTCCCCCATTTTGATACAACAAAAAGCCGAAAAGAGCTCGGTAAAGTTTGACAGCCCATCCACAGACCCGTAATACGGGATAAGAAGGAATTCAAATGTATACTTCGCAATACCTCGAAGCTTGATCTAAAACACGTACGGCACGATGATACATGACCCCTCAAAACATGGATTCATACACACATGCTTCTACTATCTCACTAGGTCATACTTTTTTACCACCTGATCCTCTTCTCCCTTACCTAATCATAGAAATGTATTTACATTATGACATATATTTTTCTTTTTGAACTGTTTTAGGAAGTGGCAGTTATTGATGACTGCCAAAGGGTGGACTGTCAAAGTCAGAAAAATATCATGCTACACGTTGCCATATATTCACCTCATGCGCTTGCCCGCTGCACATGCACTTTCTCTGGCGTGCGTGCAGATATTCGCAAATTGCGTGACGGCGCCCCCTCGGCCATGCGCTCGAGCGCGTGGTATGTGCATTTACGGTAGGGTTTGTGTGCGTCTAGCGGGCGACTCAATCATTAAATAATAAAACAAAATAGTATGTTTTATAGATAATGTTCCCCTTAGTGATAACTGTAAGTTTGTTTAATGTGACTTGTTCACGGACTTGGGAATCCCTCTTTACGTGGTACAAAGGGTCTGATTAAGGTTGAACAGTGGTGTCTGGTACCTAACCGAAGAGTATTTTAATAGCAATAATCCGGTGTTGGTTAGGTAAAGATTAATCGCTCCTGCGTGTAGTTATGGCCATTAGTAGTTTCTGGACATTTCATATATTTGCAGTTCATTATCCATGCGGCGGGAATCCGGCGATTCCCTCCCACCTGAGCAGTTTGATATAGTCGCAGCCCACCTGTTCAAACTAACCTATGACCTTTTGTTATGATGCAGGGAGACATTCCTGTGTCCAATGAACAATGAGATTATAGGTCCCTTTGTAGTATACTGTACTCAGTGTATATAAGATCAGCCAGCCTGGGCAGCTCTCTCACTCTCCACAAACGGTTTTCATCTTGACTAACTCGGAGCTGGTACCAGAAAGCTGCGCAGCGATCATTCCCAGTGTGTGTAAGTAATTCTCTGCAAACCAACTTGTTCTCTGTTTGTATTGGCCATTCCCTCTCTCTCTGTTATAGTATAAGTTTGTGACGTTATTGTATATTTCTGTCTAGATATTCTGTTAGAATTATATGTTAGTTTGTAGTGTATGACTTGTAAACTGTTTCCCCTTTTCAATATAACTAAAAGCTTGTTAGTAAAGGTGTTGGGACCTTAGCAAGGTATCGTGTGTTCATTACATTGCAGAGGGTAATAGGAGCGTCTCGATCGCTCAAATCAGCTTTAGTATTAACAAGGTTAAGCAGCGTTATATCGCTACAGTATTTCAGTACAAGGTTTTACAGCATAAGAGTATCCTTTCGGTGTGTTACATTCAAGGTTTACTGATTGTCATCCCGTGAGCGTCTGCGCCACTCGTGTTCTCCTCGTGGACTCGAGCGTCCGCTACGCTGGTAGCGTAGCATTACGGTAGTCGCCCGCCTATAGCGTGCTCGACACCACGCATTAAGCTGTGAACGAGCGTGTCGCATGTGCGTCTCGATCACGGCTGAGCGTATGCTACGCTAAGTGCGTACCCTTACGGTACCCCATACGCCAATTGCGTACTGTGTCTCTTACCCATTATGGTGAATGTTATAAGATAAATAGTTAGCTTTATCAGGGTTCAGTGTGAAAGGTACCAAAACGGTAATGAAATGGTAATATACTGGTTACAACATGCGATGTGAAGGGGGTTTAACTGCTCAGACCCGTTTTAAGAACCGTTTAAAGAACCGTTTCAAAAGCAGGTTTTGCGATGTGAAAGCAGCATTATTTTCCCCAAAACAGAGCTGTCTCTACTTGGATAAATGAAATTCAAAGGAATACTATTAGTTTGTGAAATGTCTCCAGTTTAAGATAATTTCAATTTACAATCAATCATTGAGCTAGATTGCTACACTGGTTCATATCAAATTATACGTGCATAATATAATACGTTGATCTTAAATATATAAGTATTAATCTGTGACATACTGTACAGTAGTGCTTCATACATAAATTCTAATACCAAGAGTAATGCTGGCCATACACGTGGACGACTCGCTTTAGATGCGAACCGTCCCACAACCGCCCTCACCCCCTTGCCAGCTCCTTAGCGTACGTCAGATTGTATGTTGCTTTTGCACCGTACGATCTATTATACCTCCGCAACTGCCCTCTGCCGGGATCAAATTTGCAACCAAAACATGCACGATGTGCATGCAATGGGTCGAATGATGCGTCAAAATCATGTATTCGTACACAATATTGATGTAGTGTATGGCCAGCTTTAGTATATCTATCAATAACTTTAAAGCTATTTGATCTGAACCTGAGCCTGCCCAAAAACGTTTTATCTACTGTTAAAGCTAATGTACTGTATAAGTCAGAATCAGAAACCAACAAGCTGTGCTCCATTGAATAAGAACTAACGTTTGAAAATTTGACAGAAATTCCTGAATTTTATGATCGATTAAACATTTGAGATAAATTCGAGCATTGTAAACAGGTTTGGCCAAGTTTGAAGCCATTCTCACCCAACTGAATTTAATTCAAAAGTACACAGCAAGTTTCAGACACAGAAGCGTTCACTGTGCAAACAAAAACAAATATAATACTATAAAGAGTAGACATAGCTCAAACAGGCAACAGTATAAATATTTTTACCATTTATATATCTATATGTACTGTATAAAAGGCAAATACCACTGACTCTCATCACAAAATCTCCTGAACCATAAGGACTAGGAACTTGAAATTTGGACAGTAGCTTTTTTTTGTGACGTAAGAAGGGATTTTTCAAAATTCCATCCACAAATGGGTTAAAAGGTGCAAGATGATTATTGGGAATTCCCCCCTCACAGTGGAGAGTTACGACAGCCCACCTAACCGGGGCTATAACGAATGCATGGTGTCAGCGATACCAAGTCACGGAAGGGGAAGGACACAATGCTCTGTTCCTGGATCTCCTTGCCAGTGGCAGTTGCACAGCAGTCCATTATTATGGTTAAGGAGATTTTGTAATGAGTCAGTGGTATTTGCCTTTTATATATGTACATTTCAAATATAAGTATTTAACCAACCTATTTCCAGTCAGGAAAGGATAGTGTCTCAATTATCAGAGGTTAACCTGCCACTTGAACGAAATATTGCCGAACCTCTCAGAGAGCAACAGGAGAAAAGGAGAGATAGATATTTTGACTCTTAAATGCATTAAAGGAAAGCTTGTTAGTCAGCAACTGCTTATCTAATGCATAAAGGGTACTGACAGCTCTCCCAGTGACCTTAAGTGTTGCGAGAAAATATTTACCTTTTTACCTCAAAGGAGGAACCCTAAGGAGAGCGAAAAGCTAAGCAAGGAGACCTAGGGCCCTTTGGAATAGAGTCACCCTATCCCTATAAAACCTTAAATACAGCAGGCGGAGCTTGGGCAGCATCAGAGGTGGGAGGAGGCAGAAAAGGAAGGAGGCTGATTATTCTCCTCAGCGCCAGCCTTTGACAGCATCCATCCAGGGAAGGCCCTCCCAGAGGTTTCGGCCTGTCAAAGATTGGCAGCGGCGGGCAGAGCATGTCCTGTTGTAAGTCTAATTGCTGATCTTCTGTGATAAACTAACCAGTTAACTTTAGGTATATCCCGTTGTCCAGAAAATAAATCCCGTAGACTACAGAGACTACAGATTCCTATATAATAAAATCCGTTTATTGTTTTGGTGTGTTCTCAGGTGGTTTCATGGAGGGGCACTTTGATGCTATCAGTTCTCAACAACATCCTACCACAAGTGAGCCTGTTTCAAAATTAGTATTAAATTTGCTTGATGACGCAAATCATGTTGTCAAGGCACCACCCACTTCCCAGGACAGAAGGGTGATACTCGTTACTTCTTGCATACCGTTAACATGGTATGACCAGGACCTGCAGTATCATACAATAACTGGATCACTGTCAGAAAACCTGCAAAATATTTTTACATTGACTCTAGATAGATAGATAGATAGATAGATAGATAGATAGATAGATAGATAGATAGATAGATAGATAGATAGGAATAATGATGGTGGAAACCATGTCTGGCATTCTCACAGAAGACATACTCCTTGAGTGTCATATTTACATTTGATACATGTAGTAGAAAAGTCACACTGTCAGATTGTAGAGTGCAGAAATATCAGACACCATTCTATATTTCAACTGCTTTAATTTACACCTCCTACTCCCAACTAGCAGAACTGTTGGCTGAGGATGCACTTCTGCTGCTTCTCCTGGTATTGATAAATTCGGACCCACCAAATCAACATACATCAGGCCAGTGTATATTATTTCAATCATCAACTGCACACTTTTGGTGATCAGGTGCCCACTGTAGCATCAGTTTCACATTATGAGCTTACAGGAGTGAAACTTTGTATCATACTCTGCAGCTGTAGCTTATCGGCTTCAATCTTCAACATGCTGTGCATACAGCCATGTTCTTCTTCATCCTACTATTGCAGCAAATGGTTATTTGAGTAACAGTCACTTTCTTGTCAGGGTGAACCAGACTGGCCATTCCCATCTGCATCTCATTAGCATACCTCCAAACTTTCTAAAGTTGGGTATGCACCTCTAATTAGGGGCATGGCCTCCCGTGAAGTGCCACGATCGCGGGCCATGTCCCCATTTTTGACAATGGGGAGGCATGACAAGCAATCTGTGAATGCACACACAGACATCTATTCACCACTGCTCTACTAAGCTAAGCAGAGCAGCAGATGAGAGAAGTTTACCAACTGTTCTCCCACCACGCGACACTGCAACCCACAGGTGATAGCGGGACAGTTCGAGAAAAATTGGACTATCCCGCCAAAATCGGGACAGTTGAGAGTACTAGGTAGGACTACCACACAGTAACGCACTGGATGATTTTGATTCCTATCCTAACCTCAGTGAACTCGATTGAATGATGTGCATGAAACTCCAAGGTCAACAGCTTGTGAGAAACTCAAACCACCCCGTTTTCCACAATCATTCTACGGCAATAACTTAGTTTACAAGTTTTGACATTTGGACTGAACTACAGCTGAAGCTCTGGACAGTGTTTGCATTATTTATGTATTGACTTGCTGCAACATGATTGATTAGATACAGTATTACATAACTAGCAGATGTACTTGTGTAACTAATATAGGCTATAGTGTGTTATTTTAAATCACTAACGTCATACAAGTGACTGTATAGATGAGCATTATCTATCTTTACACAATACAGAGGCAGATGCTTTCTCTGCCCAAGATGCTTCCGTTGCGCTAGGTGAATGCACTTTAATAACATCTAGATATTTTGTCCTCTTGATTTATAGTCTCTCAAGTAGAAGATGTAACCCATTTGGCAATAGTGGGTTTGGTCGGTAATATCATCTACTTTTGGATTCTGTGCTTTTAGCCCTACTTAAATAAATGCAAACTGCCCTTACCCATTAAACCAATTAAATGCAATTTACTTTGAGCATTAACCTGTGTGCATAGGGAAGGTAGAAACATTTCATGATGTACGTGAAATCCTGTTTCTACCTCTTATTTTCTTTGTTGTTTGTATGTATAGAATGACAAATTTATTTATAGGAATTTACTGGTGTAACAATGCACTGTAAGTGCATCACTGTCAGGCTCCTATGGCCATCTTGCAGAATATCCAGACTGTAGTAGAAACAGCTGGTGTTATGTTTAGAAACCATCCAACTACTGAAATATTTCAATTCTGTACACAGCTTAGAAGTAAATTGTTTTTTGCTCTCAATCAAGTTGAGATAACCTTGATTAAAAGTTACTGTGTCAGCAGTCTGTGTTCAGTAGCCATGCTATAAAGTTCAGGGATTCTGAATGCAAATGTAATATTTGAATTTCAGAAACACAAGGAGATACTGTACCTTGGCTGTGTGACTACCAACTAAATTACTTCTGTCTCCTTAGCCAAAAATAATAAGATTGCAATTATTTACATTTTCCCATCTGTTTCAGAACTCTAGAAATAATGGGAATTGAGAGAAGCATGCATCCCAGTCCCATCCCAAGACTGCATCTACTGCTTTTTACTAAAACGTAATCTTGGTATTTTCTGCTGCTGCCATTAGGATCACTTGTAGATGTCCCTCTTTCTTCAAAATTTTCAAGAAAATCATTGTGTTGAGACCTTTTTCTATGGATTCAACTAACAAAGGGGGTCATTCTGAACTGTTCGCTAGCAGCTTTTTATTGCAGCCAAGCGAACAGATACCCACTGCGCATGCCAGACGGCCGAAGGCTGTAGCTGGGTTGCGATCGCCTCTGCCTGAATGACAGGCAGAGGCGGTCGCTGGGCGGGTGAAACAGCGGCATTTGGCCGCCGTTTCGTGAGTGCGGTCCGGCCAACGCAGGCGTGGCCGAACCGTGCGAGGAGTGGCCTGCAGCGACTGCGTGATGTCATGCGCAGCCGCTGCGGGCCGGGGAGCGACGAGTAGCTCGCGGCCAGCACGCTAAAGCTGCCCTGGTCGGGAGCTACTCTTGAAATGCAAAGGCATCGCCGCAGTGCGATGCCTTTGCACTTCTGCGGGGGAACGGGGGCGGCACTGACATACGGGACGGACTAGACCTGTGCTGGGCGTCCCCCCGCATGTCAGTGTGAATGATCGTAGCTGTGCTAAATTTAGTACAGCTACGATCATCTTGGAACGAGGGCCAAAATCATTACCAATATTTTTTGTAAACACCACAAAACTCTGGAGCATTGGACAGTCAGATCTATGGGATGCAGTTAAAATGCTGCCGGGTGGCATCCCGGTGGCAAAAATACAAACGGCAGAATACCGACTTGCAGGCGGAGTACCATCGTCAAAATGCCGACAGAGGTGGGAATCCCAGTGTAGAAATGCCGACGCCTAGATTCCAGAAAGTCCTCACAGCAGAATGCATTTGCATCCTGCTGTGGGGGGAAGGGGTTTACGCATTAGAAGGGGGGTTAGGGTGTAGGGATGGGAAGGTTAGGGTTAGGTACTGGGGAGGCAGGGTTAAGTTTAGTAACTTAGAAGTGGATGTTAGGGTTTTGCACCAAACGGGGAGAGTTAGTTTTAGGCAGCGGGGAAGGGAAAATTAGGGTTAGGCACCCCCGGGCAGGGTTAGGGTTAAGCACCCACATGGGAGGGTGAGGGTAGGGGACAGGGGGATGTATACGGTGTTAACTGCAGGGCTGTCGGGATTTTAATGGCCGGGTAGCCGATGTCTGTATTCTGACCATTCGCATCCAGTCCATAAGGATTACATACTGAACCCAGATCTACAAGTCTTTAAAAGTGAGGGTATAATGATTGATTTGATTACTAGTAAAAAAGGGCACTCAGTTCAGGGATTTGCCAAGTCGTGCAGATGTGAGAGAGGAAGTTCAGCGATACATAAAAAGTATTGTAAAGTTATATAATCAATGCACCTCACTGTGGTTAAAAAACCCTAAAAAGGGCAGCACCATGTCAAATACTGTGACAGAGGCAACATTCTAAAGGCCTAACAGCTATATATATATATGTACTACGGGATAGTACGTATATTATGCATACACATAATAATCACAATATCAAAGGTGATCTCATATTCACCATGATAGTATAAAAACATAAGAGAAACCATTTTGTTTCTAGCTAGATGATACAGCAGATTCATTTGTATTTCATTTGAACTCTATACAAAGTACAATAACAACTTTGTTGGCTAGTATTAATTCCACATACGCACATCCGAAGTCCAGTTTAATTCCTAATAAGGAGACATGGTTAAATCACGAGTCATCCTCATCACGAGAATGTCTTGGCTAAATATCTTTTAGTTTTCTTTGCCAATTGTCCTAATATTGCATAACACTGTACTTCAAGATGTAGGAATTTATATGGGAGGGTTATAAGAATGGGGCGTAACTGTATATTATAAAACTCATTGTATGACATGCATCTGGTGTTGAAGCATTTTGACCCAGGCTTGAGAGGATGTTCCCTCTCAACCAGTATACGGGCGTGGTCTTTATAATAAATAATCAATTGCTTTTTCTAAATCAAATTTCAATTCATTCTTTTACCTAACAACAACTCAAACAGCAATGAGATGGTTAAAGTAGTTAACAACCAGTTACCCCAAAAAACAATGTGATATCTAGTGAATATTTGCTTGTTTCAGTGCTGTGTTTACAAATGATGTTCACTGTAAAAACATTTGCAAATACAAACTATAATGCATTACCCTAAATCAGGGGTGGGGAACCTTTGGCCCTCCAACTGTTGTTGAACTACATGTATCAGTATGTCCTGTGATAGTTTTGCTACTTGGACAAGCTAAAACTGTTACAGGGCATGCTGGGATCTGTAGTTCAACAACAGCTGGAGGGCCGCAGGTTCCCCACCCTTGCCCTAAATAACGCAAATAAAACACCCCAGTGTCCAAAGAAATACATACGGTGATCTCCGTATTTCAAATGTATATAGAAAAATCCATAGATGACCAACTTACACACCATCTCAGATTAAATACCCTTATTTGAAGTTTCAATTCTGAGCATATCAACATATCTTTTTGTTCCTCCTTTTCCACTCTGGAAAGAAGTTTTCCCACAGTTGCCATAGAAAGAAAAATATGAAGAAATCTAGTGCAAAACTGTATGAAGATTCACAAACTATTTATAATATACAGGTATTATACTTACAAATCTCAAGAAAAATAGAACCAGAGTTATGGGCCCTACACACTGTGCGATAATACTGAAAGATATGAACGATCTCATTCATTAATGAACAAGAACTCGTTCATATCTTTCAGTTTGGAGGCACCAGCGATGAACGATGCGCGACCCCGCGCTCGTTCATCGCTGGTACTCCGTCGCTTGTGCATGCAGGCCAATATGGACGATCTCGTCCATATTTGCCTGCACTGCTATGGAGCCAGGTGACGGGGGGAGTGAAGAAACTTCACTCCCCCGTCACTGCCCCCCCCCCGCCGCCTGGTCCCCCGTCGGCCGTATCCGCCATCGGGCAGTTCGGCGGCGGATCACGCAATGTGTAGTGCCCATAACAGTTATTCAGTGCACAACAGGAGCCAGGTGGTTATTAAAGCCTCCCCCACTGCTGGTACTTTGAAATGCTGACACAAGGTTCCCCGTTTAGATGATGCAATCTTATGCTGCTTTCACATTGCAAACTCTGCTTTTGAAACGGTTCTTTAAACGGTTCTTAAAACGGGTCTGAGCAGTTAAACCCCCTTCACATCGCATGTTGTAACTGGTATATTACCATTTCATTACCGTTTTGGTACCTTTCACACTGAACCCGTTTCTCCCATAGAAAACAATGGTTGTCATTCTAAATGGACTTTTCTGGCCCACACATTATTAATAATTATTAATTAATTATTAATAATTTGGCCAGTCGTACGATGGAACCCAGCAGCTTCAAGCATCTTTACCATGTTTTTGTAGATTACTGCATCCTTCACTGTCCCAGTGATTTGTCTAGCAATTTCTTCATCCCCTCTGATCCTAAGCAGCTCCCTAACCTCCTCATCACTCCAATTTGCCATTTTAAACTGTATTCTGTATAAAAAAAAATGCTTCTTCACTCTCATGTGTTTCCTCCAGTTTATTTCCTGCTTCTGCCTGGTGACATCACGCATGGAGACAGCCTATCACCTTCTGTGGGTTGGAAATACCGTTTCAGAGCCTCACACATTGCACAATGAAACGGGTCTGACCCTGCTTTTTACCCGTTTTAAAATACCAGTAATCTGTAACCAGTAAATTCAAAGTGGCCCTTTCACACCACAGCTAGAACCGTTTTGGAAGGCTTAAAAAACGGTAATTTACTGGGTTATAGCTGCGGTGTGAAAGGGGTATTACTCAAAAGGCCAGTAGCAGGGTTGCATAGGTGTTCATTATTTAACCCGATATCCAACCAATCATTTATTTGGACACAGGGGTGTTTATTTGCATTATTTAGAGCAGTGTTTTTCAACCAATGTGCTGTTGCACACTAGTGTGCCTTGAGCAGTCTCCAGGTGTGCCGCCATAGAAGCAGAGCCAGGCCCGTCAGTGTGAAGCCGCTACTGAGGCCCTGGAACGATCAATACTGGTGGGTTTAGTGGTTGCTGAGCCAGTTCTAATTTTAGGCCCGGGCAGTATTGGGCTCTTCTGGCTTTCTCAGATGTGGCTCAGGCATTACCTATAGAGAAGCTGCGACATGACATCCTAGGACACGCAACTGCACCATGCATAACCATTATATTTGAATGCGCCTTGACAATACACTGTTTGTATTTGTAAATGCTTTTACAGTCATCATCATCACATAAAAAAATCAATTAAAATCACCCTTTTCGTAAGAATACATGATAAATTTGTAATGGAGGAAGTCAGTTAAGGAGCAAGATTTTCTCCAGTAGTGCTCGGCAATACATGAGTGCTTTGGAGCTGGTGGGTATGTTTTGAGTGCTAGATTTGGGTCATTGGAGATAGTGTGTGTTAGCTGGCAGAAGGTGCAACCAGGGCACCACTTTATTGGTAATGAGGTCAAAGCATGTGGGTGAAAGGAGATGTGTGTGAGAATGTAGCTGCAGTCAGAGAAGGCTTGTTAGTGATGAGGGTGCCAGGAATGAAGCTACAGGCAGGGGAAGTAATGAATGACAGGTGGAGCACAGATGCTACAAGGAAGAGAGGAGGCAAGTAGGAGGAGGCTGGAAGTGTGTTCATAGCTGCTGTAGTAATCTGCTTTAATATAGCTTAACCACCTTCCTGGCTAAAAATATTTTGAAAAAAGTATCTATGGGGTCATTCCGATCCGTTCACACGATGCTGTTTTTCGCAGCGGTGCGAACGGGTCGGTTCTGCGCATGCGTGGCAGCCGCAATGCGTGGGTGCGTCGTTGCCCAGCGACAAGAAGACTGAAGAAAGCTATCGCTACTGTAATCGCAAGAAGATTGACAGAAGGAAGGTGTTCCGAGGCGTAAACTGACCGTTTTCTGGGAGTGGTGCTGCAAACGCAGGCGTGTCCAGGCACTTGGAGGGCGGATGTCTGACGTCAATTCCGGGACCTGCAACGCTGGATTCATCGCACAGGGTAAGTAACTGCACGGCTGGTCTTGTTCTACACAAAACTTTTTTTGCATAGCAGGGAGGCACAAGTGTTTGCAGCCTTGCTATGCAAAAAAGCCCTCCCCCATAGGCGGCGTGTAGTTGATCGTATGGGCAGCAAAAAGTTGCTACGTGCGATCAACTCGAAATAACCCCCAATGTACTAAGCCTTGGAGAAAGTGGAGAGAAATAAAAAGCCAGCCAATCAGCTCCTACAGGTGTCCACCTACAGCTAGCCTTCGTGCACGTTACACAGCCCCTTTAGTGGTGTGACTTGGTAGGGCTGAGCATCTGATCATACAACTTTTTCCATTAAAATGTGACTTACTATATTCGCAAAACAATATGAATAGGATGCACAAGCAGAAACTGATGATTAAAAGGATATGCGGCATGCCCATATTTTGTACACGGCTGCGGTTGTATCTGAATACAAAATGCTAACCTACAGTTGGCAAAAAAAGTGCATAGGGGTGTCTAGAACACCCCCTTTAGCCGGTGACCATATGCCCCTACTGTAATATTATCCTCTCCACCAGTGGGAATAGGCCTCCCCGTGGCATTATTCTAATATATTCTCCCAGTGCTCATATGTAGCCATTGACCCCCTCCCCACTATTAAAGCAAAAATATATGCTAAGCACATTTAACCATACATAAGCTAAACCAAAGACCCATACACATTAGAAGACTTGAAAGATGAACAATTTTGAAGTTGAGCAATTTCCCTTGGTCTTCCCGGAGAACCTAACAAATGATATTAAGTGTACACACTGAGCGATTTTACAAATGATCTGAACGACGAATGATCTGCTGGGAATCATTTGTGATGCTGGGTTTGGCACCTTTTTTAAATTTACAGGTATGAGTGGCTTTAAAGTTCTAGATCTTTCAAACTTGTCAAATCGCTCATATTGGACACCCTTCATTGCGTACACACATGCCAGCGATCTAGTGAAGATTGCGCTGCATGCATAGACGACTAACGACCCGCTTCAAACGAGCACAGGTGCGCACATCATTTATCGTGTACACACTGTCACAACTGAGGGCCTGAGCTGACGGGAGGCAGCCTCAGTTGTAGGGGCTGAGATGTACCGGAACCTGGGAGGTTGTATCAGACCCCTGGACATGTAAGTAACATGAATAATAACTGCCCGAAGGCGTGACCACGACAACTTGGATAAAAGTCAATGATGTTTATTATGACAACTCCGCAACACAGCAGCAGTAAAAGAAAACGTAAAAGTCAGCAAAGAATAAATACAGTTCCTGGGTACTACAGGATGGCAGGAGCCACAGGGCACTGGTAGTGTGAGATAGTTCTTATGATCTTCTAGATGGAAAGTCCTTACCAGGCCCGACTGTAGCAATGGAGATAACCCAGGATTGTGCCAGCTGTTGTTCCAGGAAAAGCTGGGTTGCTGAAGATAAAACAGCTGCTGTGGATACTGGCTGGAACCAGACTGTTGTTAGCACGGAGTGGATACTGGCTGGAACCAGTTAAATAATAAATGAACTTGGGAGCGATGAAATATGAACTGAAATGTAGAACTTGAGAGCGGAGAAGTAATAATACCGGTGGAGAGTGGTAAAGTGTAGAAAGGACACCGGCCCTTTAAGGGAAGCTGTACTCTGCTGGAAGCTGAGCTGGAAGCAGGTAATGTTGTAGCTGGAAACAGATGAATCCACAATGGATTGGAGAGTCAGGCTACACCGCAGGTGGAATGCTGGTGCGGGTCTCTATGGTGGAAGTCTTGAGACAGGAGCTGGAACCTGGAAGACAATCACAGGAGAGAGACAAACAGGAACTAGGTTTGACAACCAAAGCACTAACGCCTTCCTTGCTCAGGCACAGTGTATTTATACCTGCAGCAAGGAAGGGATTGGCTAGGCAATTATGCAGATTATCAATACTGAGAACAGATTGGTGGAAATGATCAGCTGACAGAATCCAAGATGGCTGCGCCCATGCAGACACTTGGAGGGAAGTTTGGTTTGTAATCCATGTGGTAATGAAAACAGTAATGGCGGCGCCGGCTACCGGAGACAGGAGGCGCCAGGCTGACAGATGCACATCCAACCACGCGGACACAGCGGAGGCCGCAGCTGACGTAATCGCCACTCAGACACTCTGCATGCAGAAGTTCAGGGACGGCGGCGGAGGCCGCGGGAGACGCCATGCCAGGTGTAATATAGCGTTTACTGTGACAGCGTCCCAGAGTGACAGGAGAGGATACAGGAATGTACACATCAGGATAACAGATGGGATCCGGTCCTGGAGCGCTGAGCCAGCCTTAGGAGGCATCTGATGGGTAAGAAATGGCGTCCAGATACCCGGATCGTGACAGCACCCCCCCCTTTAGGAGTGGCCCCAGGACACTTCTTTGGCTTTTGAGGAAACTTGGAATGGAATCTCCGGACCAAGGCAGGAGCATGGACATCAGAAGCATTGGTCCATGAACGTTCCTCAGGACCATAACCCTTCCAGTCAATAAGATATTGTAGTTGACCGTAACGGTGACGTGAGTCCAGGATCTTGGCCACTTCATACTCAACGCCTCGTTGAGTTTGGACTTTTGGAGTTGGAGGAAGTGAGGAATGAAACCGATTCAAGATCAGCGGTTTCAACAGGGAAACATGGAATGTCCTGGGTATTTTTAAGAAGGGAGGCAACTGGAGTCTGTAAGCAACAGGATTGATGACTTGTTCAATCTTGAAAGGACCGATATAGCGAGGTGCAAACTTCATACTGGGAACTCTTAACCTCAAATTCTTCGTGGATAACCATACCCGATCACCCACCTTGAGAGCAGGAACTGCTCGACGCTTCTTATCCGCAAACTTCTTGTACCTGAACGATGCCTTGAGCAGAGCTGATCGTACGCTCTTCCAGATATTGGCAAACTGATGCAAGGTGATATCCACTGCGGGAACAGAAGTTGCTGGAAGCGGTTGGAACTCAGGGACTTTAGGGTGGAATCCAAAGTTAGTGAAGAATGGTGTTGAAGCAGATGAAGAATGATACTGGTTGTTATGACAGAACTCGGCCCAGGGAAGTAATTGAACCCAGTCATCTTGAGAGGAGGACACATAGATGCGGAGGAAGGCCTCCAAGTCCTGATTCACCCTCTCGGTTTGACCATTGGTCTGAGGATGGTAAGCCGTGGAAAACTTTAGCTTGACTTGGAGGACTTGACATAAACTTCGCCAGAATTTGGCTGTGAATTGAACTCCTCGATCTGAGATAATTTCTTCAGGAAGACCGTGGAGTCGGAAGATCTCTTGTATGAATACTTGAGCCAACTTGGAAGCTGACGGAAGACCGGTGAGAGGAATGAAGTGTGCCATCTTGGTGAACCGGTCAACTACCACCCAGATGGTATTGAACTTGTTGCACATGGGTAAGTCTGTAATGAAATCCATCGACAAGTGGGTCCATGGTCGACGGGGAACGGATAGTGGAACCAGTTGCCCCGCAGGCGACTGGCGGGATACTTTATGTTGGGCACACTTTGGGCAAGATGCAATAAACTCCAAGACGTCCTTTTTCAGAGTTGGCCACCAATAGGACCTAGAGATAAACTCCAGGGTTTTTTGGATACCTGTATGTCCGGCAAAACGGGAAGCATGGGCCCAATGCATGAGCTTCTTCCTTAGCATCGGCTTCACAAAACTTTTCCCTGATGGGGGCGTAGAGTCCATCCCTACCGTGGAGAATGCCAACGGATTTATAATAGGATGCTTGTCTGAAGACTCTGACTCATTTTCTTGCTCCCATGAGCGGGAAAGGGCATCGGCCTTGCGATTCTGAGAGCCCGGACAGAACTGGAGTTTAAAGTCGAACCTGGAAAAGAAAAGTGCCCATCTGGCCTGACGAGGGTTGAGACATTGTGCGCCCTTCAGGTATAAAAGGTTCTTGTGGTCTGTAAGTATGGTGATTGAATGAGAAGCTCCCTCCAACAGATACCTCCACTCTTCTAGAGCGAGCTTGATGGCTAGCAACTCCTGGTCGCCAATGGCATAGTTGCGCTCAGCTGGGGAGAACTTCCGGGAGAAGAAACTGCAAGGGTGTAAATGGCCATCTTTAGCCCTCTGAGATAACACCGCTCCTACTCCAACGGAGGAGGCATCCACCTCTAAGATGAAAGGAGAGTCGATGTCAGGCTGGCGCAGAGATGAACCTTTGTTTTAAAAGATGAAATGCTTGCATGGCTTCTTCAGACCACTTGGACGGGTTAGCACCCTTCTTAGTGAAAGCAGTAATAGGCGCCACAATGGTGGAAAAGTCTCGTATAAACTTTCGGTAATAGTTGGCGAACCCTAAGAACCTCTGGACCCCTTTGAGGGTTAAGGGTACCGGCCAATTTTGGATTGCTTGTAGTTTCTCAGGATCCATCTCTAGTCCGGAACCGGACACAATGTACCCTAGAAACGGAATGGACTTGACTTCAAAGACGCATTTTTCTAATTTGCAATAGAGATGATTGACACGGAGACGGGACAGAACCTCTTTAACCCAAAAACGATGTTCCTCTAAATCGTTGGCAAAAATGAGGATATCGTCTAGATAGACCACGACATGACGGTATAGAATGTCTCTGAAGATCTCATTGACAAAATGCTGGAAGACAGCTGGAGCATTGCTCAATCCGAAGGGCATGACGAGGTACTCATAATGTCCGTCACGGGTGTTAAAGGCGGTCTTCCACTCGTCACCCTCACGGATCCGGATGAGATTGTATGCACCTCGCAAGTCCAGCTTTGTAAAGATGGTAGCTCCGCTAACTCTGTCAAAGAGCTCAGTAATCAGGGGTAAAGGATAACGGTTCTTGATGGTAATGTCGTTCAAACCTCTGTAGTCGATGCACGGCCGCAGACCACCATCTTTCTTTTTTACAAAAAAGAAGCCTGCGCCGGCTGGAGAAGAAGAAGGTCGAATGAACCCCTTTGCTAGGTTCTCTTTAATATATTCCTCCATAGAATGCGTCTCAGGCAGAGACAACGGATAAGTTCGGCCTCGAGGTGGAACCTTCCCTGGAACGAGATCAATCGGACAGTCCCATTCTCTATGAGGAGGAAGGATATCAGCAGAAGCTTTACTGAACACATCCGTGAAATCTTGATATGGAGGAGGTGGAACATCAGACGACCTGGGGGAGGAAGAACAGACAGGCAATACTTTAAACAAACATGTCTCAGCACAGGAGGAACCCCATGCCAGGATTTGCGTAGTCGTCCAATCAATTGTAGGATTGTGAAGACGGAGCCATGGAAGGCCCAGGACCACAGGATGTGTGGCTCTTGGAATCACTAAAAAAGAAATAAGTTCGGAATGAAGAACTCCCACTCTCAGACGAACTGGTAGAGTCCTTAAAGGAATAACTGCATCAAAAATTTTGCTGCTATCCACGGCAGTTAAAGAAATGGACGAAGGAAGTCTCTCGGTGGGTAGGGACCACCGTTTAACATAGGCTTCGGTAATAAAGTTCCCAGCTGCTCCGGAATCAAGGAGGGCAATGACGTTCCGATAACGTTGAGCAACTTGAAGCGAGACTGGGAGATTACAATTTTGAGGAGATGGAGAGGAGATCATTACTCCTAGCCGGCCCTCTCCTTGGCGAGCTAGGATTTGGAGTTTCCCGGACGTTTGGGACAGGCATTAATGGTGTGAGACGGAGCTGCACAATAGAGACAGAGAAACTCGGAGAGACGTCTTCGGCGCTCAGCAGGAGTAAAACGGGAACGGCCAAGTTGCATGGGCTCATCTTTAGATGGTGACAGTTGACGAGGAGGAGGAGCAGAAGATTTTGGAGCAGATGATCTTCCACGCTCAGTTGCTCTCTCTCTGAAACGTAAATCAACTTTCGTGCAGAGTGAGATTAGCTCATCTAACTTAGAAGGTAAGTCTCTGGTAGCTAACTCATCTTTAATATGCTCAGATAAGCCATGCCAGAATGCAGCATACAGGGCCTCGTCGTTCCATGCCAGTTCGGATGCCAGGATCTGGAACTGTATCAGATATTGTCCTACAGTACGTGACCCCTGGCGTAAACGGAGAATCTCGGATGAAGCTGAGGTTACCCGGCCTGGCTCGTCGAAGATGCGCCTGAATGTTGACACGAAGGCAGTGTAGGAAGATAGCAGGGTGTCGGACCTCTCCCATAACGGTGATGCCCAATCAAGGGCTGAGCCACTGAGAAGAGAAATAATGTAGGCAATTTTTGTACGGTCACTGGGAAAATTGCCAGGTTGTAGCTCAAACTGAATCTCACACTGGTTGAGAAATCCCCTGCAGAATCTTGGAGATCCGTCAAATTTTGCTGGCGTTGGAAGATGAAGACGTGGAGCAGAAATGGGTAAGGTGGGTGGGGTTATAGCTGGAGTCACTGTGGTTGACGCACCAGACGCGCCTGATCCACGGAGAGTTGTCTGAATCCCATCCAGCCGAGTAGAGAGATCCTGGAGACAGCGGATGATGTGGCCCTGTGCAGCCTCCTGATGTTCTAGTCGGGCTGCCAGTTCTTGCATCGGCCTGGCCGCTTGATCCTGGTCTCCGGCTGGATTCATTAGGTTAGTGCTTACTGTCACAACTGAGGGCCTGAGCTGACGGGAGGCAGCCTCAGTTGTAGGGGCTGAGATGTACCGGAACCTGGGAGGTTGTATCAGACCCCTGGACATGTAAGTAACATGAATAATAACTGCCCGAAGGCGTGACCACGACAACTTGGATAAAAGTCAATGATGTTTATTATGACAACTCCGCAACACAGCAGCAGTAAAAGAAAACGTAAAAGTCAGCAAAGAATAAATACAGTTCCTGGGTACTACAGGATGGCAGGAGCCACAGGGCACTGGTAGTGTGAGATAGTTCTTATGATCTTCTAGATGGAAAATCCTTACCAGGCCCGACTGTAGCAATGGAGATAACCCAGGATTGTGCCAGCTGGTGTTCCAGGAAAAGCTGGGTTGCTGAAGATAAAACAGCTGCTGTGGATACTGGCTGGAACCAGACTGTTGTTAGCACGGAGTGGATACTGGCTGGAACCAGTTAAATAATAAATGAACTTGGGAGCGATGAAATATGAACTGAAATGTAGAACTTGAGAGCGGAGAAATAATAATACCGGTGGAGAGTGGTAAAGTGTAGAAAGGACACCGGCCCTTTAAGGGAAGCTGTACTCTGCTGGAAGCTGAGCTGGAAGCAGGTAATGTTGTAGCTGGAAACAGATGAATCCACAATGGATTGGAGAGTCAGGCTACACCGCAGGTGGAATGCTGGTGCGGGTCTCTATGGTGGAAGTCTTGAGACAGGAGCTGGAACCTGGAAGACAATCACAGGAGAGAGACAAACAGGAACTAGGTTTGACAACCAAAGCACTAACGCCTTCCTTGCTCAGGCACAGTGTATTTATACCTGCAGCAAGGAAGGGATTGGTTAGGCAATTATGCAGATTATCAATACTGAGAACAGATTGGTGGAAATGATCAGCTGACAGAATCCAAGATGGCTGCGCCCATGCAGACACTTGGAGGGAAGTTTGGTTTGTAATCCATGTGGTAATGAAAACAGTAATGGCGGCGCCGGACACCGGAGACAGGAGGCGCCAGGCTGACAGATGCACATCCAACCACGCGGACACAGCGGAGGCCGCAGCTGACGTAATCGCCACTCAGACACTCTGCATGCAGAAGTTCAGGGACGGCGGCGGAGGCCGCGGGAGACGCCATGCCAGGTGTAATATGGCGTTTACTGTGACAGCGTCCCAGAGTGACAGGAGAGGATACAGGAATGTACACATCAGGATAACAGATGGGATCCGGTCCTGGAGCGCTGAGCCAGCCTTAGGAGGCATCTGATGGGTAAGAAATGGCGTCCAGATACCCGGATCGTGACACACACTAGATGAGCTGAACGATCGTTGAAAGCCGTGGTTCTCGCTCAAATTGCTGGGGAAAATCTTTAAGTGCTTGGGCCTTTTGGTAACCCCTCCCCTGATCACTGCTGCTTAATTTGCTAAAATGTCTTTCGAGTAAAAACTGAGCTCCACAGTTTTTACCCATAGGTCTCGGATCTGCTAAGTGCATGAAAGAAGTTATTACAGTACCTGATGTGTTTCGGAATGAAACAATTAATGTGTGATTTGCATCATATTATGCATAATTAAATAACAGTTTTTAATAAAGCCTTATAGATAAATATATGTTGCTATATAAACTAGATGCACAAATGTGACTCCGTCTTGAGTACTGATTTCTGTTACATGACATATTAGAATAAATGTGCACTTTTCCCAAGTTTCTAGTAGGAATGGAATGTGAGTAGCTAAATGGAAGGTATTTTCATAAGACAATTAAATGTTGTTATTCATATTTCTCATTGCGTTCACATCATTATCTGGTAAACCAATAGCAGGCAATTTATCCTTGACGTTTTTGCTTATATTTAAATAAGCTGAGAAGAACATTAACCAGCAGAAATTGATATCAGGCCAAAAAACTATTTTAGGGACATTCAAAATTCAAGACTAATGCAGAAATTAAAATTATATACGATTAAGATACAATACTGTAATCATTATATAAGCAACGTTTGTATGGCGTTAAAATATCATAAGTCAAAATATATACAGTATTATTAGAAAAAAATTATATATATATATATATATATATATATATATATATATATTTTGTGACAAGGATCACATACATCAATGTAAAAGTTCCGAATGACAGACTTATTTCTCCACAGCTTCCATGAAAGGCAGACCTTAACACAATGTCAGCAGGTACCAGGCAAGTCACAGGTTAAAGCACAGGTCACACAAACAGCAGTGTTCACGCAGAAGATCCAGGACTCCTAACACTAGCCACCCCTTGGCCTATCACCTGGGCTACCAAATCACCATCAGCAGCCCTGTCTCTTCTGACTGAAACCTTTTTAAAAACACACCGACAGGTATCTGTAATCAGGACTGCTTGGAAAACCAGGGACATACGATTTTCTGTGTACGTTCATTACAAAATTGTACCAAGCAGTCTGTTACTCCAACCAATTAAGGTTTTATCTTTTTCTCATGAAAGCTACTGAAATTATTATTGTTAAGCACACAGGTGTCGATAAGATCCAAGGTTAGGAACAGCTAAACTTGGCACTATGAAGAGACTACTGAATATGTGATGAGCTACGAAGAAATTACAAATCAGACTATTTACCTAATGGAGTCAAATAAACAAATCACAAATGGAGCAGTTATCTGCTGAACTCTCGGAATTTGAAGTGAGGTGTTGTGAATTTTTATGAATATGTAATAGTTAATTTGTTAGAAGTGTACTAATGTCAGATTGAGCAGGGAGATGTTAAGTTTCGCGACTGAAATCTATAAATGCATTTGCTTTGGCTGACTATGCTATTATAATTTTTGTTATAAAATTTGTTTCAGTAAACTTTTAACTATGTACTTTCATTCTTTTTGGCATGGACATTTCAGTCACAACACAACTTTGCCCTCCCCCTTAAATAGACTCCAATGGTTAAAGAACCCGACGTCCTACCCATCTACTGTAGTGGTACTAATTCCCCTAGAACATTAACCCCCCACTATCCCCATGATCAATAACCTCAACCCCCAACCTACCAAGTAGCCAAAGATCCCCATCACCCTATTCCACATGCAGGCTGCAGCAGGGTGAGTCATAGCAGGGAATGATCATCAGATTGTGCAGAGATCAGCAATAGTGCTCAGAATGGCACTTCAGTTCACCTCTGTGCACTTACATTAAACTTTAGAAATCAGCACATATGCTCTGGGGCACAAAATCAGAAAGGATGTCAGCAGTCACACTCTTCTACACCACTGGGGGGATGGAAGAGAAGGAGGAGATCCTCTTTACAAGCTGGGGCACAGAGCAAAAAGGCATCATTGCATGGGAGTTAATACTTCTTTTACTGCTTGAGGAGGTGGCCAGGAGCCATAAAACACATCCAGTTTTACATACTGTATTAGTGAGAAGCATTTTATTTCTATTCCATTTTTGGTCTTAATGATTTTATATCCATATGTTATGTTGGGATGTTTTGGGCATCCCGGCAGTCGGAATCCCACAGGACACCAGCACTGGGACACTGACAGCTGACAACCTGAAGGTGAGTATTGTAGTGGGGGGTTAAGGCCGGGAGGGGTGGAGGAAATAGAGTTAGGCACTGGTGAGGGTGGGGTAGCTGTAGCAGAAAACCCTGGAGGGTTAGCTATAGTCGACACACCCCTGGAGGGTTCCTCTTTATTCAATCATATTCCCTCAAAGGAAAAAACAAGCATAGTTAAGTCTGTTTTATACGCGATTATCGTTCAAAGAATAAGAATGGAAAAAGAAGGAGAAAGTAGTAGGGTAAAAAACACCTTTATGTATTGATAATACCCCTCCTGTGAATATGATTACCTTAAAAACTACCTTGATGGTCAGTTGAGGCAGTTCTCGCAAAGTGAGGTTATAAGAATAAAAGAAGAAGTTTCCGCAGCCACTTCACAAATGCACCCCTTCCACACATCCAATCAGATGAGGTTAAAAGGCATAAAAACATCCCAAGGCAAGCAGCAATCAAATATGGATTTCTTTATTTTGAGGTCCACATTGGAGCTCCAGCGGATTTATATGGAAAAAATATATTTCACATAGTGTGATATCGTAAAAAATTGTTTTATTTACACACACTTAAAAACACAAAATCAAACAAGGGAATAAACCCAGTGAATTTGCATGCCTACCAGATGCATAAATGTCTGAGTGATAAATCAGACCAGCGCATAATTAGAGTCCCAGTTATACTCCAAAGATGATGGTCCTTAATCCTCAGGCATAGGTGGCGCAGTACAGTTCAACTGGGGTCCCCTCCATTCGCAACGCGTATCGGTTTCCCTTCCTCGGGCCACGTTTATCTGTGTCTGTCCCAAAACCGCAAGTTTATACCATACTTAATTGCACAAATAAAATCAGCTGACTCCAAAGAATTTCCTCTATTTGAATCTTGCCCCATTCCCTCGTTCCGCTTTCGGTTCTATGGAATGCATGATGCACTCCACTGATTTTGATAAGTCACTTTTGTCAAGACGTATTTCTGGCAATGTGGAGCGCAATACGCGATCCACCGCTAACAGGCTCTCAATAATACTCATTATATGTAGGCCATGTCACATAATTATTGGAGCGCAACATGTGTTCTACAACGGACAGCAAGGAACTTCCTGATGTAAGCTGGATCCAACGCTCCATTTCCCCATTCTGCTTCCGGTTGTATGGAATGCAAGTTGCGCTCCACTGATTCCAATACGTCACTTCCATCTACTTGTATTTCCGGTACTACATTTCTCAAGTCACAAGTTAAAAATTGTTTGATATTAAATTTGTTCCCATTCTGTTCGAAGTACACCAGTTTTCTCTGATTATTATTTTTGAATGTGGTACGGCAAGGTAAACAATTACCGCATCTGTGGAAGCCCAAATTACGTGTACTATTTCTCTCATCTTCCATCAATGCACTTTTAACTAGTTTATCCTTAATTGTTGCTGCTTTCCTATATATAAAGGAAGTGTTGGATGGTAAATGATGTTTTAAAGTTCTATCTTCCTGTAGTAACCTCCAATTTCTTTTAATTATTTTTTTTTACTCTCTGATGATATTTTCCGTACTGGGTTACAAAAGACCACTTAAACCGGTCATCATTATTTAATTCTTTATTTTTGATACTTAAGAGATCTTTTCTTTCTATTTTGGAGACCTTTTCAATTGCTTGATTCAAGTTATCTTTTTTATAACCCTGTCCTTCAAATCTTTTACCTGAGACTGAAAATCTGCTTTGAACAGTTTCTTTTTAATCGTTGAAACTGTCCAAAAGGTATGCTTTCAAGTTGGTTCTTATGATGATCACTTTCCCTTTCTATATATGAATTAGTCAGTGCTCTTCCAATATATTTTGGTTTCTAGTTTATTTTCTTTATATATGCATAAATCCAAATAGGTAATTTCCTTTTCACTTACTGAAAATGTTAAATTGATATTCACAGAGTTGGAATTTAAATCACTACAAACTTTTGAAAGACTGGAACTATAATTTCTCCATATAAATAAAATGTCATCGATAAAGCGATACCAGCAGACCAGGTCCACCCTCAGATTACCACCGGTCCAAATTGATGACTCCTGCCAGTGTGCCATAAACAAATTGGCATAACTGGGTGCAAACCTGGTCCCCATCGCCGTTCCGACGACTTGTAGATAATTTCCATCAAAATAAAAATAATTATTTATTAAAATAAAACTCTTTACTTCAGGTTATGTTCCTCATTATCCTTATCTAGAAAAAAGGAAGCAGCATTTAAACTTATATCATGTTCAATAATCGTATAAAGAGTGCTAATGTCTGCACTAACTAAAGTGCAATTCTCTATATTTTAAACTTCGGCTAGCTTTCTAAGGATATCCCCCGTATCTCTCAAATACAATCTAGTTTTTATTACAAGTGGTTGCAAATAATAATCAATAAGTGCAGATAGATTTGACATTGCACCTTTCACTCCAGATACTATTGGTCTCCCTGGTGGTTCTAGTGGATTTTTATGAACCTTAGGCAACACATATATCGTAGGGGTGTTGGGATTGATTATATTAACATATTCAAATTGTTCCTTTGTTAATACATTCTTATTTAAAGCTCTAGTGGTGAGTGTCTGTAATTCATAGAGGATTCTTAAGAGTGGGATCACTCTTAAGCTTTCTGTAGGTATTCCCTTGTGTAAGTGGTTTCTCAATTTCAGCCACATACTTTGATTTATTCATAAGCACTACCCCCCCCCCCCCACCTTTATCTGCTGGTATTATAACCAGTGAAGTATCTTCTTGTAGATTTTCTAATGCTTCCTGTTCAGATCTAGTTAGATTAAATACCTTTCTTCTTTCTTTTTCGTTAATATTTAATTCTGCAATCTCACTACTAACTACTTGATTAAAACAATCGATACAACTACCTTTAATATGCAATGGGTAAGAAGTAGACTTTCTTAATATTATTTTGTTTTATGTCGATATCATTCCCCCCCCCCCCCCCCCCCCTTCTCCTAAAAAATTTTTTTACCATCATTTTTCTAATACATTTTTGGAGGTCTATAAAAACATTGAATGGTTTAAACGTGTTAGTCGGGGCAAATTTTGATCTCTTTTGTAACACCGATTTTTCATCCTCTGTTGTTGGGATTCTCTCACTTAAATTGAAAATTTTACTTTCTATGCCGTCAGTATCAATTTCTATTTCTTTATTTACACTTTCAGTGCTTTTAGGCTGACCTACTTTAGTTTTACTTTTGTCTCCTCTTTTACCCCTTCTTATTATAATCCTCTTTTTGATTCTCTTCTTTGGAACAGGCATTTTGTTTTAAAAATAAAAAAGGACATCTCCTATGATTCCCTGGAGTATCCTTCAAGCATTCGTCCTCATTCAAAATTTCGTATCTGTTTGCTAATGGTAATAATGATGGATGTGTCCTATAATCATTTTCCCTTTGGTGATAGCGACTGGATATTGGTTAATTCCTGTCTCTCTAACCTGTCCTATTATTCCAATAATTCTGTCTTCTTTTATTAGTATACTGTCTTTTTGGATATGTCCAATTGGAATTATCATGAATAGGCCTTTCCCAATTGATTCTCCCTATTCTAATATCATAGTCATGTTGGTTTTTGTTTCTTAAAGGGTTTTCTACAACGGGAGTCTTTGGGGGTTTCTTATCACTACTGAACTTTTTTTGTTTTTTTAAAAGAAGTTCTTTAGGTTTTTTTTTGTATTTTAATTGCGATAGTTTTCTCCTTTTGTTTAAAATCCTCCAAATCTCTAAAAGGTTCGGTAAGATTACGAAGGCTTTCAATCTCCTCTTTTAGAATCCTCAAATTTGTTCTCCTTTCACGTACTACTAATTCCATTAGGGAAAGGGAGCATGTTTTAATAATGCTGTACCATTCCCTGGTGAAATCTTCGCTTGCTGTAGTAAAGGAGGGGGATTTGTCTATTTGTAGACCTTAAGGAACCATCTGATCCTTGAGGAAGTTTTTAAGGTAATCATATTTACAAGAGGGGTATTATCCATACATAAAATGTGTTTATTACCCCCCTACTACTTTCACCTTCTTTTTCCATTCTCATTGTTTGAACAATAATCGTGTATAAAGCAGACTACACTATGTTTGTTTTTTCCTTTTGTGGGAATATGACTGGATAAAGTGGAGCACCATCTCCATTGACAACTTTTTTGAATTCTGCATTTGAAAGATTGGTGAAATCTTTATTCTTTGGAGGCTGCACCATGTTATATTTATCCAGGAGC
Organism: Pseudophryne corroboree; assembly: GCF_028390025.1. Lineage (NCBI taxonomy): Eukaryota > Metazoa > Chordata > Amphibia > Anura > Myobatrachidae > Pseudophryne > Pseudophryne corroboree. Next base: position 439,703,957 of record NC_086449.1, on the reverse strand, counting down.
GCTAAAATAAGTACTGCTTTTTTTGTCTATTGTTCTTGTCACCATTGTACTTAACGTTGCACCATGTTCTCTCATAGAAACAATAGAGATAATCTGTTTAGTTCTATGTTTTCTGAGGGTGGTAATACTATAGATGTGAAAGATGAAGACGTAGATTCTGTGTAAGATAGAAGAGAACACTCTCTTTTAAAAGAAAACAAAATCTGGTGGGAGGTTATGACACTAGAAAGATATCTGCAGGATCAGATTGTTCTTTGTATTGTATTGTATTGTATTGTATTGCATTGTATTGTAAAGGTCTACAAATAGACAAATCCCCCTCCTTTACTAAAGCAAGCAAAGATTTCACCAGGGAATGGTACAGCATTATTAAAACATGCTCCCTTTCCCTGATGGAATTAGTAGTACGTGAAAGAAGAAAAGATTTAAGGATTCTAAATGAAGAGATTGAAAGCCTTTGTAATCTTATCGAACCTTTATAGAGATTTGGAGTATTTTAAACGAAAGGAGAAAACTATCGCAATTAAAATACAAAAAACAACTAAAGAACTTCTTTAAAAAAAAAAAGTTAAGAAGGGATAAGAAACCCCCAAAGACTCCCGTTGTAGAAAACTCTTTAAGAAACAAAAACCAACATGATGATGATATTAGAATAGTGAGAATCATGGGGAAAGGCCTATTCATGATAATTTCATTTGGACATATCCAAAAAGGCCGTATACTAATAAAAGACAGAATTATTGAAATAATGGGACAAGTTGGAGAGAAAGGAATGAACCAATATCCAGTCGTTATTACCAAAGGGAAAATGATTATAGGACACATCCATCATTATTACTATTAGCAAACAGATATGAAATTTTGAATGAGGATGAATTCTTGAATGAAACTCCACGGAATCATAGGAGACATCCTTTTTAAAAAACAAAAACAAAACGCCCATTCCAAAGGAGAGAATCAAAAAGAGGAATAAAATAAGAAGGGGTAAAAAAGAGGAGAAAAAAATTAAACTAAAGTAGGTCAGCCTAAAAGCACTGAAAGTGTAAATAAAGAAATAGAACTTGATACTGAAGGCATAGAAAGTAACATTTTCAATTTAAGTGATAGAATCCTAAAAACATTGGATGAAAAATCGGTGTTACAAACGGGATTAAAGTTTGCCCCGACTAACACGTTTAAACCATTCAATGTTTTTATAGACCTTCAAAAAATGTATTAAAAAAATTCTGGTTAAAAAATTTTTTTTAGAGAAGGAGGGTGAAAATGATAATATCGACATAAAACAAAATAATTTTAAGAAAAAGTCTACTTCTTACTCGACACATATTAAAAGCAGTTGTATTGATTGTTTTAATCAAGTAGTTAGTAGTGAGATTGCAGAATTAAATATTAACGAAAAAGGAAGAAGAAAGGTATTTAATCTAACCAGATCTGAACAGGAAGCATTAAAAAATCTACAAGAAGATACTTCGCTGGTTATAAAACCAGCAGATAAGGGTGGGATGGGGAGGGGTAGTGCTTATGAATAAATCAAAGTATGTGGCTGAAATTGAGAAACAATTTACACAAGGGAATACCTACAGAAAGCTTAAGAGTGATCCCACTCTAAGAATCCTCTGTGAATTACAGACACTCACCACTAGAGCTTTAAATAAGAATGTATTAACAAAGGAACAATTTGAATATGTTAATATAATCAATCTCAACACCCCTACGATATATGTGTTGCCTAAGGTTCATAAAAATCCACTAGAACCACCAGGGAGACCAATATTATCTGGAGTGAAAAGTGTGACGTCAAATCTTTCTGCACCTATTGATTATTATTTTCAACCACTTGTAATAATAACTAGATCATATTTTAGAGATACGGGGGATATCCTTAAAAAGCTAGCCGAAGTTAAAAATATAGAGAATTGCACTTTAGTTAGTGCAGACGTTAGCACTCTTTATACGATTATTGAACATGGTATAGGTTTAAATGCTGTTTCCTTTTTTTTAGATAAGGATAATGAAGAACAAAACCTGAAGGAGTTTTATTTTAATGAATAATTATTTTTATTTTGATGGAAATTATCTACAAGTCGTCGGAACGGCGATGGGGACCAGGTTTGCACCCAGTTATGCCAATTTGTTTATGGCACACTGGCAGGAGTCATCAATTTGGACCGGTGGTAATCTGAGGGTGGACCTGGTCTGCTGGTATCGCTTTATCGACGACATTTTATTTATATGGAGAAATTATAGTTCCAGTCTTTCAAAATTTTGTAGTGATTTAAATTCCAACTCTGTGAATATCAATTTAACATTTTCAGTAAGTGAAAAGGAAATTACCTTTTTAGATTTATGCATATATAAAGAAAAATAAACTAGAAACCAAAATATATTGGAAGAGCACTGACTAATTCATATATAGAAAGGGAAAGTGATCATCATAACAACCGACTTGAAAGCATACCTTTTGGACAGTTTCAACGATTAAAAAGTAACTGTTCAAAGCAGATTTTGAGTCTCAGGTAAAAGATTTGAAGGACAGGTTCATTAAAAAGGGTTATAAAAAATATAACTTGGATCAAGAAATTGAAAAGGTCTCCAAAATAGAAAGAAAAGATCTCTTAAGTATCAAAAATAAAGAATTAAATAATAATGACCGGTTTAAGTGGTCTTTTATAATCCAGTACGGACAATATCATCAGAGTAGAAAAAATAATTAAAAGAAATTGGAGGTTACTACAGGAAGATAGAACTTTAAAACATTATTTACCATCCCACCCTTCCTTTATATATAGGAAAGCATCAACAATTAAGGATAAACTAGTTAAAAGTGCATTGATGGAAGATAAGAGAAATAGTACACGTAATTTGGACTTCCACAGATGCGGTAATTGTTTACCTTGCCGTACTACATTCAAAAATAATAATCCGAGAAAACTGGTGGACTTCGAACAGAATGGGAACAAATTTAATATCAAACAATTTTTAACTTGTGACTGTAGTCTATTGGTTGAGATGTGAATGTGGTCTGCTATACGTGGGAAAAACGACGGGGCATTTAAAACACGTATCTCAGAGCACATTTATAATACTAAAAAAAGGCCTGGACACTCATTCTCTGTCCAGTCATTGTAAAAAAAAAAGTCCATAATTGTGACCCTAATAGTATCATCTCATTATGGGCTTTGGAGCAGATAGTACAAAATTGGAGATCAAGGGACCTTGAAAATCGCTTATCTAAGTCTGAAATGAGATGGGTGTTTAATCTTGGAACCTTGATACCAAATGGATTAAATGCAGATTTTGAATTGATGTGTTTCTTGGAGAATTAATTATATTGTTTTTGTATTGTGATAGGTTGAATCCAGCTTACATCAGGAATTTCCTTGTTGTCCGGTGTGGAGCACATGCTGCGCTCCATTAATCATGTGAAATGCCCTATATGTAATGAGTCTTATTGGGAGCCTGTCAGCGGTGGATTGCATATTGCGCTCCACATTACCAGAAATAAGTCTAGACGGAATGGACATATCGGAATCAGTGGAGCGCATTGTCCATTCAATAGAATGGGAAGCAGAACGAGGAAATGGGGCGAGATTCAAATGGAGGAAATTCTTTGGAGTCAGCTGATTTTATTTGTGCAATTAAGGATGGTATAAACATGCGGTTTTGGGACAGACACAGAAGGGAAAGTGGCCCGAGGAAGGGAAACCAATATGCGTTGTCAATGGAGGGGACCCCAGTTGAACTGTACTGCGCCACTTATGCCTGAGGATTAAGGACCATCATCTTTGGAGTATAACTGGGACTGTGTTTTTAAGTGTGTGTAAATAAAACAAGCCTTGGGAAGTTTTTATGCCTTTTAACCTCATCTGATTAAGGACGTCTGGAAGGTAACCTCATTACCACAAGAGGTGTATTTGTGAAGTGGCTGTGGAAACTTCTTTTATTCTTATAACCTCACTTTGCGAGAACTGCCTCAACTGACCATTGAGGTAATCTTTAAGGTAATATTCACAAGAGGGGTATTATCCATACATAAAAAGAGTTTATTACCCTACTACTTTTCCCTTCTTTTTCTATTCTCATTCTTTGAATGTTAATCGTGTATAAAACAGACTACACTATGTTTTTGTTTTCTTTTCCTTTTGAGGGAATATACAGTATTTGCTGGCGTATAAGACTACTTTTTTGCCCTGAAAAACATGCCTCCAAGTTGGGGGGGTCGTCTTATACGCCGGGTGCACTTCAGTTGGGATAGACATAGCTGCCATAGTGGCCTTCCGATACTCGCCCGGTGCCCATAGTGGCCTCCCGATGCCCGCCCACCTCATTCTACTCACCATCCAGTATCGCGCGATATCCAGTGCGGCCGCGGCGGGTCACTAGTGCCAATTACAGGGAGATGCAGGGACTGGCCGGAGGCGCTGCAGTCGCGATGTGGCCGTACAATGGTGACAATGACAGGTACTGTAATGGCACTAATACTAATACTAATGGCACTCATGTGAAACCGGTAACACTAAATGCACACAGGGGTATACTTTTATACATTTTACAACTTTCTCCTCGCCCCCTCCGCCCTTCTTATGCATACCTTGATAAATACTCCCTATCCAAATCTCTTATCAGGTCATAATATACAGTATGTCACAAATCTGATGTTCTTTTACGTTTTATTTGGTGTGTGGAAGGGGGTAGTCTTATACGGCGAGTATATAACAAACTCTATATTTTGAGTGGAAATGTTGGGGGTCGTCTTATACGCCCAGTCGTCTTATACGCCGGCAAATACGGGTAACTGGATAAAGAGGAGAGCCATCTCCATTGACAACTTTTTTGAACTCTGTATTTGAAAGATTAGTGAAATCTTTATTCTCTGGAGGCTGCACCATGTTATATTTATCCAGGAGCACTAAAATAAGTACTGCTTCTTTTTTTTACCCCTGGAGGGTTAGCTATAGCTGACACTCCTGGAGGGTGAGCGAAGGCTGAAACCCCTGAAGGGTTAGCCCTAGCCGACACCCCCGGAGGGGAGGGGAGAGGGGCAAAATACTTACCCTAGTCAGGTGTTTTGTTCTGTATGATAATTTTTATAAAATGTTAAATTTTGTATACTGTCTCCTCTTAGTTTTATTACATTAACAAAGTCGATAGTAATCATGTTGACGTTCATAAAGTTTACCCCACAATCAGAATGTTGACATGAATCGAACATCCCTGGCATGAAACTCAGGGAGGAGAGAAGCTGACCTGCCTGCACCTGCCAGCCAGCCGTCATTATTGCTACCCCCTTCCCCAAATGCCATGGTAAAGAAAATTAATAGTTGAGTAAGGGTCATGACTGTATGGCATAATGTGAATCAGGGGCACTAGTGTGGCATAATGTGAATAAGGGCACTACAGTGTGGCATAATGCGGATAAGGGGCACTATAGTGTGGCATAATGTGGATAAGGGGCACTACTGTAGCATAAATAGAATAAAGGGTATAACTGTGTAACAGCACGTCACACCCTGGCACTCACTCTATGGGGTGTGGTATCCAGCAGCTGGTATCTGGCACCTTCAGCAGGGCAGCAGATGGGAGGTCCCATCACTGCAGTGATTTTTTACTTTTCCACTTCAGCATGTGGCTGCAGCTCCCACAGGGATGCATGTCATTTCTGTATTAGATTTATTTAAGGGGCAGGTGCACCAAAAGGTGACATCACAATGGCGCCAAGTTTTAAACTCCACCTATGTAAGGGAGTTCCTGGGAGAACTCCTGTGCCAGAGTATAGTCTTCCAAACCATACAACAGCATTAGCCTAAGCTTCTGGTTAATATTCCCTGTACCATCCCGGATTCCTGTCATCCGTGCTCAATTCCTAGTGCCTGTTCCATCCCTGGTACCCGTCTCTCTGTACTTCATTACGTGTTCCACCGACTGGCTTCTCTGCAGTCTACTATTCTAGTGTCTGCACGCCATTCAGCATATTCCAGTGTCTGCTTCAGTGCATACAAGACTCCACATCTGGGTACCCGGACAGTGGTCTGCAACCTGCGTGTAGGGTGCAGCTAAGTTGAAACCTCCTTCTGAGGTTCCCTGATGAATACTACGAACACATTAGACTCTACGCCTCTGTTTTGAGTCTCTGTCAATAGTAAGGTACAGGTTACATCCATGATCCATGCATGACTTTGTGACACGGTGTAGCATAACGTGAAGAAGGGGCACTAATGTGTGGCAAACATGAATAAGGGGCACTACTGTGTGGCATTATGTGAATAAGGGGCACGACTGTATGGCATAATATGAAAAAGAGGCATTACTGTGTGGAATAACATGAACAATGGGCACTACTGTGTTGCATAATGTGAATTGGGGATATTATATTACAGTACATTACAGTACATAGAATGTAAATGTAAAATTGATTATATTAAGGAAATAATGATGTACACATTAGTGTATATATCCGTTTCAACGGAGGGGGCGTCCAAAATTTTACCCTTCACAATTCAAATGTGCCTTTCTCAGAGCTGATCACCCTACTCCAAATAATCCTAGAGTGAACACTATGTAATATATATATATATATATATATATACACACATATATTATATATATTATACAAACATATAAATATTTATTTTATCTTGCGCGTCTGTGTTGGGTTGTTTAGACAATGCATACTGTTACTCTGGGCCCCATCACTCACTCATCCCGCCACTAGTAGTGCAGATTAATGTCAGGCAACCACACTGGTCACCACTCTCCTTTTTCAAACAGTGGTGCCTCCATCTTTGTAGCTGCTATGGTGGGAGAGATAGAATGACTATTCCTTTTCCATTTTTTTCACAAAAGTTTTGACTCTGATAAGAGGACTTACTTATTTTTTTAAAGACTTCCTGTCACTGGGGAGGACTCATCTTCCTTAGCAAAGTTAACTGTAAAACACATCAAATGTTCTGGATTATTTGGAGGACTCTTTTCATGAGCATTACCTCTACTTTTTATGGCCATGCTACTAATGCAGATGTAAAACACTTTTATATTTCCTATTTATTATATGTTTTGGCGAGCTTACATCCTTATAAGGAATAGTAGTCTATGTGGATAGTCTATTAATAGATGCACTGACTTTAGGAAGAAAAATATTAACTTAATAAAATGGATACAGTATATACAACCCAGTTTGATAGATTGTTGTCTATCTGGAATTTCCAACCCTACATAGCATAATAATGTATTTTACTAACTAGTGACAAAATAATTTTTTCTTTTTGTTTGCTTGATTTTTTCATACCCAGGAAAATCAAATACTGCAATGACTATTTCAGCTACTTCTTTCATTTCCATTACTTAATGGGATCATCCACTATGTCTGGATCAAAATTGGCCTCATCTAGAATCTCTCGTTACAAAAGTATCTGCTAAAGCAACTTTCAGATATTTAATCAATACATTCATCTGAGGAGGTGGCTGTTTTCATTATAAACACAATTTGTACAAAACTTTCCTAAATATCCTTCAGGAGACTATTGATCACATGCAGCAAAACAAGACTGCTCTGTTTTTATTGAAGATTTTTCATATTAAAGTGCCTTTGTCATTACAGACTCTAGTATAAGAAGTTCAGGATAAAAAAAATAAACAGCAGCTTGATTTTGGTACTCACCTTAAAATCCCTTCTTTTTAATAAAGCTGGGAGACACTTCCATGACGCTGTGTAGTGTGGGTCAACTCAGGAGAGCAGGCACTCAAAGAACAGGTGTTAGGTTTTGCCCCCCCTGCTACCTGATATGCTCTATAATACCTGCCCACACCACCTGGGCTACAGTTTAAATTTCTAACAAAGCCGTATGGAGTAAAAATACAGAAAAAAAAATAATACGAAAAGGTCCTTAACCCTCAGGAATAATACAAATTACAAATGTCAAAATAGAAAACAAATGGGAGGGAACGCAGTGTTTCCCAGCTGGATTAAGAGGGAGGGATTTTATGGTGAGTACTAAAATCAGGTTTCTTCTTTCTTCTACTGCCATAACATTAGGACTTCCCAAAGCAAATCTATCCTGCAAAGCTGCATGCAAAAATTTGCACCCTAAGCTAGCATCGCTAAAACTAAATATATGGAATCTGTAGAATTTGATAAAAGAGTGCACAGAAGACCAGCTTGCAGCTCTGTGTGCAACGCTTTTCCACTGAGGTTCCATGGCGGACTGCCCAAGAAGGTGCAAATGCACAAGTAGAACAAGCCCAGAGGGAAGCCATGACAGGCTTATCTGAAAACAGATAGGCCTGCCAGATAGCAGAAACAATCCATCTAGCAATGGAACACTTTGATGCTGGCCACCCCCACTTTGGGGCATTAACTAACAGAAAAAGAAAATATGTACTGTATGCCTAATTAAGGCAGTACGGTCAGTATAGTTTGGTAAAGTACGGGCAAGATCCAAAAGACACAGTCGTGGAAGTAGAAGATGATGCTGCCTCCGGAAAAAAAAACTGGAGAACAATATCCTGGTTCAAAAGAAACATTGGAATTACCTCTGGTAAAAGCCAAGGTTTTGTCTGAAAAAACTACTCTGTCACAATGTAAAATAACCACTGGAGGCTTACAAGATAAAGCAGCCAACTCTGAGACATGTCTAGCCAAAGAAATGGGCTGAAGAACAACTACCTTCCATGTGACATACTGTAATTCCTCAGACTCCAGAGGTTCAAATAGAAGGCTCTGTAGAGTTTCCAATACCAAAGTCTGAGCCCACAGGTGGAGGGGTGGTAGAAGATTGCCCTCTGGAATGGTGGCCAAACATTTGTGAAAATATACTGACAGAGCTGAAACCTGACCCCCTGAGAGAAGATACTGTAGGCAAATCCCTGAGTCAGGCAATCTTGAAAAGACAAAAGATGCAGTAATCCCCAGTCTGAAAGACCTGGACACTCACACTATAAAATCTAGCTAACTAGCCATGTGCCCTCTCTTAGGCACTAAAACAAAAAACAGAAGTACAGGTGAAGTGGGCAGGTGTTATAGAGGGAAGGGGGTAAGCTAACACCTGCTGTTTTAGTGCCTGATCTCCTGAGTCGACGCAGACTACCCAATGTCATGGCAGTTTCTCCCAACATGGATGAAAGAGGAAGAAAGAAGTCCTAGCAACACATAAGCTGCAAGCAGGGGTGTAACTAGAAATTTTTCTCCCCCAAACCAAAACATTATCTGGCGCCATCCCTCCCTTCCCCCCCATAATTGCCACTAGTAAAGTCATGAAAAGACGCTCGCACCTTAAAAATAGGGAGTGGCCTTGCCAAAATGGGTGTGGTTTTGCTTAAATGGGCGTGGCATTGCAGGAAAAGACTACTTTATATCCCAGTTTTGCAACCTGCATGCCCAGACATTGGCCACCACAGGAAAAAAAAAATCCTGGTTCATGCCCCTTACATTATTTGTAATTTTTCCACCTTATAGTAATGCCCATTATACATTATGCCACATCTATAATGGCCCTTATACATTATGCCACACACAATAATGCCCATTACACAATATGCCACACACCGTAAAGCCTGTGACACATTATGGCACGCATCGCAATGCCTGTTCTACATTATGCCACACACTGCAATGCCCGAGACACTATAGCACATACAATGCCTGTGATACAGTACACCACCACCGTCATGCCTGTGACACATTATGACACACACCACAATGCCTGTTATATATTATGCCACACACTGCAATGCCAGAGACATTATACCACATACCACAATGCCCGTGATATAGTATACCACACACCGCAATGTCCGTGACACATTATGCCACACACCGCAATTAAGCCCTACAGTAAGGCTTCCAATTACTTTTACACATTAAGCCCTACAGTAAGGCTTCCAATTACTTTTAAACTACCTGCTCGTTGTCAGGGGTTTCATGCTCTTGGTTCCATGCACGGTGCCAGGGGTTTTCATGCTCAGGGTGTCATGTGCTAGGTAACATAGTAACATAGTATCTAAGGTTGAAAAAAGACAATTGTCCATCGAGTTCAACCTATTTGTGGTCTCCTATGCATGATTATTTTGCATAACATTTTGACTGAAGTTGATGACTACCGTTACGTTTTACCCCTCTATTTTAGAATAACCATAGTGCGTGACTATGCCCCGTAACCCTGGATATCCTTCTCCATTAGGAATTTATCTCACCCATTCTTAAAGGTGTTGTCTGAGTCGGCCATTACAACTCCCTCAGGCAGGGAATTCCAAACATGTATCGTCCTTACCGTAAAAAGCCTTTACGCCGTATTGTGCGGAATCTCCTCTCCTCTAACCTGAGCGAGTGTCCACGAGTTCTGTGTTGATCTAACCAAAAACAGGTCCTGCGCAAGATCTGTATATTGTCCCCTTATATATTTGTAAATGTTGATCATGACCCCTCTTAATCTCCTCTTTTCCAGTGTAAACATGCCTAGTCTTGCAAACCTTTCCTGGTATTCCAGCGTCTCCATACCCTTAATTAGTTTGGTCGCCCGCCTTTGAACCTTTTCTAGCTCCAGGATATTCTTTTTGTAGTAAGGTGCCCAGAATTGTACACAGTATTCAAGGTGTGGCCTCACAAGTGATTTATATAATGGGAGTATAATACTCTCGTCCCTAGCATCAATTCCCCATTTTATGCATGCTAATATCTTATTAGCCTTCTTTGCTGCAGTCCTACTTTGGGTACTACTGCTTAGTTTGCTATCTATGAGGACACCTAAGTCCTTTTCCAGTACAGAATCCCCTAATTTTACCCCATTTAGTAGGTAGGTGTTATTTTTGTTCTTGTTACCACAGTGCATTACCTTACACTTGTCTGTATTGAAGCGCATTCTCCATTTCGCTGCCCAAGCTTCTAGTTTAACGAAGTTGTTCTGAAGCGACTCAGCATCCCCATCCGCATTTAAAACTTTACACAATTTGGTATCATCTGCAAAAATTGACACCATGCTCTCTAGACCTTCTGTTAGGTCGTTAATGAAAATGTTGAACAATAGCGGTCCTAATACTGAGCCTTGCGGCACACCACTTAACACTTCAATCCAAGTTGAAAAAGATCCATTAACCACAATGCGCTGCTCCCTATTATCTAACCAGTTTTTGACCCAAGTGCATAATGTGCTTCCTAGCCCTGATTCTTGTAGCTTGTAGATAAGTCTCATGTGTGGTACAGTGTCGAATGCTTTAGCAAAATCTAAAAAGATTACATCCACCTCTTTACCCTGATCTAGGTTTGCGCTTACTGTTTCATAAAAGCCAAGTAAGTTGGTTTGACAGGATCTGTCCTTCATAAACCCATGTTGATTCCTTTTAATAACCTTATTGACTTCAAGGAACTTCTGAATACTATCTCTTAGAATACCTTCCAATACGTTCCCCACTATAGATGTAAGACTAACTGGTCTATAATTATCTGGTTCAGCTTTACGTCCCTTTTTGAATATAGGCACTACTTCCGCTATACGCCAGTCTTTGGGAACCATACCTGATATTACTGAATCCTTAAAGATCAAAAATAGCGGTTTTGCAAGTTCAGAGTGAAGCTCCATTAGAACCCTTGGGTGAATACCATCGGGACCTGGTGACTTATTAATCTTTAAATATTTTAAATCGGTCACAGACTACTTCCTCGCTTAAATAAGTACCTATCAGTGGGATATTCTCATTATTGAGATTATGTGTTAGTCCCTGAATTGGGTCCTCTCTAGTGAATACTGTTGAAAAAAAACCTCATTTAGTGTGTCCGCTATGTCATTATCATTTTTGCTTAAGACTCCCAACTTGTCTTTTAAAGGGCCTATACTCTCCTTCTTTAATCTCTTGCTATTAATGTATTTTTAAGAATTTTTTGGGATTCGCTTTGCTTTCCTTCGCTACTAGTTTTTCAGTTTCTACTTTAGCCGCTCTTATTTCCTTTTCGCATATTTTGTTACATTCCTTATAGTGCTGAAATGACTCTGCTTCCCCATCAGATTTGTATTTTCTAAATGCTCGCCTTTTCTTGCCCATAAGTTCCTTTATCTTTTTGTTAAGCCACATCGGTTTATGATTTTTATTCCTTTTTTTGCTGCTCGTAGGAATAAATTTGAGTGTATTTTTAGCTAGCAGGAATTTTAGTACCTCCCATTTCTCCGTAGTATTTTTTCCTAAAAACAAACCTTCCCATTCAATATCCCTGAAAAATACCCTCATCTTTTCATAATTCGCTTTGCTAAAGTTTAGAGTCCTAGTTGAGCCAGTATAGGGCTGTTTATGAAAACTGATATTGAATATGACCATATTGTGGTCGCGGTTTCCTATGGGTTCCCCTACTATAATACCTGATACCAAATCCCCATTGTTTGTTAATACCAGGTCTAAGATTGCATTGTACCTAGTTGGTTCCTCAATTAGTTGAACTAAGTAGTTATCATTAAGTGTGTTTAAAAACATATTGCCCCTAGCAGTATCACATGAATCGTTTTTCCAGTTTATCTCTGGATAGTTAAAATCTCCCATCACTACTATGTCTCCTACTCCTGCTGCTCTTTCAATTTGCTTTAGTAACAATTCCTCGACAGATACGTTGATACCAGGCGGCCTATAGCATACACCCAATACTAACTTTTTTATTCCTTTTTCCCCGCATGCAATTTCTACCCATAATGTCTCGACAGTGTCTACAGTCCCCTCCTGAATATCTTCCTGTATATCAGGTTTTAAAAACGGCTTTACGTAAAGACACACCCCTCCACCCTTTTTATTTAGTCTGTCTCTCCTAAACAGTCTATAGCCCTCTAGATTGACTGTCCAACCATGAGATTCGTCCCACCAAGTTTCAGTAATGCCTATAATATCATACTGTTTGCTTGCTGCAAGTATTTCTAGTTCGCCCTTTTTACCAGTAATGCTTCTAGCGTTTACATACATACAACTAAGATAAGTATTTTCCCTTGTGTTAGGGACATCTTTTACCTTATGTAGCAATGATGACCTGTAATCGTCATTGGTTAGTGCTTTGGTAAAATCTCTTTTAGTACCCATGTTAGTAACTTTACCGCCTGCTCTTACCCTCCCCCCAACTTCTCCCCCATTTCGTTTACTACCGCCATCCCCACTATTCTCACTGCATGACCCGTAGTTTCTAGATAAACCCTCCCCCCAGGCTCCTAGTTTAAAATATCCTCCAACCTTCTAACCATCCTTCCCCCCAGCACCGCTGCCCCCTCCTCAGTCAGGTGCAATCCGTCACGATAAAACAGATGGCGCCCGACTGAGAAGTCCGCCCAGTGTTTGTTCCAGGAACACAAACCCGTCTTTCCTGCACCAATCCCTAAGCCACACCCTAAGCCACACATTTACCTCCCTAATCTCCCTCTGCCTCCCTGGACTAGCGCGTGGCACGGGTAATATTTCAGAGAATATTACCTTAGATGTCCTTGCCTTAAGTTTCTTTCCTAAGTCCCTATAGTCTTTCTTAAGGACATCCCAGATGGTGTTATGCTTGGTGACAGGGGTATCATGTGCTGGTTGTCAAGCTCGTTGCCAGGGGGCAATATTCGTTGCCAGGGGTTTCATGCACTGGGTGTCATGCTCATTGCTAGGGGGTGCTTGTTGACAGGGATTTCATGAGCTGGGTGTCGTGATTGTTACCAGGGGGTAATGCTTGTTGCTAGGGCTGTGGCCTCAGTGCCAGATATTACCCCACAGTGCGAGATAAAAATATGTCATCACAGTGCCAGAAACACATATGCCCCCAGTGGCTCACAAAGTGCCGGTTCGTGAGTCAATCAGAGCTCGCGTATCGGCAGCCAATCAGGAGCTGCAGCTCTGATTGGCTCACGAACCGGCACTTCGTTTGACAGACACGCCGCCGCCCACCGCCAAAAGGGACACAGGAGAGGCGCGCGCTGTGCCCTCCGGCTCCTTACCAGACTCAGTCTCTGAGTCTGCAGCAATCAGTGGCGGCGCCCCCGCAGCTCTGCGCTTCCAAGCCTCCACAGTGGCTGCGGGGACTGTAGGTACGCCACTGGCTGCAAGATGTGGACTGCTCCTAAAAACTGCATACTGTATAACAACACCTGGCATGGTGCACATAATCACAGAAGTCACCAGTATTACATATGAATCTGCAAATGTACCACGGTTGTAAACCTGATGCCATGGAGGATGAAATGGGTGCAATGTAATATTTTGTATGTCTAGCAACTAGCAGTGATCAAGCAGAATATGGATAGATAGATATATAAATACAGTATCTAATTAGCAAAGATAAGAAGAAAGGTTTTTCTGTAACCTGTGTTTGTAATTTGAAGAGAAAATGTCAATTGGTTTACATGGACTCAGTGACTGAGAAAACAGTGCCGCTCAATTGAATAAATATGAAAGGTCATTTGACTATTAAACATGTGTGTTATTTAGTAGAGGAAGTACATTAGAAAAAACATCTACAGGTATATATGAGTTACTGGAGTTAACCAGTCTAATTAATTACTGTAGAAATGTCCTGAAAGGAGTTCTTGTCTGTGGTAAGGGCACTTGATAAACATGGACTACCCTTTTGCAGAAATGATGAACCGGTGGATCAAACCTAGTGGAAATTATGATAATTTTCTTTACATTTTTGGAGCACCTTAAATTAGCCGTGGAAGCCACCGCAACATATTCTAGTGGCTCACAGTAGGCTGATTCTATTAACAGCCTATGGAGGTGCAAGCAAAATTAGCTTACCATAACTGGTCCATATGTGTCCAATGCGAGCTGCACATGGCAGCTTGACTGTAATTGAATCTACCCTTTTAAGTTAAAGAAGTTATCTCAGATGTCTATCCTTTTTTTGGTTGACAACATTCTATGATATACTGTAAGTACCCAGGTAAAGGGAAGACGCCATACTGTACCTCTGCTTTTGCCATCTGTGAACAATTTATATAGGGGACAGCTGATTAAGTAAAACAGTCAAAGCAGTAAAATTCATTGAATTGAAAGGTGCCACAAAATACTGCACATAGTCAGATCAAGGGTGGGCAAGAGCCCTGTCCCCCCTCTCACAGAGATGCATGGATCATCTATAACAGGCACTAGCTGTTTGTTGCTGTTTGTTGCTGCATAAGTCAAATACCAAACTCACACTGAGATGAAGTACACAGGCTCACAGGGGAATCCCATACCACCAGACACGTAGCTCCACCCTTAATATAATCATACATGCATACTGTACTTCCTCAATCTGCACACCACTCTACCTAGCACACGCTTAGACTGCTGACACACGTGGATAGGCGAGGTGAGGTGCAGAGCATGTGAGGAGGTTTTTAAAGCTTAAAGTTGACAGATAACAGCAGCCTCAGCTCTAAGCAGACGTGCGTGATGGTGATAACTATATAAAATTATTAATTAATTGAATAGATTTTAGATAATTTCCTGGGTTTATTGTCAAATTATGTTTACCATCTCTCAAACTAAACAACTGCTGATTGAGAGTAGCTATGAACAAATGGCAAAATTAGTTACCAATATCAGCCCTATTATACACAAGGAACAGACGCCAACATTAGTTACCAATATCAGCCCTATTTTTATACACATCAATTAAGGAAAGCCAGTCCTCGTAGTCATTAAGTATCACTGTCGTTGCTTATTTTTAATTTTCATTTGTTCGTAGCTCCTTATTAATATCAGAAATCTCTAAATGATAGTGAGAAAAGGTGTTAAAGTATGTTAATTTGGAAAGCATGTGCAAGAGATTATCCTAAATAACTGTCCAGGGCTACTCTGGGTAGTAAGTACCAAGCAGCTGGAGTAAGCCACTTTGAAAAAGAAACCATAATATGGAGCTCCCTTTAGTAATGAATTTGCAACACAGGATGGATAGGACCTCTTCAAGTACGGTTCCAAGTGATGGAAGTAAAAATAAAAACGTCAATAAACAGTCAAACCAGATGACAACTTTATTGTTTCAAAGGCTTGTGCCCATCTTTGGAAACTATCTACTATTGAACTGGACAAATTTGAATTTAAATTCCTAATCCACAGACTAAGGGAGGATTTCAGTTAACCCCCCAAAATCTACCGGGTGCAAAAAAATAGCTCCAGCCTTCCACAAACCAGCAAAACAGACCAAGTACATATGGGTTACTGATACAAGTGCATATCTAAAGAGGACCCTACTCATGAGATCTAAGACTCTCCTAGAGGAAGAAGGCAATTGCGAGAGGTTTTATAAAAACACTTGTAAACAGGCGTGTGTATTGGGGTCTGGGACTCCAGGTCAACAACAAAAAAGTCGACACCTTAGGTTGACGCCAAATGGTCGACACACCTTAGGTCGACGTGGACAAAAGGTCGACAGGAACAAGGTCGACATGGAAAAGGGTCGACATGAGTTTTTTATGTGTTTTTTTGTGTCGTTTTCTTTGTAGAGTGACCGGGAACCCCAATCAGTGCACCACTTTGCTCGCCATGCTTCGGGCATGGTGCCTTCGCTCCGCTCGGCACAGATTACCGTTCCAATCGTAGTCCACGTGGATCGTTAAGTATGAAAAAGTTCCAAAAAAAGAAAAAAATTGTGAAAAACTCATGTAGACCTTTTTCCATGTCGACCTTGTTCCTGTCGACCTTTTGTCCACGTCGACCTTTTGTCCATGTCGACCTAAGGTGTGTCGACCAATTGGCGTCGACCTAAGGTGTGTCAACCTTTTTTTTTGTCGACCTGGAGTCCGGATACCGTGTATTGTATGTGTGTGTGTATGTGTGTGTATGATAAATTGACATTTGTTGTCCAGGCACACTTTTAAGATGGGGTGTGGTATGTTAGACTTAGGTCGACAGTAAGTAGGTCAACATGGTTTCTAGGAGGTCGACAGGGACTCTAGGTCGGCATGTACTAGGTCAACATGAGTTTTTTTACTTTGTTTGGTGTGGTTTTTTCCGTACAGTGACCGGGAACCCCAATTAGTGCACTGTGTTCACTCACCATGCTTTGGGCAAGGTGCCTCGCTGCGCTCGGCACAGGTTACTGTTCCTAATTGAAGTCCACGTGGATCATAAAGTATTAAAAAGTTCAAAAAAACTATAAAAATTTTGAAAAACTCATGTCAACCTTTTGTCATGTCGACCTAGAACATGTCAACCTAGAGTCCCTGTCGGCCTACAAACCATGTGTTGACCTACTTACTGTCGACCTAACAACCGGATCCCTTTAAGATGCACTAAATGCTAGAGAACATGCTCCAATCACTGTAGCAAGCAAGAGAAGGTATTACACACAATGTGTGTCATGACTACAATGCAAATTTCTAAAAGGCATCCAACTGTAGATGTGCATGGGGACATAAAGTCCTGCCTACTATAATTAACTAACACTACTTAATTAATTAGAACTTTGAACTGTTCCCCTCAAATACTGACATTATGTGCATCATTTAAGTCTTAAATAAACTGTGACGACAAGTGGGACCCATGGGACAGTATGCATAGATGGGTTACAAGCCTGTGTACATGTTTATTTGTTTGTGAATAATGTGGTAATTGTGTACCTGGAACCTCAACATAATAAACGTGTCAATTTTACACCAAAATCCTGGGTCCATCTCGGGAGTTGGAACACGTTCCAATCTGGGTCAGACCCAGGATTTACCTAGTTTCCACAGCAGTGTCGATCAGGGATATTCCTGGGTCGGCACCGTTCACACTGCACAGTGTGTACTAGCAGACAAAAAAACTGAGCGCAAGGCCTATGGTCATAAAAGGTTACTGGATGTTCGAGTGGAATGGAGAATGGGCAGACTTATTCAGTCCCACAGACAGGCAACAGTGCACCAAATTTCAGAAAATCTGAATCAGGTACCAATTCAGAAGGTCGCTCAACGAATAGTATATTGCACATTACAGAGTATGGGCTACAGAAGCAAAAAGGCCTGTCTGTATGCCATTGCTATCTGCTGCTAAGAGGGTGAAACATTATGAATGATTGGAAACAGGTCATGTGGTTTGACAAATCTCGTTTTAATTATATGGTATTGATGATAGGGTGTGGATTTTGAGACAACAGCTCAAAAGCATAAAGTATTTGTGTGTAGTTATGACTCTTCAGGCTGACGGAAGCAACGTCATAGATATGGTTCATTGTATTTGGGCTAATATTCCCCATGAAACAAAGCAACAGTTAGCAGAATCCATAACTAGAAGAAATCAAGCATTATTACTTGATAAATTTACATAATGTGTTATTCCCCTGGGACGGTCCCGTTCTCCCCCTCAGCGGCCGTACTCGCCCCTCTACCGGGTCCGCTGCCACGATCATAGCTCAGTTACGACCAGGCAGTACAGAAACTCCATGTGCCCTGAAGTAAGATGGCTGCGGGAGGGCTGCTGAGCAGGCAGCTCCCTCAAAGGCACTTGATCAGACAATGTAATATATACTTTAAAATATACAATACCAACAGCTAAGGGTAAGGCATTGTACAGGGCAAATACACATAAAAAACATCACAGATATACCATACCCTCCAACATTTTACACATAAAAATCGGTACAAATTAGAAAAGGGGGCATGGCCACAGGTAAAGGGGACATGGCCAGCCCCTTTTCCTATGCTTTCAATGGAAGTTTAGAGAGCCAAAAATTGGTACAGACCATAAAAAAAAGGTACAGTTGGAGGGCATGGATATACTGGATCATATATCATAGTGCATAAAAGATAGTCACAGCAGTACAGATATATGGAGTATTACATCTATAATAGCAAAATGTAATATCACCACAACATATCTAAATGTACACACAATATTATAGATGTGATACTCAATATATCTGTACTGCTGTGACCATATGTTTTAAGATGTATATTTGTATATGTTTTTTATGCACTATGTTATATGGATCCAGTATATCTGTGCAATGCCTTACCCTTGCTGTGCACCTCAGCATGTCGGTGCGGATGCCCTGAGTGGTGCACATTGGTGGAACGCTGACTGGAACCTCTGGAACGCAAACACTGCGGTTACCAGGACAACGGTCATGACATCCTCCGGAAGTGCGTCACTTCAGGCGGTTTCCGGCCGTCGGCTCCCGGAGAGCGGCGGACAGAGCAGAGTGGTGTAGAGGGGATTAAAATAAGATTTTACTCACCGATAAATCTATTTCTCGTAGTCCGTAGTGGATGCTGGGACTCCGTAAGGACCATGGGGAATAGCGGCTCCGCAGGAGACAGGGCACAAGAATAAAAGCTTTAGGATCAGGTGGTGTGCACTGGCTCCTCCCCCTATGACCCTCCTCCAAGCCTCAGTTAGGATACTGTGCCCGGACGAGCGTACATAATAAGGAAGGATATTGAATCCCGGGTAAGACTCATACCAGCCACACCAATCACACCGTACAACTCGTGATCTGAACCCAGTTAACAGTATGATAAACGAAAGGAGCCTCTGAAAAGATGGCTCACAACAATAATAACCCGAATTTTTGTAACAATAACTATATACAAGTATTGCAGACAATCCGCACTTGGGATGGGCGCCCAGCATCCACTACGGACTACGAGAAATAGATTTATCGGTGAGTAAAATCTTATTTTCTCTGACGTCCTAGTGGATGCTGGGACTCCGTAAGGACCATGGGGATTATACCAAAGCTCCCAAACGGGCGGGAGAGTGCGGATGACTCTGCAGCACCGAATGAGAGAACTCCAGGTCCTCCTCAGCCAGGGTATCAAATTTGTAGAATTTAGCAAACGTGTTTGCCCCTGACCAAGTAGCTGCTCGGCAAAGTTGTAAAGCCGAGACCCCTCGGGGCAGCCGCCCAAGATGAGCCCACTTTCCTTGTGGAATGGGCTTTTACAGATTTTGGCTGTGGCAGGCCTGCCACAGAATGTGCAAGCTGAATTGTACTACAAATCCAACGAGCAATCGTCTGCTTAGAAGCAGGAGCACCCAGCTTGTTGGGTGCATACAGGATAAACAGCGAGTCAGATTTTCTGACTCCAGCCGTCCTGGAAACATATATTTTCAGGGCCCTGACAACGTCAAGCAACTTGGAGTCCTCCAAGTCCCTAGTAGCCGCAGGTACCACAATAGGTTGGTTCATGTGAAATGCAGAAACCACCATAGGGAGAAATTGAGGACGAGTCCTCAATTCTGCCCTGTCAGAATGAAAAATTAAGTAAGGGCTTTTATATGATAAAGCCAGGGCTAACAGCATCGACACCTTCCATGTGAGATATTTTAAGTCCACAGTGGTGAGTGGTTCAAACCAATGTGACTTTAGGAAACTCAAAACAACATTGAGAACCCAAGGTGCCACTGGAGGCACAAAAGGAGGCTGTATATGCAGTACCCCTTTTACAAATGTCTGAACTTCAGGCACGGAAGCCAGTTCTTTCTGGAAGAAAATCGACAGGGCCGAAATTTGAACCTTAATGGACCCTAATTTTAGGCCCATAGACAGTCCTGTTTGCAGGAAATGGAGGAAACGACCCAGTTGAAATTCCTCTGTAGGGGCCTTCTTGGACTCACACCACGCAACATATTTTCGCCAAATGCGGTGATAATGTTTTGCGGTTACATCCTTCCTGGCTTTGATCAGGGTAGGGATGACTTCATCTGGAATGCCTTTTTCCTTCAGGATCCGGCGTTCAACCGCCATGCTGTCAAACGCAGCCGCGGTAAGTCTTGGAACAGACAAGGTCCCTGCTGGAGCAGGTCCTTTCTTAGAGGTAGAGGCCACGGGTCCTCCGTGAGCATCTCTTGAAGTTCCGGGTACCAAGTCCTTCTTGGCCAATCCGGAACCACGAGTATAGTTCTTACTCCTCTCCTTCTTATGATTCTCAGTACTTTTGGTATGAGAGGCAGAGGAGGGAACACATACACTGACTGGTACACCCACGGTGTTACCCGAGCGTCCACCGCTATTGCCTGAGGGTCCCTTGACCTGGCGCAATACCTGTCTAGTTTTTTGTTTAGACGGGACGCCATCATGAACACTGCTGACAGTGCTATCACATGATTTTCCGCCCAGCGAAGAATCCTTGCAGCTTCTGCCATTGCCCTCCTGCTTCTCGTGCCGCCCTGTCTGTTTACGTGGGCGACTGACGTGATGTTGTCCGATTGGATCAATACCGCCTGACCCTGAAGCAGGGGTTTCGCTTGACTTAGGGCATTGTAAATGGCCCTTAGTTCCAGAATGTTTATATGAAGAGATGTTTCCATGCTTGACCACAAGCCCTGGAAATTTCTTCCCTGTGTGACTGCTCCCCAGCCTCTCAGGCTGGCATCCGTGGTCACCAGGATCCAATCCTGAATGCCAAATCTGCGGCCCTCTAGTAGATGAGCACTCTGCAGCCACCACAGAAGAGACACCCTTGTCCTTGGCGACAGGGTTATCCGCTGATGCATCTGAAGATGCGATCCGGACCATTTGTCCAGTAGATCCCACTGAAACGTTCTTGCATGGAATCTTCCGAATGTAATCGCTTCGTAAGAAGCCACCATTTTTCCCAGGACCCTCGTGCACTGATGCACTGACACCTGGCCTGGTTTTAGGAGGTTCCTGACTAGCTCGGATAACTCCCTGGCCTTCTCCTCCGGGAGAAACACCTTCTTCTGGACTGTGTCCAGAATCATTCCTAGGAACAGTAGACGTGTCGTTGGAATCAGCTGCGATTTTGGAATATTTAGGATCCACCCGTGCTGACGTAACACTACCTGAGATAGTGCTACTCCGACTTCTAACTGTTTCCTGGACCTTGCCCTTATCAGGAGATCGTCCAAGTAAGGGATAATTAAGATGCCTTTTCTTAGAAGAAGAATCATCATTTCGGCCATTACCTTGGTAAAGACCCGAGGTGCCGTGGACAACCCAAACGGCAGCGTCTGAAACTGATAATGACAGTTTTGTACTACAAACCTGAGGTACCCTTGGTGAGAAGGGTAGATTGGGACGTGGAGATAAGCATCTTTGATGTCCAGAGACACCATATAGTCCCCTTCTTCCAGGTTCGCTATCACTGCTCTGAGTGACTCCATCTTGAATTTGAACCTTTTTATGTAAGTGTTCAAGGATTTCAGATTTAAAATTGGTCTCACCGAGCCGTCCGGCTTCGGTACCACAAACAGCGTGGAATAATACCCCTTTCCTTGTTGTAGGAGGGGTACCTTGATTATCACCTGCTGGGAATACAGCTTGTGAATGGCTTCCAAAACTGCCTCCCTGTCGGAGGGAGACTTTGGTAGAGCAGACTTCAGGAACCGGCGAGGGGGAAACGCCTCGAATTCCAGTTTGTACCCCTGCGATACTACCTGTAGAATCCAGGGGTCCACTTGCGAGTGAGCCCACTGCGCGTTGAAATTCTTGAGACGGGCCCCCACCGTCTCTGAGTCTGCTTGTAAAGCCCCAGCGTCATGCTGAAGACTTGGCAGAAGCAGGGGAGGGCTTCTGCTCCTGGGAAGCGGCTGCATGGTGCAGTCTTTTTCCTCTTCCTCTGCCCCGGGGCAGAAATGAGTGGCCTTTTGCTCGCTTGTACTTATGGGAACGAAAGGACTGAGTTTGAAAAGACGGTGTCTTTTTCTGCTGATGTGAGGTGACCTGGGGTAAAAAGGTGGACTTTCCAGCCGTTGCCGTGGCCACCAGGTCCGATAGACCAGCCCCAAATAACTCCTCCCCTTTATACGGCAATACTTCCATATGTCGTTTGGAATCCGCATCCCCTGACCACTGTCGCGTCCATAATGCTCTTCTGGCAGAAATGGACATAGCACTTACTCTTGATGCCAGGGTGCAAATATCCCTCTGTGCATCACGCATATATAGTAATGCATCCTTCAAATGCTCTATAGTTAACAATATATTGTCCCTGTCCAGGGTATCAATATTTTCAGTCAGGGAATCCGACCACGCGACTCCAGCACTGCACATCCAGGCTGAAGCGATAGCTGGTCGCAGTATAACACCAGTATGTGTGTATATACTTTTTAGGATATTTTCCAGCCTTCTATCAGCTGGTTCTTTGAGGGTGGCCGTATCAGGAGACGGTAACGCTACTTGTTTAGATAAACGTGTGAGCGCTTGATCTACCCTAGGGGGTGTTTCCCAACGCGCCCTAACCTCTGGCGGGAAAGGGTATAGTGCCAATAATTTATTAGAAATTAGCAGTTTTTTGTCGGGGGAAACCCACGCTTTATCACACACCTCATTTAATTCATCTGACTCAGGAAAAACTATTGGTAGTTTTTTCACACCCCACATAATACCCTTCTTTGTGGTACTTGTAGTGTCAGAAATGTTCAATGCCTCCTTCATTGCCGTGATCATGTAACGTGTGGCCCTACTGGACATTACGTTTGTCTCCTCACCGTCGACACTAGACTCAGTATCTGTGTCTGGGTCTGTGTCGACCCACTGAGGTAACGGGCGTTTTAGGGCCCCTGACGGTGCCTGAGACGCCTGGACAGGCACTAATTGATTTGCCGGCTGTCTCATGTCGTCAACAGTTTTTTGCAAAGTGCTGACATTGTCACGTAATTCTTTAAATACGATCATCCAGTCAGGTGTCGACTCCCTAGGGGGTGACATCACTAACCCAGGCAATTTCATTTTCCTCCTCATACATGTCGACACACACGTACCGACACACAGCACACACACCGGGAATGCTCTGATAGAGGACAGGACCCCACCAGCCCTTTGGAGAGACAGAGGGAGAGTTTGCCAGCACACACCAAGCGCTATATATATATATATACAGGGATAACCTTATATAAGTGTTACTCCCTTTTATAGCTGCTGTTTTTATTATTAGCTGCCAATAGTGCCCCCCTTCTCTTTTTTACCCTGATTCTGTAGCAGGTCTGCAGGGGAGAGTCAGGGAGCCGTCCTTCCAGCGAAGCTGTGAGGGAAAATGGCGCTTGTGTGCTGAGGAGATAAGGACGTCGTGAAGGGGCGGAGCCTATCTCCCGCTCT
Source organism: Pseudophryne corroboree (assembly GCF_028390025.1). Classification (NCBI taxonomy): domain Eukaryota; kingdom Metazoa; phylum Chordata; class Amphibia; order Anura; family Myobatrachidae; genus Pseudophryne; species Pseudophryne corroboree. The sequence goes on along the minus strand of NC_086449.1, from coordinate 439,680,001 downwards.
TTTCTGGAAAAATGGCAGGGGTTAAATACATCCATATAGCCCAGGAGCTATATGTGATGTATTTCTTTTTGCCAACCTAAGGTATATCTGTTATATTGCGTCTCAGGGCGCTCCCCCCCCAGCGCCCTGCACCCTCAGTGACCGGAGTGTGAAGTGTGCTGAGAGCAATGGCGCACAGCTGCAGTGCTGTGCGCTACCTTAGTTGAAGACAGGACCGTCTTCTGCCGCCGATTTCACCGGACCTCTTCGCTCTTTTGGCTCTGTAAGGGGGCCGGCGGCGCGGCTCCGGGACCCATCCAGACTGAACCTGTGATCGTCCCTCTGGAGCTAATGTCCAGTAGCCTAAGAAGCCCAATCCACTCTGCACGCAGGTGAGTTCGCTTCTTCTCCCCTTAGTCCCACGATGCAGTGAGCCTGTTGCCAGCAGGACTCACTGAAAATAAAAAACCTAAAATAAACTTTTATTCTAAGCAGCTCAGGAGAGCCACCTAGCCTGCACCCTTCTCGTTCGGGCACAAAAATCTAACTGAGGCTTGGAGGAGGGTCATAGGGGGAGAAGCCAGTGCACACCACCTGATCCTAAAGCTTTTATTCTTGTGCCCTGTCTCCTGCGGAGCCGCTATTCCCCATGGTCCTTACGGAGTCCCAGCATCCACTAGGACGTCAGAGAAAAGCAGGTAAGTTTGTATGTGTGTGTGTCACCCTTTGTCTGTATGGTCCTGAGGACGGGGTACTGACTCCAAAAGTACTTGGCCAATACAGGTGGTTTTGCATAATCGTTGTCTCTGAGTCCCTTTATTATGGTATCCGTACGCTGGGTTCCAGGTGAGTTGAGTAAATATTTACTTCTATAAGATTAGGTTTTATTCATATTGTTAGAATCATTTACACAACAAATTTTATGTAGCACAGTTGTGTCTGCTGTTACATGTCGCACATGAATAGGCTTTTAACACCAACATTCTTGCTCCATTACTTGAGTCTTAGCTCAATATTACACATTATTTGCTTGGAGTAGAAATTCGCTAAATCTGAAGTTAGAACGTCAGTTTACAATGCTTACTAATCCCTTTAGACTGCTTCTAAGTGTCCACTTTCTTTTTTTTTATCCCACATTACTGTAAGTTTGGCCAACATTTATATACATAACTCTGAAAAGTAATAAGAATATGTTTAATTTAAACAATTTTAAACACTTTGGTTGAGGTGTATGGCATTTTATTTTATAGATCTAGACTGTTGAACTCTAGGGGAAAAATACTGGTATACAGTATTCCATCTTTGAGACAGTTAGTGAATATAAATTTGTTATGCCCTCCTAAGAGTTAATTTTAACAACAATACGCTTAGGGGGCAATTCAGACCTGATCGCTCCTCTGCGAATTTGCAGAGGTTTGTGATCGGATCGTCGCCGCCTAGACAGAGTGAAAAACCGCCCTGTGCAAGTTTGCGTACACCTTGCAAAAATCTCTGTGACCGCCCGTCAGCTGCAAATCCATTCGCAACTCACTCACCATCGAATGATTTTTCCAGTCTGTGCAGTGTGTGCGTAGCCCAGGACCCACTCCTACAGTGCGATAGAATCAGGCAGTTCGGGGCTAGAGCTGACGTCACACACCCTCCCTGAAAATGCTTGGGCACACCTGCATTTTTCCTGCCACTCCCAGAACATGGCCAGTTACCACCCCCCAAACGCCGGCTTCCTGTCAATCAACTTGCGTACAACTAACGAACAAAAAAGTTGCTGGATTTTTTTTGCAGTTTGGCCTCGCGCAAGCGCACTATGATCCGTATGCATGCACAATCGATCGATATTTGGCCGCCTTGCTAATTCACACAACAGCGATAAGGTCTGAATCAGGCCCTATGTTTTAACTGCTGCATCATACAATCTGCCACATATCTGCTGGCATTTTCTGCTACCAATAATGCATACTAAACCCACGATCGCAGCTAATGTTATCGCACATTATCTACCAAAAAATCCACTTATCGCAGCCTGCACACTCCCTTTTATCACACCTATCCTATTCCAAAATGGTGATAACGGTATTTGTGCGATAATTCTAGCAGGCAAAATAGAAGTATAGAAGAAAATGGGAAAATCTGCATGTACCCCCAAAAAGCCAAACTAATATAGGAAAACATTATAGAAACAGTGGTGAATTTCCCACTAGGCATGTGAGGCACGTGCCTAGGGTGCGGCACTTGCTGGGAGGCGACACATAAGGCTCATGAGACCAGGTGATTCTTTTTTTGTCTTTACGACTTATTTTTTTTTACCCCAATTTCCATCACTTAGATTTTTTACCCTAAAAATGACATGTCATTTATTGGCCAATTCAAAATTATTAAAAACTCCTATGTGCCTAATTAGTCATTCAGGGGGGTGTCCCAGGGGTTCTGAACCAAATACCAAAATTTTTAGATTAAAATAGGAAACTTTGCACTACTTATTCCCTGCCCAGAGATGGAGAAGAGAAATCCGCAATAAACCCTTTGACTTATCGCTGGTAACTTTTTGCCGTTAATAGGATACTAATATTTATATATTCAGGGGAATACAAGCTATATAGCTGGAAATCTAGTTTCAGAATAACTGCACACTGACAAAAAAAAGAATGAGCAAGTACATCAATTAAGTACTTACGTTACAGGCTTCTCAAGCCGACTTCCTTGAGATCCAACTATTTCACCCAAAGTGCAAAACATCTGACCAAGAAAATCCTATGGGGAATAAACAAAACCATTATCACTAGAGGCATAAAACCTTTGGTCTTTTCTCATCAGCTAACCACATGTTTTAAACAGAGCGGGATACAACTGTATTAGCCTTATGCCACTCTTTCATCCACATGTCCTATTTTCTTTTCAGTCAGTTCACCTCAAGAAGGAGTATAACATTCATCCACAGACTACAGATCTGTCCTTATACATCTAGCCTCAGCATGCCACACAGCGTGAAATGCCTGGCGCAAGTGAGCCACCAGGTCACGTGCAATTCTGCTAGCGTCGTGTTTTTTTTTTGTCAAATATGTATTTTAGTTACAACGCAGTGTGATTTGGCTGCACCGGGAGACTGTGCTAATTAATTTGATATGTGACACTTGTATCTGACGGAGTCTGTATACGGAGCAGAACAGAACTCGCATTGAAAAGAAGCTGCGCTGCTACATTGTAGCAATCCGTATACAGAGTCAGAGACTCGGGCGCACACAGACATACAAGTGTCATATCAAATTAATTAGCGCAGTCTCCTGGTGCATCTTCGCTGCATCACGTTGCAACTAAAATGCAATTTCAGTACAAAAAGGTATAGTGTCACTATTCCATGATTTTAGCATATGGCAAAGTCTATTAGCTTAGAATGGTAGTATACAGTAATTTGCTTTTATAGTAACAGAATTCAGAAAAGTAATGAATAAGCTGTTTGGAAAATGACAAGGTAAGCCTGTGTTACAAAGTAACCATAATAGGCTGTGATGACCATCATCTAACAAGCAGCATGTGGAACAAACATTAAATACACAACAATGTATAGAAAAGGTCAGGCACAAATGGCAAGCGTACGAAGGCTGGCTTAGCTGACTGACAGTTTGCACTTACAAAATAAGAGGGCAAAGAAAGTAATCTTAAATGCAAATAAATGTACATATACAAGAAAGTGCATAGACCTCAGTGCGCTGCCAATAGCAGCTGTCAGGGGGCTTGTCAGTCCCCCATCCTAACTGGAGAAAAAATTAAATATATGTGAAGACAGTACTAAATGGTAAACATTAATGTGTACTGAATGAATTATTGGTTGCTTAGAAAAAGAAGAAAACACATTTATTAAATGCTAAAATACAGCTTTGTCTTCACATATACATTATATGAGCTTAAGTGCAAAGCAGTTCCATTGGAGACAAACTGTTGGAACAGGTTTCTGTACTACTAGCTACTGGACATGGGAGTGTACAGAGACTTAGGGTGGAATTCAATCAAATGCGGTAATTTACTGTGTGCTAATTTATCACCCAAGGCTATTCAATTAGCCCCAAAGTGATCCTGCCAGCAGCACTTATTGGGGGAGTTTTTACGTGAAAACTTTTCACCAATAATTAGGAGTTTAACAGGTACAGTGACCATGTCAACCCACAAATCCTTGAACTTTTCACGGATTCAGTGTGTTGACGGCCATTAACACGTTAAGTTAATGGATGTTAAAATAAGATTTGTGTGAAAAAGGGTCTGGAATTGAACAGGCTCAGACGATAAAGCCAGAGGCTACCACTTTTTTTCACTCCCGTTAACATAACGGGGCTAACTGACTTTGGCCCTTACAGTAGTTGCAATAAAATAGAAGTGCAGATGGCAATAGGTGAATGATTCAATCACATTCTAGAATCCACAGATGGAATCTATTAATTAGATGTATTCATAGAATAGACAGGGATACAGTATATTTATATCACAAACCTACTGAATCACTTAAGGCCTAGCAGATAGATGACAGTTTAATAATCAACATACGTTCTTATGGTCGTAATGCCATTATTAAAAAAAAAATCACAATGTGTGCAGCCTTCAGGGTCACACAATCATTCCTCTAGTTTTCTGTATCACTGGGTGCAATGCTATGTCACTCCTTTAAAGTGTAGAAGTATTTTGGCAAAATAATTGTTGAATGCTACTATAGTGGAGTGCCAGTAGAGAATACCATATCTGGGTCATGTCAGGAATACAAACCTCTTCCTTTATTTACTGCCTGTCTAGTCTTACTTTGCGGGACATAGACCCAATAACACAAATAGTCATATAGAGTGACGGGCTTGCATAACATTTGCATATATATATGGGACTGGATGCCCACCCCTTTCTGACTTCCTATCCGTGGACAGATAAGCCATGTTTTTATCTTACTTTCTGTACGTTTGATACCTGCATTCATGGATGAATTTTAATCCAATACCCATACCTGTGGACAGATAAGCCTATTATATTCTTTTATATTGTACGATTAATACCTGCACTTTCTATTTTTGAATCAGCTGCTATATATGTCCTTTTATTTTGTGTACTGTTTTATTTATATATGTGACCTGCATGTTCTGGCAGGAGTGTGTTCATTAAACTATTGTTTTTAACTAAACATAGTTTCTCCTTTTAAAATTGGAACCTGCACAGTTCCTATAAATTGTTTATTCTGAAAAACATCTGTGGAAATTTGAAAACAGTACACACTATGTTTATTTTATCTCTCCTTTACATGTGCTGTCTATAAGAGTCATCTACCAGAAATACCCGCAGCTAAGTTTATTATAATTTATCTGTTTTATTATCACAAATCTTTTTCACGAGGAGTGAGTCACCAACACTACCAGGCGCTTTTTTATACTTCATTTTTTAATGTTTATCTTTATATTGTTTTAAAGCTGCCACTTACGTATATGTGAGGAGTGTTAGGTGTGACCATTTAGTCATTATATCCCTTTGCCTTTAGGGGTCTTACTGAATACACCTAGGCGCTATTCTCTATTTTTTTCATATATATATATATATATATATATATAAACTTGCTGACTGTTCTTAATGCCACGAAACACTCCATTAAGACCCCAGACTTCCCATTTCACGGTACATGTGGGAGACTGTACTTCTCTCACACTATACTATGCCACCATTAACAGGACAAACATGTCACTGTTTGCATTATGATTCACCTCAAAATACAGCACTGAATAATATATTACACAGAGCTTTATATATAAAAATATTAATATCATATTAGTTTTATCAATGCTCAATCATCTTTTTAAGTGTAGTTGTGGGATGAGAGATTTAAGGAAGACCTTAACAATACTGCAGATTAGTTTACTAGAGCATGTTCAAAATATAAAAAGTAATGTTGATACTCATATGGCCTACCTCCAAACATTTATGTAACTGAAGTTCCGGATAAGACAGGCAGGGGGACATACACTAACTTGGTGGTATGGTCATGTAAATGAGGGTGTGGCTAATTCCTCTCTACCCCTTCCATTGCTCAGTGATTCATGTAGAACCCATAAACAGGACATTCCCCATCTGTCTTGGAGTCAGGCCAAAAGTCCTGAGTGCCAGTCACCACACATTGGTACTGCCCTATCTAGACAGTTCGTTACAACCAAGCTGATTCATTCTGAAGTGCAACACAGGGCTAAAATTAAACTGTTATTTTTGACACATTTCCAATAAGAATAATAATTCTAAAAGCATATTTCCATTTTCTAGTCAATTGAATCCATATCTACATTTATTATCTTAGTCAATCAGTCACCAAATATCAAAAATATTCTTCTAGTTTCTGCCCTATGATTAGCTTAATCACAGAGTCCTAATAAGGAACTGATTTCACACCCAACTTAAAATATACAAAAATCATGCAGATAACTGTGGGGAAATAAAACACCAGTTTGCTAATACCATGTAACATTACGGTGTAACTTACAAGCAAGAGATAGCAAGCAACATACAGTATAGCTGGCGGTTAATAACAAGTATGTATTTGAAAGATTTTTCAATTTTACTACTTATTTCTAATCATCTCAACGTATATACCAGGGTATCCCAAAATGAGGGGACACATTTTATTTCTGCCCATCTTTAAAGTTAATTGTATTTCAAAGTCTGACTTTGGGAGCTAATGTTGGTCTCCTTTCCAGGACATTGATCGTTAACGTTATGACTGAGCAACGAAGCCCTCATCCACATGCTGCCTAGTCCATGCGAGACACATACCCACGTGAGACTGACTGTGCAAGCTTCGAGCAGAGAAGCTCTCACCCACATGCTGCCTAGTCCATGCGTAGACAGACACATACCCACGTGAGACGGACTGTGCAAGCTTCGAGCAGAGAAGCTCTCACCCACATGCTGCCTAGTCCATGCGTAGACAGACACATATCCACGTGAGACTGACTGTGCAAGCTTCGAGCAGAGAAGCTCTCACCCACATGCTGCCTAGTCCATGCGTAGACAGACACATACCCACGTGAGATGGACTGTGCAAGCTTCGAGCAGAGAAGCTCTCACCCACATGCTGCCTAGTCCATGCGTAGACAGACACATATCCACGTGAGACTGACTGTGCAAGCTTCGAGCAGAGAAGCTCTCACCCACATGCTGCCTAGTCCATGCGTAGACAGACACATACCCACGTGAGACGGACTGTGCAAGCTTCGACCAGCAAAGAAGCCCTCACCCACATGCTGCCTAGTCCATGCGTAGACAGACACATACCCACGTGAGACTGACTGTGCAAGCTTCGACCAGCAGAGAAGCTCTCACCCACATGCTGACTGATCTAGTCATGGACAGACACACACACAAACACACTGCATATGCACCACTTTCTCTCTCTCCCTCCTTTTTAATCCTTGTCGGCTGTCTTGCCAGTGAATTGCCATGCCAAGCTCGGTGGTGCCCATCTAAGGGATGTGATATTCAAACCTTGAACAGAGCTATGAACTCCTGTACCTTGGTTATGTATTACACATAGTCCTTAATAAATGTGCTTGCTCCAGTTCTAGACACTGTACTTAAGTTTAAAATGTGTCACATCATTATGGGACATCCTGTAAATATTTAGCTGATCCACTTTGTAGATTCAGAATTACAGGGATGGTATTTTTATACCAACCAGTGTCTCAATTTCTACATTATTGTTACAAGCGGTCATACAAAAAAAAAAAAAAATTGGCCAGTTGTATTCAAGATACTGCTGATATTTTCAAACATCTTTCAGATATTGACTTTGGCTAATTTTATTATTGGAATTTATTTATATGGCACCACCAAGTGTCCGTAGTACTGTGCTAGGATAAAATTCCAATGAAACACCAGCAAATCATTATAAAAAAAAATAAGTGCAAATACACTACAACTACAATTAAACCGTGAAATAATGACAACAAAGTGGACATTAAAACCGTATCACTCAGTTTGTGCTTTGGGGCTGGAGCTGGCAGAAAGAATCAGACAGTGAGTGGGAACACACTGGATACAAGGGCAGATACTTCTGCCCTTGACTCTGTTGCTCCGCCAACCACTATTCACCCTCGCAGATCAACACCTCAAGCCTGGCACACCAAATGCACCAGATATCTACAAAAATGCTCACGTACTGCCGAGCGACAGTGGAGGAAATCACACTCTAAAGCAGACTCCTCCATTTCAAATTCATGCTCTCATCCTTCAGTACTGCCCTTTCCCTTGCTAAACAATCATACTTCAAAATCCTCATTTCTACCCAGTCTTCCAACCCCCGGCACCTCTTTGCCACTGTTAACTCCCTCCTCTGCCCACCACCACCTCCTCTCCCTTCCTCATTGTCTGCTCTTGACTTTGCCACTTATTTCACATCCAAGATTGACTCCATACGTCAGGATATCACATCCCACCAGACCAGCAACCAGCCACCACCCATCCCTTGCCACCCCTCCCCTTCCCTCTTACCAACTCTGACATCTTTCTCCCATGTATCTGGCGAGGAAGTCATGGCCCTCATCCGTTCCTCCCTACCCCCACAACCTCCACGCTCGACCCTATCCCCTCCCACCTCCTCCGCTACCTCTCTCCTTCTGCCTGTTCCCATCTTGCCCACCTTCTCAATCTCTCCCTTTCATCAGGCACTGTCCCCTCTGCCTTCAAACATGCTCTTGTCTCCCCTATTCTTAAAAAACCTACCCTTGATCCTAACACTCTCTCCAACTATCGACCCATCTCTCTCCTCCCCTTTGCCTCCAAACTTCTTGAGCGTATTGTCTATAATCGCCTCACTGCCTTTCTTTCCTCTCACTCACTGCTTGACCCATTCCAGTCTGGTTTCCGTTCTCTCCACTCCACTGAAACTGCCCTCACAAAAGTCTGCAATGACCTCCATGCAACCAAATCTAAGGGCCACTACTCTCTGCTTATTCTTCTTGACCTCTCTGCTGCTTTTGACACTGTGGACCACCCCCTCCTTCTGCAAATCCTTCACTCTCTTGGTCTGTGTGATACTGCCCTCTCCTGGCTGTCCTCCTTCCTCTCTGATCGTTCCTTCTCTGTCTCCTCTCATGATGCTACCTCCCCCCCACTTCCACTAACTGTTGGTGTCCCCCAAGGCTCTGTTCTTGGTCCTCTCCTTTTCTCTCTCTATACGTCCTCTTTAGGTGAACTCATTAGTTCTTTTAACTTCCAATACCACCTCTATGCTGATGACACTCAAATCTACCTCTCCTCCCCTGATCTCTCCACGGCTCTCCTCACTCGTACCTCAAACTGTCTTACTGCTATCTCTTCCTGGATGTCTCAGCGCTTTCTTAAACTCAACAAGTCTAAGACTGAGCTGATCATCTTCCCACCCTCCCGCACAGCCTCACCTCCCACAATCTCATTATCCTTTGATGGCACGACTATCTCCCCTAGCCCCCAAGTACGCTGTCTTGGCGTAATCCTTGACTCCTCCCTCTCCTTCAAACCACACATTCAGCACCTCTCACAAACCTGTCATTTTCATCTCAAAAACATTTCTAGAATCAGACCTTTTCTCACCCAGGATGCCACAAAGATCATTATTCACTCACTGATTATTTCCAGACTGGACTACTGTAATCTCCTCCTAACTGGCCTCCCTGACAATTACCTCTCTCCACTCCAATCTATCCTCAATGCTGCTGCCCGGCTCATCTTCCTCACCAAACGCACTACGTCTACCTCCCCTCTCCTACAGGCCCTCCACTGGCTTCCCTTCCCTTTCAGAATCCAATTCAAACTTCTCACACTCACTTACAAAGCTCTCACCCACTCCTCTCCCATCTACATCTCTGACCTTATCTCCCTTTACTCTCCCACCCGTCCTCTTCGCTCTGCTAATGCACGCCGACTCTCCTGTCTTCTGATTACTTCCTCCCACTCCTATCTCCAAGATTTTTCACGTGTTGCTCCCTTTCTCTGGAATTCTTTACCTCTCCCCCTCAGACTCTCCACCTCTCTACAAAACTTCAAACGGGCTCTTAAAACCCATTTCTTTACCAAACCTAGCCAAATCTCAACCTAACCCTCTGTTCCATTCTCTCTATGTACCCCATCTGTGTCACCCGTCTGTCTACCCCTCCCCTTAGAATGTAAGCTCTCACGAGTAGGGCCCTCTTCCCTCATGTGCCTATACTTTTCTTACTTTAATAATCCTCAACTGCCCAGATCCCGCAGTTTTTTGGCCACCTGGAATTTATCTCTATGTTTACTGGTGTAGTTATGCTTAGTTGCCCTGTACTTGTCCTATATTGTCTTCAACTGTAAGTCACTGTTTTTACTGTTTTGATTATGTGCATATGTACTCTGTAATTGGGCGCTGCGGAACCCTTGTGGCGCCATATAAATAAAGGATAATAATAATAATAATAATAATAAATAATAATAATAAATACAGTGCAGTGAGAGAACAGGAGTGTGGAGGGGCTGGTATCAGGATCCTGGTGCTTGTGATGCTGGAAGTCAGAATACTGATAGTGGCATCCCGATGCTCAGGATTCCTCCCGGTGGCCTAAACCTAACCCTCTCTTCCATGCAGCCTAAACCTAACCCTCTCCTGGAGAGCCTAATCCTAAAGGCAGTGCCACACCGGATGACATGAATGATAACGTTCATTATTTTCCCTTGAACTTCCCGGGCACCCGGATGAATGATAATGAACGAGACAGAGCAGTCACACTGAGCGATTTAATGAACGACTGAACGATATGTCTATAGTTTGACTCTAGGGTTTCGGTGCCTTATTTAAATGTTTGTTCTGCATTTACATGTCATCGCTCATCATTAGCACCGGCCACACTGAACGATATGTACAGTGTCGTCACAGATACAGCCAGAATTAAGCTGCAGTGACAGATGACGGACTGCCTTGTTGATGAAGCCGCGGGAGCGCCTATTGTTCATTGTTTAAAAAAGACATCAGTGAACTCGAAGGTGTTCAAAGGCGAGCTACTAAATTGATTAAAGGCCTAGAAGGACTGGACTATAAGGAAAGACTTACTAGTCTGAATATGTATACACTAGAAAAGAGGCGCCTAAGAGGAGATATTATTAATATCTTCAAATATGTAAAGGGACATCACAAAGAGTTATCAGAGGAATTATTTATTAAAAGAACACAGTTTAGGACACGTGGGCACTCGCTGCGACTGGAGGAGAGAAAGTTCCGAACGCAACGGAGGAAAGGGTTCTTCACTGTTAGGGCAATCAGGATGTGGAATTCCCTGCCAGGGAAGGTGGTAATGGCGGACTCTGTAATTGGATTTAAAAAAGGAATGGATATATTTCTGAATGAAAAAGCTATCCAAGGTTATAATACTTAAAATATCAACGTGGTTAATCCGGGGGTAACATGAGTTATAGTAGCTAACTAGTCATAAAACATTATTTAGCAAGTATGTAGAATCATCACAACTTAAAACAGGTTGAACACGATGGGCAATTTGCCTCTATTCAACCTCAAATACTATGTTACTATGTTTGCACCAGCCACACTGGATGATATTTTAATTGATGCTGCTCAGAAGGGTAAAAATGAGCGATAATGTTTAAAATATCATACAGTGTGGCACTGCCTTAACCTTCCCTCCCCACACAGCCTAACCCTAACCCACCCATCGCAGCCTAAACCTAACCCCCCCACCACCACAACCCACCCACGGCTTATCAGAAAAGTAATGAATCAGCTGTTTGGATGTCTTCCATAACAGTCTTCATTGTCACATGCAGAACATTTCATCATGATGTACAAGGTAAGCTAGACTAAAATACTTCGCACCAAGGGACATGTCTAGTCCTAGTGTATTTTCATATCTTCCTCCCACTCAGCATGTACACCCAGGGATTGGACTGGACGAAAGGGGGAAACCCCGCGGTGGGCCCCACTGCCTGGGAGGGGGATGGACAGATGGACAACTCCCTCTTCTAGGGATCAGATTTTGTACTTGAATTATATATTATGCATATGTTACATTATACTGCAAAGGACTATGGCGGGCTTTCTGCGTTGCTGTTATTAATCTGGGATATTATCATGCATGATCAGTATTTACTATATATTTTTATCAAGGAGACCAGACCATGCACTCACTAATGGTTATCCAAGCCTCTAAGCATGGACCGCTACCACTGCATTTCCCTGGTGGGCCCTTCATGACCCAGTCAGACACTGTGTACACCTGATCCCAATCCCTGGCTTTGTGCCAGAGTTTACTGAGCATGTACAGGTCTCTGGGAAAATGGCGTTCTCACTTTGTTACCGGGGACATATCTACTGCAATGAGCAAATCACTGGAAAATGTCCGCCGTGCCATTTTCCTGGTGATTTAAGTCACTAGTGCCGGTTGCTGGGGGACTGCATAGGGGTAAGTATAATTATAGGAGCGCAGAGTGTGAGGTTTGGCCCCCTCCTTGGACCCATTATAAATGTGCCAATGCCCCTACCCCCCTCATATTTTGTGTTCCAAGTAAGGTATGTAGAATCTTCCAGAGCAGGACCTACATGCATAGACAGATTGTGTCACCTGGAGCACAGCATAGTTCCTGCTGGGATGGCATGCTCAGGGCTCCCCTCAGTAAATGACTACAGTACCCAGCCCCTCAAGTGCAGGGCCGATTTATAACTGCAGTGGTCGGAGCTCAACTCCAAGTGTGCAGCATTTGGAGCTTCTGCTGTTGCTGCCAATACCTATAGTTGGCTGTATACAGGGCTGTCTCTAGACAATTTGGCTCCCATGCATACACACAATAAAAATATTTTAAAAAGCCCCCCCCCCCCCCCCCACACATACATTTACGTGGAGGGGTGTGATGGCATAAAAGGGGTACATGAAGGGATGTGATGGCATAAAAGGGGTGCATGGAGAGGTCTGATGGCATAAAAAAGGCATGTGGGTGGCATATTTTGTGTGCAGATGTTGACCAATAAATATGACTGGTTTGGTGGCTCCCCACCGGAAATTATTGCCCATCACCAGAATAATGTGAGTAAAATGGACGAGGTGGAGCGAATGCGCTAGCCCAGCCACAGCAGCTGCTCCCATAGACGATTGCAGAGCTCCACTTCTCACAGCTCCAGCAACACAGGAAGTGCTCTGGCTGCATCACACACAGTCAGTGTGACACACTTAGTAAATATCAACAAAATCTAGATATAGAATATTTAACATAAAACATGTGTTTGTGTATCTCCACACACAGATTATTACTCCACTACCTGCGTGTTTTAGACACCCTCCCTGACGAAGTCTACTGTGACAAAACCGGTCGGGTTGTTAGAGCAAAGTACTGGACGCACAGATCGGGACCCCGCTGTTCGAGTGCGGCACAGGTGGATGATGACTGTCAGCGTTTCCGTCTCAGGACACTGTTAGGTGTACTCCGGAGGCACCTCCACAGGAGTTTTGGGATTGGAGCCAGTGAACGTATACCTTGATGTATGTGAGCTTGTACTTTTTATTAGTAAAGATTTTGCTTGTTACTCACGGATGCGCCTTCTTTTCTTTGTTCTCTCCACATGTATTGAGCCGGTGGAACGGCTCCCAGGAACTGGTGACATTATACATCAAACAAGGACATTTTATCTGATTTTATTTGAATTAATTGAGAGTACATTCGTCTGCGCACTCTATGTATTTGTTTCTAATATACACTGCTCAAAAAAATAAAGGGAACACTTAAACAACACATCCTAGATCTGAATGAATGAAATATTCTTATTAAATACTTTGTTCTTTACATAGTTGAATGTGCTGACAACAAAATCACACAAAAATTATCAATGGAAATCAAATTTATTAACCCAAAATTAAAGTGGAAAAACACACTACAGGCTGATCCAACTTTGATGTAATGTCCTTAAAACAAGTCAAAATGAGGCTCAGTAGTGTGTGTGGCCTCCACGTGCCTGTATGACCTCCCTACAACGCCTGGGCATGCTCCTGATGAGGTGGCGGATGGTCTCCTGTGGGATCTCCTCCCAGACCTGGACTAAAGCATCCGACAACTCCTGGACAGTCTGTGGTGCAACGGTGCATTGGTGGATGGAGCGAGACATGATGTCCCAGATGTGCTCAATTGGATTCAGGACTGGGGAACGGGCGGGCCAGTCCATAGCATCAATGCCTTCGTCTTGCAGGAACTGCTGACACACTCCAGCCACATGAGGTCTAGCATTGTCTTGCATTAGGAGGAACCCAGGGCCAACCGCACCAGCATATGGTCTCACAAGGGGTCTGAGGATCTCATCTCGATACCTAATGGCAGTCAGGCTACCTCTGGCAAGCACATGGAGGGCTGTGCGGCCCCCCAAAGAAATGCCACCCCACACCATTACTGACCCACTGCCAAACCGGTCATGCTGGAGGATGTTGCAGGCAGCAGAACGTTCTGCTTGGTGTCTCCAGACTCTGTCACACGTGCTCAGTGAGAACCTGCTTTCATCTGTGAAGAGCACAGGGCGCCAGTGGCGAATTTGCCAATCTTGGTGTTCTCTGTCAAATAGCAAACGTCCTGCATAGTGTTGGGCTGTAAGCACAACCCCCACCTGTGGACGTCGGGCCCTCATACCACCTCATGGAGTCTGTTTCTCATCGTTTGAGTAGACACATGCACATTTGTGGCTTGCTGGAGGTCATTTTGCAGGGCTCTGGCAGTGCTCCTCCTGTTCCTCCTTGCACAAAGGCAGAGGTAGCGGTCCTGCTGCTGGGTTGTTGGCCTCCTCCACGTCTCCTGATGTACTGGCCTGTCTCCTGGTAGCGCCTCCATGCTCTGGACACTACGCTGACAGACACAGCAAACCTTCTTGCCACAGCTCGCATTGATGTGCCATCCTGGATGAGCTGCACTACCTGAGCCACTTGCGTGGGTTGTAGACTCCGTCTCATGCTACCACTAGAGTGAAAGCACCGCCAGCTTTCAAAAGTGACCAATACATCAGCCAGAAAGAATAGGAGCTAAGAAGTGGTCTGTGGTCACCACCTGCAGAACAACTCCTTTATTGGGGGTGTCTTGCTAATTGCCTATAATTTCCACCTGTTGTGTATTCCATTTGCACAACAGCATGTGAAATTGATTGTCAATCAGTGTTGCTTCCTAAGTGGACAGTTTGATTTTACAGAAGTGTGATTGACTTGGAGTTACATTGTGTTGTTTAAGTGTTCCCTTTATTTTTTTGAGCAGTGTATATACATATATCACATACATACACACATACACACAATATTTATACCTAAAAGCAGAAACTCTGCACTTACTGTATGTTTCTTCTTTGGAGTTTGGTTATTTTTGTCCTCCGACGTATAGAATGTTGCAGCATGTTTGGAGTGATGTTCACCATTAAGTGGCACCAGCTGCTAACAACTAACATATCTATACCAAGCAGAATGTTCATTACTTTTGTTTATGTATTTATGTTTGTAATTGCTATTTCCTATTTATTGCACCGCTGAACATTTTTATAATGAGTGAGATCAGCAGATAGAAGGGGAGTGACATTATTTATATATGCATGTGCCTTTTGTGATTATCTTATATTGCAAGCACTACTATGGCATAGTGTGCAACATTATGGGAATGAGTCTGAGTCAGATGCTTTGGCAATGATGGACGCAGTGAGTTCCACTGCGCATGTGTCCCGATGGTGTTCGTACAAAGTAGCAATAGAGATCCACACATATGCACAAAGAAGTGCAATAAAACGCATATTACAAAGGTGTTGAGCAGTTCTGGGCGGTTGGCTAATCAGGCACAGATGTAATGTAGTACGGGTAAGCTGCTGGAAGTGGTTGCATACAGACAATGAATTGCACACTGGAGGCCATATTCAGATGGATGATCTGCACTTGGCATAGGGCTAGTGCAAGTTTCAATGGTGTGACTGATGGTGGCGTCTAAAGATGCACAAAGCATAATTGCAGAGTCTGTAGACATTGAGAATGGGTGTCTCAGTCCTTATGCATTCGGATGTACACCAGGGAAGTGCTCTGTACTGGCGTTAGCAAAAAGGCAAAGACACAACTGTAGCATAAGACACAAGGAAAAACGATACTACACCAGACTTAGAATTAGACCCTATGAGGAGGAAGTATCCTGCCCCCTCAACATACCCTGCCCCCATTAGAGCTGCATCCAGAGATTTTCATGTCTGGTTTTCCATTCCAATCCGCCTGTGCCTATGGTGTAAGGTAATTGGGAGCTTCCTGCGAGGCCACATTTCTGTAGTGCTGTCAGCAGGGGGACTTCTGAAAGGCCATGCCCCCTACAGAAGCCACACCACATTTTTAGGCGCACGTAGGGGGTCTCTTGGCCACACCGGGTGTCATCAACCCTAGTGCCCACCCTACCCATGGAAATTCTATTTTTGCCACTGTTTATATATTGTGCATATATAAAACATGTTAGAAATTCTCTCACTAGCACTAAAATAGATGACTATAGCTAATGCATCAAAAAGGTCAACCATCAAACAAGGATGTTATAGTTTCAATGATACCTGTATGCTTGAACTGTTAACAATGCTTTAAACTCTCTAACTAGGGATAACAGACATACAAACAAATATGTATATTTGAGGAACAACATTATTGAAGTTAGTTAAATGTTATATATAATGACAACTTACAACTGATTTATTAGAAATGTAATAGTCAAGCAATTATATAGACAGTAGTCACTTAAAAATAATACTACAGCTGCTACTATTAACTAACAGTGTTGCATCAGCTAACACAAGCAGGCAAGTTGTGCAGCACTGGAACAGGTAAACGCTATACAATAGCTCAAACAAAATGCCTACATAATACACAACTACTGTACAAAGTTAAGTAAGGACAGTCCATACTGAATCTGTTGCTAATATATTGTACTTAAAGGGCATTCTCAATGTATGTGACAGCAATCCTACCTGAAAGCGCACAAATGGTGCATACCGCATATTATATTGATAATAATATAAACCACCATATACACTAGTCTTTTTCCAATTTTCTTAATGACATGCCATGTGGAGCTCCAATTATGTATTGGTTAGTATTGTATTAGAGACTGATGCAGAGACAGGAGCAAAACAAAACAAAGGCGCAACTTTGCTCCTAGACAAACCATGTTACAATGTAAAGTGTTCAAATTATTATTGTTTGTATGCAGGGTAAGTACTGGCTGCTTTTCCGTGTAGCTTACAAATACTGGGCAGCTTTATCTTTACAATACAATTTAAAATGGAACTAGGACACACCAGATCATACTTGCTGACATTCTGAAGCCCATTTAGGCGAGAGCTTGGTTGCATGTTAACGTCATTGTGGCCACGCCCCCTGCTAGATAATGCAGAGATTACCAGCATTGTACAGCGGGGGTGTGACTACAATGATGCGATTCAGTGCAAATCCCATCATTTTCCATCCACCCTGCCTGCTTCCATTGATAAATGGGAGGCTGGCGGCAGATGACGGTTGGGTCTGGGAGACTTGCACACTCTTCCAGGCGGTCAGGAGGGCAGAGTCGGACCTAACCAATATTATGCCCTAGGCAAGATTTTGGTTGGTGCCCCCTAGCACCGCTACTAGTTCCGCCTCTGGACCCTGCACCCCTTGCCTATAGCAGTTCTCATTTTGGTGCTCCTACTCCCTATATTTTAAATAGGAACAGTGTGCGCATTCACTGTGCAGCCCAAAAAGTGGCGTGTTTTTGCTGGGAAGGGGCATGGCCACAAAATAGTACCCCCAATTCAAATTACGCTAAACAATAGTCCAACTTTATTCACATTATATCATGTGATAGTATACCTTATTCACGTTACATCACACAGTAGTACCACTTTACCTTATATATACGTTACTCCTCATAGTAGCACCCCTTATTCACATTACATCACACCATATTGCTCTTTATTCACATTAGATCACACAGTAATGTCCTTTCTATATGTTACGCCACACAGTAGAGCACCTTATACACATAATTCCACACATTAGTAATGCCTTTATACACATAATACCACACAGTAATGCCCTCACATATGCCACATTTTAATAATGTCCTTATAAACATAATGTGTCTTACACATTATGCCAACCTTTATTAATGCGCTTATACACATAATGTCCCTTACACATATGCCACACATTATTAATGCATTTATACATGACACACACAATGCCCCATGCACATATGCCGAAACACTATTACACAACCAACCCACCGCACGCAGCATTCACACAGCTGCTAACACTGTGACCTCTGCCTCTGCTTGGATACAGAGGTGTCCTTATACATCTTGCCTCAATACGTCATGAAACAGGAGATGCCTGGCATGAGTCAGCTGGCAGCTCCCTGCCAGCTATGCGAACGTAGGGTAACTTTCTTTGCTGAAAATGCGTCTTATTTGCATTACTATGTGACTAGGATGCACAAGCAGCATCTGCTGATTAAAATTATATGTGGCATGCCTATATTCTGTGTGCGACTGTGGCTGTATCTGCATATGGAATGCTACACTAGAGTGATTTCCACGAATACACTGTAGTATAGAATTTCATATGCAGATACAGCCGCAGTCACACACAGAATATAGGCATGCTGCATATCATTTTAATCAGCAGGAGCTACTTGTGCCCCTAGGCATGTCAAATGCCCAAGGCATTTGCCTAGTTCGCCTATGCCTAGGCTCTGCAGGAGGGCCATCTGACTTTTGGGTGACTCCCGGCTGTTTATAGCATCTCAGAGCAGTAAAACCATTCTGTTCTGAAACCATTCTGTTGAAATACTGTAGTCAACATCTCTGCCTAGTGAGACCAGTTATATACTTTTTCTGCTAATTCTAAGTCATGACTGAGTGGAATAGCACTTCAAGAATGCCTCTAAATAGTCAAAAGATACCCTTTTTAATTGGCACACATCAAAGTTGTGACAATTTCTGTGGTAACCAATGTACAAAGCAAGTAAATAAATATACCGATGACATTGAGGGATTAACACTAATATTGCAAACATGCCACTTTATTCTTTTTCTCTCAGTATGCTAAGAAATACTTTACATTGGTATTTATAGAACAAGCTCACTGCAGTAGGGAGCAACACTGCTGTATTGTACTGTAACAGATATTCACACTGTCACTTAAAGACTTCACTGTATGTATGCATTACATTGTCAGGGTGCTGCTAGTTATTATACCATCAACATTGCTGGCTATTGCAATTATATTTACATAGTATAATGCATAAGATGGACAATGGAATAATAACTTACATGCTTTGCTAAATTGGGACTTTTTGAGTCAACATCATACCTAAAAATAAAGGAAAGAAAATTTATTTGAATACACAAACTATCAGATTATTTTCAGATGGCATTTACAGTGAGTAATAAGTATCCTACAATGATTTTATTTTCATCCAATAAAATAAATTGCATTGCAGAAACCTCTAAAAATACTAAATCCACTTTAAAATGTCAGTACTTGGACACCATTGCTGGAACATGTACAATTATATATCCCAAGCTATTGTTGTAACTTATTTTCAGGTAAAGGAGGACCTGACTCATTGTTACCCAGTGCCATTGTGTAGCTTCCCTGCCTGTGAGACATCTTCTCCTCCGTACTACATGCTCTTTCCCAGACTGGAATCCTCCAGAACACATAGAGACAGATGTAATGATGCCCACGTTCAGCAGCCATGAGGGATGCTGGACGAACTCAAACATTTTTTAAAGGGACAATCACTTAGAAGGCATGGTTTTGCCTTGTAGTTGATTGCCCCTTTAAAAAAATGTCCGAATTCAGCTGGCATCCCGCATGGCCGCCAAATTCAGGCGTCATTACATCCGGTCCATAGTAGAAGAGCCTTGGAGCTTGAAGTTGGGAAGTCATATGCTATAAAGGATTATACTTAATTTGCTTATTTACACCTAGTTAGGCGACTTGTTATTATTTTCTTAACAAACTACATTAATTTGCACTTTCTATATTTGTTAAAATAATCTGCATGATTTAGGGTAGCCAGTCATTTACCATTCTGTACACATTCTGTTTTAACCATTAATACAATTATCTAAAAAGTGTTATGTAGATACCATTATCTTCTTCATATTTGCTTGCGCAATACTTCTTGGTTTTTCTCCAACTCTATAAAGTATCACTTTATCAAAGCACTCTATTTAAAATAAAGTATTATTGTTTTATAATAATGACCATTAGTCATGTCATGAAAACAGATAATGGAATAATGTGTTGCCCATTTAGATTGTTTCAAATGTTGTCCAGTATATCGTCTCTTTTTTAATATTTCCGTACAATCAGCTGTTACAGTGGGCAGGGCCAAAACTAGGATTTTGGGCACCCGGGGCAAGGCAGTAATTTGGTGCCCCCCATGGACACACACTTTGGAACCATGTCAAAAACACAGTAATAAACAGTTGGCAAAGTGACAACCAGCACCGTCAGGGAGCATCCAGCACACATTCCCTAGGAAAATGGATAGGAACACAAGAAAGCTAATATGTACCTCGGATACAGTATTGTGAAGGACTCTGACTGGCCAACTGCTGTAAGACCACATAGCCTAGCATGCCAAGCAGGATCTAGGGCCAATTAAAGAGGAGTATCGACTTTCTGGGGAGGGGGGATACACAATGTGGGTTATCCTGGTTGCAGAAAGGAGTTCCTAGGACTTGCTGGTGTTGTATACCTGATATAAGCCATGCAGTCACTGTATAACACACACACACACACACACGGGGGGTGACTCCGATTGGCCAACTGCTGTAGGACTACAAAAGCCCGGCATGCCTTTCGGGATCTAAGACAACTCTTTGGAAGGCAGCAGCTGTCTTGGCATATAAAGACTTCACCTCAGTGCCCAGACTAATTATCAGCTGCTGCTGCTTCTTCTTGTCCTTTCCTCCTCTGGTGGAGCTGCTGTGCAGGAAGGGGGAGGCACTGAGGAACAGGGCCAGGGGCAGACATAGTTTACACAGGCACAGGAGTGTGTGAACAGCCACCCCCACCCCATTCATAAGTGTTCTAGTTGCCGGATGGGGTAGTTTCCCAGGAGTCCACATTGGTGGTACTGAGGAGCGGAGACCTGCAGTAAGGGTTCTGTCTGGGACCCGGAAGTGGCTAACCTCTTAGGGCGCTGTCCTCCTCTGGTGGTGCTGCGGGAAGGGGGAGGCACTGGGGAACAGGCCTGGGGGCAGACATTGCTTACAAAAGCACAGGAGTGTGTGGGCAGCTATGGGCCAGCGCTCGATAAATTAAAGGAGGCAGCTAGAGAGTCCATGGTTACCTTCCCTGCCGCATTCATTAGCGTTCTAGTTGACGGAGAGGTGGGAGTTTCCCAGGAGTCCACATTGATGGTTCTGGGGAGCAGGTACCTGCAGTGAGGGTTCTTGGACCTGGCAGAAGGTAGCCCCTTAGGGCTGAGAGGAAGGAGGGGAGGCAGAGTACCCATCCCTGCTCCCTCTCAGATTCTGCACCAGGGGAGCATGCCCCCCTAGCCTTCATTCTGGCAGCAACCCCCGGCAGGCTTGCTTCGGCTCCCTCTTGCTGAAGACTGTCCGTGACCAAAATAACAACTGGGCTAAGTTCCTGATCCCATAAATTATGGGATTGATAAGGTGTCGGCATCGGAGGAAAAGGATGCCGGCATCAGGGCTAATAGAATACCGCCCCTGATATTATCTAGAGGCTTCTGCACATAATGACAAATAATATTCACATTTTTATGAAATGCTTTGTCCACACCAGGATTAAAATTATAATTTTTATTATGATGTTTGGTTTCAGGATACCTACGTCTGTTACAGTATACTGGAATAAAATATTTTCATTCTAAATCCATTATGTAGGGAAAAAAATAAAGACATAATTCTGCTGGTAGTCAGCTACAGCTAATTATGTTAGTAATATGAATTATGCATACTTTACCCAAAGGTTGCTACAGATACAGTGTCCATGACTACAGCAAGCCCTTAGTTTTAAGCTGCCTGTGTGAAACACCCATTAAGGTGGAAGTTATGGGAGGTAGGATAAATGGCAAGCTGGGTGAAGCACTGTAGGTTTCCAATTTAGTTGGTTTGGGGGCACTTTCACTATGTATGACATTCATGCATTTTACATGAATGCCTGTCACTCAAGCTCGCTGCATCATTGTCACACTAAAACGCTTGTTATGGTTTTCTCAAGCTTCAGATAGACCCTTTAAACTAAACAGAAAAGAAACATGCTTCCACCATTACACATGTAATGGAGCCTGAATAGCTTCCCATTCCCTTGGTGTCCTACAAAGACAAATATTTATTTTAGTCAGGTGAGGTATTGACCAAGTTACTTCAGATTCAACAGGCTGATCATACATTTGAAATAGAATCTTCCTGGGTCCTGTAGACACACTTGCACTGCTGATCTAATGTTTTCTTTTTTGGGGGTGGGGGGCACAAACTCCTGTATACAAGAGTTGCAATAACTAGGCAATGATAGAATAGGTTGGTACCAGTTCCCTAGACCAGTGGTTCTCAAACTTTCTTTAATAACGGCACTCTATAGAGTATGAGAATTTTTTTCACAGCACCCCTAAGTATCTTATTGAGAAATTTAGAAATCAATATTAAATTAGATAAATTGTGTTTATATGTCATCCTTAGGTTTAGTTATGTGGTGAGGGGTAAGATTTGCTTCTGTTTATCCACATATTTTATGATTGAAAGCCACCAGCACTAGTTTTGCTTATTACATTGACCACAAATAATTTTAATTGGTCCTAGACCACCAAGGTAAGTGTCCTGAGGCACCCCAGGTTGCCACGGCACATAGTTTGAGAGCCACTGCTCTAGACTATTACTGACCTAGATGTACGACAACTATAATATTCACATGCGTAAACAGAAAGAATCTCCCTTTGCAGAAGAGAGCAGGTTGGAAGAGAAAAGAAGTAAACCACTTTTTGGGGGCATTCTTGTTAAATTAATACAATTAAAATATTACTTTTATTAATTACAAGATAACATTAGTATAAACAAACAAATCCTATATCACAAAACATAAAAAAATCTTTACTGTGATATTACAGCAATGGCCTCGTTATATTTTTGTTATTTGGTACTCATAAATAGTGATTAAATCTTAATCACTATGAGTACCAATTATATCTTGTAATTAATAAAAGTTATATTTTAATTGGATTAATTTAACAAGAATGCCCCCAAAAAGTGGTTTACTTCTTTTCTCTCCCAAACTGCTCTCTCTTGCAAAGGGAGATTCTCTCGGTTTACTTAGTATTTTTAATCCCAGGGGAGCACCACCAACACAATAATATATAGCGGGAATTATCCTCATATACAGAACACATGTTGGCTTATATTAATGTGTAAGCACTATTTAGATTATTAATACCCTCTGGTGCAGGATCAACAAACTTGCTTCTATAGTATTCACATGTAAGAAAATGTTGGCTATATCTTCCGCATCTCAGGGACCAGATCCCGTGTGGGGGGCACCATGGGACATTAGATACATTGGATGCCTGAGGTGACTTAATCAGTGTTTTAAGTGCCCCTAACCACTGTAGGCGATAGTCTAGGTTTGCCTAATGCAATGATTCCCAAAGTAGGTTGTACCACCCCCATGGGAAGTGCTGGGCTGCCTTATGTGTGCACTAAAAGGCAGAGAGGCGACTGGGGTGCTAGAAGGATAAGCATACAGTGAATAGAAATATAATGTGTTTAGTTGCTATTAAAATCAATGCACAAAAGATAAATGTAAAATATTTCTTAAATTACACAGCATAACACTCAAATTATTTACTTGTTCATACCTCTCTGTAAAGGTTTTCAGCAACATAATTAATAGGGGTACTACTGGATGCCTTCTACCTCATTTGAGAGATTTATCAAAGCTTGTTGAGAGATAAAGTGGAGAGATAAAATATACCAACCAATCATCTCCTGTAATTTTTCAAACATAGCCTGTACCATGTGGATGTTTTTTTATTAACTCTGTGTCAAACCCATAGTTTGACATAGAGGGGCAGATGTATTAAGCCTGGAGAAGGGATAAAAATAAGAATTTACTCACCGGTAATTCTATTTCTCGTAGTCCGTAGTGGATGCTGTGAACTCCGTAAGGACCATGGGGAATAGACGGCTCCGCAGGAGACTGGGCACATCTAAAGAAAGAATTAGGACTATCTGGTGTGCACTGGCTCCTCCCCCTATGACCCTCCTCCAAGCCTCAGTTAGGACACTGTGCCCGGAAGAGCCGACACAATAAGGAAGGATTTTGAATCCCGGGTAAGACTCATACCAGCCACACCAATCTCACCGTATAACTCGTGATAGGAACCCCGGTTAACAGTATGATAACAAAAGGAGCCTCTGAACAGATGGCTCGCAATAATAACCCGATTTGTGTAACAATAACTATTTACAAGTATTGCAGACAATCCGCACTTGGGATGGGCGCCCAGCATCCACTACGGACTACGAGAAATAGAATTACCGGTGAGTAAATTCTTATTTTCTCTGACGTCCTAGTGGATGCTGGGAACTCCGTAAGGACCATGGGGATTATACCAAAGCTCCCAAACGGGCGGGAGAGTGCGGACGACTCTGCAACACCGAATGAGAGAACTCCAGGTCCTCCTCAGCCAGGGTATCAAATTTGTAGAATTTTGCAAACGTGTTTGCCCCTGACCAAGTAGCAGCTCGGCAAAGTTGTAAAGCCGAGACCCCTCGGGCAGCCGCCCAAGATGAGCCCACCTTCCTTGTGGAATGGGCTTTTACAGATTTAGGCTGCGGTAGTCCTACCGCAGAATGTGCCAGCTGAATAGTGCTACAAATCCAGCACGCAATAGTCTGCTTAGAAGCAGGAGCACCCAGTTTGTTGGGTGCATACAGGATAAACAGCGAGTCAGTTTTCCTGACTCCAACCGTCCTGGAAACATAAATTTTCAGGGCCCTGACTACGTCCAGTAACTTGGAATCCTCCAAGTTCCCAGTAGCCGCAGGCACCACAATAGGCTGGTTCAAGTGAAACGCTGATACCACCTTCGGGAGAAACTGAGGACGAGTCCTCAATTCTGCCCTATCCATATGGAAAATCAGATAAGGGCTTTTATAGGACAAAGCCGCCAATTCTGACACATGCCTGGCCGAAGCCAGGGCCAACAGCATGACCACTTTCCACGTGAGATATTTCAAATCCACAGTCTTAAGTGGTTCAAACCAATGTGATTTCAGGAACTCCAAAACCACATT
Organism: Pseudophryne corroboree; assembly: GCF_028390025.1. NCBI lineage: Eukaryota > Metazoa > Chordata > Amphibia > Anura > Myobatrachidae > Pseudophryne > Pseudophryne corroboree. Next base: position 439,654,719 of record NC_086449.1, on the reverse strand, counting down.
GAGATCCCAAGGTGCCACTGGGGGCACAAAAGGAGGCTGAATATGCAGAACTCTCTTGACAAAAGTCTGAACTTCAGGCAGGGAAGCCATGTCAAACGCAGCCGCGGTAAGTCTTGGAACAGACAGGGCCCCTGCTGCAGCAGGTCCTGTCTGAGCGGCAGAGACCAAGGGTCCTCTGAAAGCATCTCTTGAAGTTCCGGGTACCAAGCTCTTCTTGGCCAATCCGGAACCACGAGTATAGTTTTCACTCCTCGTCTTCGTATTATTCTCAGTACCTTGGGAATGAGAGGCAGAGGAGGAAACACATAAACCGACTGGTACACCCACGGTGTTACTAGAGCGTCCACAGCGATCGCCTGAGGGTCCCTTGACCTGGCGCAATATCTTTTTAGCTTTTTGTTGAGGCGGGACGCCATCATGTCCACCTGTGGTCTTTCCCACCGGTTTACCAGCATTTGGAAGACTTCTGGATGAAGTCCCCATTCTCCCGGGTGGAGGTCGTGCCTGCTGAGGAAGTCTGCTTCCCAGTTGTCCACTCCCGGAATGAACACTGCTGTCAGTGCTAACACATGATTTTCCGCCCATCGGAGAATCCTTGTGGCTTCTGCCATTGCCCTCCTGCTTCTTGTGCCGCCCTGTCTGTTTACATGGGCGACCGCCGTGATGTTGTCTGATTGGATCAGTACCGACTGGTTCTGAAGCAGGGGCCTTGCTTGGCTTAGGGCATTGTAGATGGCCCTTAGCTCCAGAATATTTATGTGAAGCGAAATCTCCTGATCTGACCACAGTCCTTGGAAATTTCTTCCCTGTGTGACTGCCCCCCAGCCCCGAAGGCTGGCATCCGTGGTCACCAGGACCCAGTCCTGTATTCCGAATCTGCGGCCCTCTAGTAGATGAGCCCTCTGCAGCCACCACAGCAGCGACACCCTGGTCCTTGCCGACAGGGTTATCCGCTGTTGCATCTGGAGATGGGACCCGGACCATTTGTCCAACAGGTCCCACTGGAAAGTCCTTGCGTGGAACCTTCCGAATGGAATTGCTTCGTACGAAGCTACCATTTTTCCCAGGACTCGTGTGCATTGATGTACCGACACCTGTCCCGGTTTTAGGAGGTCTCTGACTAGAGATGACAACTCCTCGGCTTTTTCCACTGGAAGAAACACTTTTTTCTGGTCTGTGTCCAGAATCATTCCCAGGAACAGAAGACGTGTCGTCGGGACCAGCTGTGACTTTGGAATATTGAGAATCCAGCCATGCTGTTGTAGCACTTCCCGAGAAAGTGCTACCCCCACTACCAACTGTTCCTTGGATCTCGCCTTTATCAGGAGATCGTCCAAGTATGGGATAATTAAAACTCCCTTCTTGCGAAGGAGTATCATCATTTCAGCCATTACCTTGGTAAAGACCCTCGGTGCCGTGGATAACCCAAACGGCAGCGTCTGGAACTGATAGTGACAGTCCTGTACCACAAATCTGAGGTACTCCTGGTGAGGGGGGTAAATGGGGACATGTAGGTACGCATCCTTGATGTCCAGGGAGACCATGTAATCCCCCTCGTCCAGGCTCGCAATAACCGCCCTGAGCGATTCCATCTTGAACTTGAACCTTTTGATATGTGTTCAAGGCTTTTAAATTTAAGATGGGTCTCACCGAACCGTCCGGTTTCGGTACCACAAACATTGTGGAATAGTAACCCTTTCCTTGCTGAAGGAGGGGTACCTTGACAATCACTTGCTGTGAATACAGTTTTTGGATAGCCACCAACACTGCCTCCCTGGCAGAGGGAGTTGCTGGTAAGGCAGATTTTAGAAAACGGCGGGGGGGGGGGGGGGGGGACGTCTCGAATTCCAGCCTGTACCCCTGAGATACTACTTGAAGGGTCCAGGGATCCACCTGTGAGAGAGCCCACTGTGTGCTGAAATTTCTGAGACGGGCCCCCACCGTACCCGGGTCCGCCTGTGAAGCCCCAGCGTCATGCTGTGGACTTACCGGACGCGGGGGAGGACTTTTGCTCTTGGGAACTGGCTGTATGCTGCAGCTTTTTCCCTCTACCTTTGCCTCTCGGCAGAAAGGACGCGCCTCGAGCCCTCTTGTGTTTTTGGGGCCGAAAGGACTGTACTTGATAATACGGTGCTTTCTTTTGCTGTGGGGTAGCTTGTGGCAAAAATGTCGATTTCCCAGCCGTAGCTGTGGAAACGAGGTCTGAAAGACCATCCCCAAACAGTTCCACCCCCTTATAAGGCAAAACTTCTATGTGCCTTTTTGAATCGGCATCACCTGACCACTGCCGAGTCCATAACCCCCTTCTGGCGGCAATGGACATTGCACTTATTTTTGATGCCAGCCGGCAAATATCCCTCTGTGCATCACGCATGTATAAGACAGCGTCTTTTATATGCTCTACTGTCAGCAAAATATTGTCCCTATCCAGGGTATCAATATTATCCAACAGGGAATCTGACCACGCAGCAGCAGCACTGCACATCCATGCTGATGCAATCGCTGGTCGCAATATAATGCCCGTGTGTGTATATATATAGCTTTTAGGGTAGCTTCCTGCTTTCTATCGGCAGGATCCTTTAGGGCGGCCGTATCCGGAGACGGTAGTGCCACCTGTTTTGATAAATGTGTAAGCGCTTTATCTACCCTAGGGGATGTTTCCCAACGTGACCTATCCTCTGGCGGGAAAGGGTACGCTGCCAATAACCATTTAGAAATTATCAATTTCTTATCGGGGGTAGTCCAGGCTTCCGCACACACCTCATTTAATTCCTCAGATGCAGGAAAAACTACTGGGAGTTTTTTCTCTCCAAACATAATACCCTTTTTTGTGGTACCTGGGGTACTATCAGAAATGTGTAATACATATTTCATTGCCTCAGTCATGTAACGGGTGGACCTATTGGAGGGTACATCAGTCTCATCGTCGTCGACACTGGAGTCGGTATCCGTGTCGACATCTGTGTCTGCCATCTGAGGTAGCGGGCGTTTTAAAGCCCCTGATGACATTTGAGACGCTGGAACTATGTCGTCAAACCTTTTATGTAAGGAGCTGACACTGTCACGTAATTCCTTCCATAAGTCCATCCACACAGGCGTCGACCCTTCAGGGGGTGACAACACACTTTCAGGCATTTGCTCTGCCTCCACATCATTTTCCTCATCATACATGTCGACACAGCGGTACCGACACACAGCACACACACAGGGAATGCTCTGACAGAGGACAGGACCCCACAAAGCCCTTTGGGGAGACAGAGGGAGAGTATGCCAGCACACACCAGAGCGCTATATACCACAGGGATATCACCTATAAAGTGTGTTTTCCCCTTATAGCTGCATATATATTATACTGCGCCTAAATTTGTGCACCCCCTCTCTTTTTTACCCTTTCTGTAGTGCAGGACTGCAGGGGAGAGCCAGGGAGCGATCCTTCCAGCGGAGCGGAGGGAAAATGGCGCCAGTGTGCTGAGGGAGATGGCTCCGCCCCTTTTTCGGCGGGCTTTCTCCCGCAATTTTAAGATTTCTGGCAGGGGTTAATATACACCTATATAGCCTCTGGGGCTATATATGGTGTCAGTTTGCCAGCCAAGGTGTTATTTATTGCTGCTCAGGGCGCCCCCCCCCCCCAGCGTCCTGCACCCATCAGTGACCGCAGAGTGTGGTGTGCATGAGGAGCAATGGCGCACAGCTGCAGTGCTGTGCGCTACCTTGGAGAAGACAGAAGTCTTCAGCCGCCGATTTTCCGGACCTTCTTGCTTCTGGCTCTGTAAGGGGGACGGCGGCGCGGCTCCGGGAACGGACGACGAGGTCGGGTCCTGTGTGCGATCCCTCTGGAGCTAATGGTGTCCAGTAGCCTAAGAAGCCCAAGCTACCACCACTTAGGTAGGTTCGTTTCTTCTCCCCTTAGTCCCTCGGTGCAGTGAGCCTGTTGCCAGCAGGTCTCACTGTAAAATAAAAAACCTAAATTATACTTTCTTTCTAGGAGCTCAGGAGAGGCCCTAGTGTGCATCCAGCTCAGCCGGGCACAGAAATCTAACTGAGGCTTGGAGGAGGGTCATAGGGGGAGGAGCCAGTGCACACCAGATAGTCCTAATTCTTTCTTTAGATGTGCCCAGTCTCCTGCGGTGCCGTCTATTCCCCATGGTCCTTACGGAGTTCCCAGCATCCACTAGGACGTCAGAGAAAAAGTGATAAGTGGAAGGTGATTACGCACCAGCCTATCAGCTCCTGTCATTTTTCAAACCCATAATGATTAGCTTATCACGTCTTTATCACTTCTCCAGGCTTAATACATCTCCACAGGAATTTGATGGCAGATAAGAACCACTTGGCCCATCTAGTCTGCCCATTTACATGCACACACTTGTTAATATGGTTAATTTTTGTTGGGAGACCTAACAGCATATTTTCGAGTTGTAGGAGGAAACTGGAGTACCTAGAGGAAATCCATGCAAGCACGGGGAGAATATACAAACTTCACATAGTTGAGGCAGTGGTCGTAATCAAACCCATGACCTCAGTGCTGTGAGGCAGTAATGCTCACAATTACATTATCCTGCCCCCATGCCGTGTTATTATTACTGCCCCATGTCACACAGGTTCAAGTTAATGCTGTTCTTTACAAAATTACGAACTACAGTATATTGGAACTGGGTCTGTGACAGTCAGGTTCATCCTACTCAGTAACTTCAAACCAGACACTGAGAAATTGTCATCGTTTCCCCAAGCCCATATATTGATTTAAAAAATGTCCTATAGATCAAAAATGCATTTTTAAAAAAATGTATGCTATTAATAAAAACAAAATTTTAATCAAAATTTTGAGTCATTTGTTTTGAACAATGACCTCAATGGGTGGGGGATACTAGTGTAAATTTACGGAATCAAGGGGGTAGTTGATGAAGTAAAGTTTGGGAATCACTGGGCCACTGGTTGCAGAAATCGTGTTCTGTTAATACTAATATTAAGCTGTAATTACAATAAAACATTTGTCAGATTAGTTCAGGTGTCAGATTTGTGGTTAAACCACTAGTTCATTTACAGCAAATTGCTGTACTTTCCTAGCAATGCCATCAACCAAAACATAGGTGATTGCATTATGTACTACTACTTTTCTCAGCCCCTACATTCCACATCATCTGGTAAGGTACAAGCAGCGAGACTTGCTTCAGGATGACTTGTTTTATTAAAAACAATCGAGGTAGCAAAACAATGCATATAAAATATGTAATACAAACATAAAATAAAAACAAAGCACAAAACAAATAACACGTGTATATAATAAGATTTAACTCACCTATAAATCTATTTCTCGTAGTCCGTAGTGGATGCTGGGGACTCCGTAAGGACCATGGGGAATAGACGGGCTCCGCAGGAGACTGGGCACTCTAAAGAAAGATTTAGTACTACCTGGTGTGCACTGGCTCCTCCCTCTATGCCGCTCCTCCAGACCTCAGTTAAGGAAACTGTGCCCGGAAGAGCTGACATTACAAGGAAAGGATTTTGGAATCCAGGGTAAGACTCATACCAGCCACACCAATCACACCGTATAACTTGTGATAACCTTTCCCAGTTAACAGTATGAACAAACAACATAGCATCAACCAAAGGATGCCAATATAACATAACCCTTTATTAAGCAATAACTATATACACGTATTGCAGAAAGTCCGCACTTGGGACGGGCGCCCAGCATCCACTACGGACTACGAGAAATAGATTTACCGGTGAGTAAAATCTTATTTTCTCTAACGTACTAGTGGATGCTGGGGACTCCGTAAGGACCATGGAGATTATACCAAAGCCTCCAAACGGGCGGGAGAGTGCGGATGACTCTGCAGCACCGAATAGGCAAACACAAGGTCCTCCTCAGCCAGGGTATCAAACTTGTAGAATTTTGCAAAAGTGTTTGAACCCGACCAAGTAGCAGCTCGGCAAAGCTGTAATGCCGAGACCCCTCGGGCAGCCGCCCAAGAAGAGCCCACCTTCCTTGTGGAGTGGGCTTTCACTGATTTTGGATGCGGCAATCCTGCCGCAGAATGAGCCTGCTGAATCGTGTTACAGATCCAGCGCGCAATAGTTTGCTTTGAAGCAGGAGCACCCAGCTTGTTGGATGCAACAGGATAAACAGCGAGTCAGTCTTCCTGACTCCAGCCGTTCTGTTAACATAAATCCTCAAGGCCCGGACCACGTCCAGCAACTTGGAATCCTACAAGTCACGAGTAACCGCAGGCACCACAATAGGTTGGTTCAAATGAAACGAAAACACAACCTTTGGTAGAAATTGCGGACGAGTCCGCAATTCTGCC